>NW_028270151.1:8878493-9182954 GCF_037043375.1 Chiloscyllium plagiosum | reverse complement strand
AAAGGCAAGTGTAAGGCACTGTGTTCCAGATGTGATTTGATTGATAAACACAGGCAAAGGCAAATTTAGCAGAACAGAGATCCCTCACTTGCTATATCATCCAGTCCAGGAGAAGGCACACAGAATCTAGCAGTAATGAGAAAATTCAAGTTATTTGCAGCAGCAGAGAGAGAGAGCTATATCTAGCAGCTTCAAATCCATAACCCCAACTTCAACAACTGAAAGCATAACTTTAAACCCTGGGTCTGTGCGAGTCTGACTGCACCCACTCACGCTTCTGTTGTCTACTTTTTAAAAAAAATTCCAAAGCTGTTTGCTCTGTTCTCCATGGCGCAGACACCTCTGTCGAGCATGTGGTGCTAGAAAAGCACAGCAGGTCAGGCAGCATCCGAGGAGCAAGAGAATTGATGTTTCAGGCAAAAGCCCTTCATCAGGAATGATGGACTGAAGGGTTTATGCCTGAAATGTCGATTCTCCTCCTCAGATGCTGCCTGACTTGCTGCGCTTTTCCAGCACCACACTCTTGACTCTGATCTCCAGCATCTGCAGTCCTCACTTTCTCCTCAGCAGACACCTCAGTACTAGGTTTACAGCAACCCTCTTGAAGAGAAACCAGATGACCAACTTCCCGTCAAAAGAACAAAGTTACAAAATCATTGGAAACACTAACTTTTCATCAAGCTGAAAGTAACTTTGTTCACTAGAGCTGTAACATAGTCCTTGCCTTTCCTACTCACCTCATCATCAGACCCACACTGTAGCCAGAAGGACACCTTCCCTCTGCACTCTTGGGGAAGACTCCATTTGAGACACAGTCAGGAATACGTGCCTTCACCTCACAGCTAACCTTGAGCTTCAGCCTACAGTTTTGCTGCTCCTTCTGCCAATTGTGGCTCTACTAATTTGAAGAGAATTTCTGTGGATTTATTTTGATGGAAGGTAGTTAAACTAGCACTTAAAGCTTTTCCATTCACAAAAGGAATGAATAAATCTGCAAGAAAGGAAAGTCAATTTCTTAAAATGTTGGCAAGCGTCAAATTTATCATTAAATTCATTGCAAAGTTTTTTTTTTGCTGAGTCATTACTTGTCTCTTGTCCAACAGGAGGATAATCGCACCAATGGTCACCCAGCATAAAAAACTGTGGTCCAACTTCTGGGGTGCTCTGAGTCCCGATGGTTACTATGCCCGCTCTGAGGATTATGTTGATATTGTCGAAGGAAATAGAATGTGAGTTGTATTCACTGTCATTCTGTACAAAGAATTGTCTAAAGATAAAGTTGCAGGAGAACCCAAGGGCTGCTCTCTCCTTGGGGAGAAACAATGGGTGGTGGCTTGACCTGAGGGTTACCACACCTCAGGTGTGGGGAGAGGTTGAGGAGATGATTCCTTCATGATAACCTCTACTAGTGCAGGAACTGAATCCATGCTGTGAGTGTTGCTCTACATCACATACCAGCCGTCCAACCAATTGAGCTGACCAAACGCCAACTCGCGGAGCTGTTCAGGGAACATCTCTAGGGCACGCGCACCAAACAACCCCACCACTCTGTGGTTGACAACTTCAACTCCCCTTCCCACTACCCCATGGACATGCAAGTCCTGGGGCGCCTCCACCAGCAAATCCTAGCCACCAGATGCCTGAAGGATGGACACCTCATCTTCCGCCTTGAGATCTTTCAACCACACGGCATCAATGCCGACTTCACTAGTTTCCAAATCTCCCCCTCCGATCCAACCCTCCAACTTGGCACCGCCCTGTTGGACTGTCCTAAATGTCCATCCTCCTTCCCACCTATCTGCTCCATCCTCCCTACCGACCTATCAAAATTACCCCCCACCCGCATCCACCTATCGCCTTCCCAGCCAGCTTGCCTCTCAACTCCACCCCACACCCCATTCCTGATGAATGGCTTATGCCCAAAATGTTGACTCTGCTCCTCAGATGCTGCCGCACCTACAGTGCTTTTTTAGCACTACGCATTTTGACTCTGACTCTCCAGCATCTGCAGTCCTTACTCTTTCCTGAGAGTTGTCTGTAGTGTTAATCATGATCAGATGTTGATATAGAGAGTGGGAGTAATATGAAGAAAGCGTAAGAGTGAATATCTCTGAAGTTGGTGCAGGGGGAGGTGAATCCGACCATGATCCTGATGATTTCCTTGTCAGACTTCAACACTTGAACTGCATCAAGTGATTCGAGATGAGAAATTCTCTAGATGTCTCAGCAGTAGGTCTTGCCTTACAGAGATACTGGCCACAGCAGCTCTACCGTCTCGGTAACACAAGGAGTGATGGTCAGATCTGGAACTTTTTATATTCCTTCAAGGATATGGGTGTGACAGACCAGGCTAGCTCTTTTAGCCCATTCCTAATTTCCCAGAGGGCAGTTAAGAGTCTGCCACAGAATCCCTACAGTTTGCAAGCAGGCCATTCAGCCCATTGAGTCCACACTAATCCTCCGAAGAGTGACCCATCCCCTACAGTATCTCTGAAACCCTATATTTTCCCCGGCCAATCCACCTAACCTGCACATCTTTGGATTGTGGAAGGAAACCAGACCGCATAGGGGAAGTCCTCGCAGACACGGGGTAACTCCACACAGTCACCCGAGGGTAGATTCGAACCCAGGTCCCTGTCGCTGTGAAGCAACAGCGCTAACCACTGAGCCACCAGCCACCCCCATTGCTGTGGAGTCACGTCTATGCCAGACTAGGTAAGGGTGGCAGTTACCTTCCCTAAAGGGCAAGTGTGAGCCAGATATGGGTTTTTTTTTCTGATGGTGGTTTCACAATCTTCATTAATTCCTGCTCTGGCAAGATTTGAACCTGGGTCTCCAGAACATTACCTGAGTCTCTGAATTAAAAATCTAGTGATAATATCACTAGGCCATCACTTCCCCTCTACAGGCAGTCTGCTGAGGAGTCTGTATAACTGAATCATTGAGAGTCTGAATCCTCAGTAAGTGTTGATTCAAAAGACATGTAGGATAATGTTTGTTGCTTCTCCCAAATAAAGTAGTAATTTCAAAGCTCTTTCAACTTTTATGATGCTATATTCTTGTCACCATCACATAGCACAAGCTAATGATTTTATCATAAAAGGAAGGTATCACAAATGTTAGAAATCTGAGCCAAAGCAGTAAATACTGGAAATGCTCAGCAGGTCATGTAGCACCTGGTATAAATGGTAAAAACAGTACCAATGCTAACGACTGTCACTGAAACCAGAACAAAGCAGCAGAGATTACCATCTGGGATTGTTGAACTCTATGTTGAGTGCAGAATTTGTGAAGTGCCTAATTGTGGGTGAGGTACAGTTCATTGATCCATTGAGCTTCACCTTATCTTTCAAGTGGGCATTTTATAGCCTTCCAGATGCAGCAGTAAGTTCGATAATTTCTGATCATAAACTGATCTGTCTCTGTTTTTTTGTCTGCTTTTGTGTTTGTTTTATGTTTTTAGTTGGATGCATTATCAGAACTACCATGTCAGGAGTTTGAGCCTGATTTAGCTAGTTGCTATATCAATGTTGGCAGAACATAGAACAATGTTGTGCCACCCTGTGAAACCAACCTGAAGCCTGTCCAACCCACACTATTCCATTCTCATCCATATGTTTATCCAGTGACCATTTAAATGCCTGTAAAGTTGGCGAGTCTACTACTGTTGCAGGCAGGGCATTCTACGCCTCTACCATTCTCTGAGTAAAGAAACTACCTCTGACGTCTGTCCTATATCTATCACCCCTCAATTTGAACCTATGCCTCCTCGTGCTATCCAACACCATCTTCGGAAAAAGGCTCTCATTGTCCACCCGATCTAACCCTCTGATTATCTTAAATGTTTCAAGTTGCATGTATCATGTGGTGTCGATGTAGCTAAATGAGGAGGCGGAGGAGGAAATTATTGCAGTGATTTTGTCTTTCTATTTAAATGGTTTGGTTTTTTATTTGTACTATTATCATCTCCTTTGTCTTTTTCTATCACCCCTTTTTATAATTTAAACTATCTGACTTTCCACACTACCACACACACCTCCTCCCTCTCCCTGCTCCTTCTATATTCACTTAATACATGTCAAACCAAACTGTTTAGTCAAACTGCAATGTTAACTCAGTGTTTCTCTCTCCACAGACACTGCCTGACCTACTGATTACTGACTTTATTTCTGTGTTTAAAGAAAAGTTGTTTGGTTTAATGTTGACACATAAACAGATAGAAAATATGTCTGAGCTTCCAAGCAACAGACACGTAGTGCTATTGTTACAAGTTTATTCTGGTGCCAGCAATCCTCAGAGTACCCATTCATAATGCAGCACACTTCACAGCATGGGTATGCTTTGTACAGATGGACAAAAAATTCTGGCCCAACCACTGACACACATTCCCAATGAATGAGGAAAACAAAGCGTGTATAAACTACTGCGGACATACACATACATTAGAGTATACATTTTCCTTCTAATTAGGATATATACAATTCTCATAATGAGAATTGGTCAAATGGCTTTCTGTGTTTTAAGACCATTTTTAAATTTAAGCATACAGTTGGTTCTACTATAACACTGTACTTCTGTGCTCATGCAATCCCATGCTGTAAGAAAACCATGTAATAGCAGCACCGTTTAAACTAGTGGGGCCAGAATCATGTTATAACCAATACACACTTTAAAAGTTCGCATTTTAGAAACAGTGTCCCCAATTAGACAATCATATGATAGCGAATTTGCATTAACGAAACACCGTTATAGCAGAACGACCTGTACTGTTTTTCTGTATGTATGTATGACTTTAGGATATTTGCGTTAAAAAGGTAATAACATACTTGCATTTCCTTGTGATGTTCCTTGTAGAGGTATCTGGAACGTTCCCTACATAGCACACGTGTACCTTATCAAAGGAACTGCCTTGAGAACAGAGTTAAAAGAGAAAAATTATTTTAACCAGGACATGATGGACTCTGATATGTCACTTTGCAGAAATATCAGGGAACAGGTAAGAGGTTGGGTGTGTTCTATTTTTGCAAGAATTTTTTTATAGTATTCATCTTGGTAAGTCTTTTGTCAGAGATTCTATCTCAAATAGCCTTATCCAATTATAACAATATTATAAATGATTCATAAGTGAAACTCTCCTTATAAAATCAACCAAAGGACACTGCTTAAATATCTTAACTAAATTAGTAATTTAACCTTATTGATAATTTGCTACAATAATTTTGATTGTCAATTACAGCAATGTAAGTAAGGTAAATAACCATTCAGTGAAATGGGCTCTTTAATTATTCTTGAATGAGCCTCATACTGCATGTTTCACTGAGGGGATCACTTGTATCAAAATTGCATGTGACCTACCTAACCATCATATGAAAATAAAATTTCAAAACTGTTCTTAATATTATGAAGTGGTATTGGAAAAAGACCTGCTGAATAACTTATTTTTGAATGTTGTAATTTGCTTATTATTGTTATATTGTTTCTACATTTTAAAAGTGATAAAGAATAATTCGTTCTTGTAAAACTTGCCAACTTTCCTATTTGAGTCCGTCAATTAGGGGCTCTACACCATTGTGAATGGTGAATAAATGCAAGTAAATTATCTTTTAGGAAACAAAATAATTTTAAGATTCTTTTTCGTTCGTTGGTCTGAACATTTGCATCCCAATTAATTACTTCAGGCAGTTGCCTCATTCAGAAGTAGGGGGTTGATGTAATATTCAATGCCAGTGAATATAAAAGAAGGTGTTGCAGATGCTCAATATCTAAAACACACAGAAACAGAAAGTGCTGCAGAAACTGAGCAGATTCTGAGGAAGGGTTTCTGAAATCAAAATGTTTACTCTGTTTTCTCTACAGACGTTATCAGACCTGCTGAGTCTCTCCAGCAACTTCTGTCTTTGTGTGTTACAAAGGAGCTAATGTGTTCAAAGTCCTGAGTTTTCTGTAAGAAAGTTATCAAAGTTTTGCTTTAAGGACAGTTCTCTCTTTTTTACCCATGTTTTCTACTGGCTAAGTAGGCAATAACTGTGACAGTTTTTTTTTTAACTTTTACTATAATTGCTTAAATTAGAACCAAAATGAGCATTTCTGTTCATAAGCAAATAAGTGTGCCAAAAACCTACTGACCTCAAATCAGAGAGTTGGCAAGTATTGTACTCTCCTTGACGTGGCACTGGCTCCATGTGCACATGCTGTTCCTAAAGAGGCATGATGTTCCTGTCTCTATTTGATATATTTGTCATCTCTTTGGTCACCTGTTTGCCAATTTATCTTTTGCCTTCTCGGTTTTGACCCCACAACTGGAAGTGATTGTTTTTTGTATTGTTTGTTTGCACCATGTTCCTGAGTCAATTGGATCACGTGGCTGGTGTTGCACTGCACTACCTTTATTAACCCCTCTCTGCCTGAATTGACCACCATTAACTATGTTCCTGCATCACTAACCAACTGAGTTTATCCTGTAATGATGGGTCGAAGGGGCTGGGCTGTGGTTCTGTCTCATGTCAATGTTGGATAAGCGGGTTGTTGTCTCTCACTTGTTTTCTGTAGCTTTGTTATGCAATTGCCTGTTGGATGTGAGCCAGGCACAGCTTTGTTGGCGACTCGTGCTCTATACTGGCTCTCTGGTGCCTGCTCTTGTCTACCTTCTCAGACGTGTTCCCGGTTTTGTGTAAACAAGATGATGAATCTTACCCAGTGCTTCTCCTTTGTTTTAGAAAATAGAAAAGAAAACACGCTCCCCTACTCCGGAAAGTTTCCATATGTTCAAGCCCCCAAAGGTTTATGTTTGTTTCTACGATTTTTTTCTAAAAATGCTTCGTAATTTTGATTTTTCCAACTAGATATTTTTCTAGTTGTGTTAAGCATTTGTTTAAATTCTGTACTTGTGTGTGTATGTATATATATCCTGTCTGTTGTCCATTGCTTATCATAATTTTTCTCATGAAATATTCGTTCCGTTTATTGCTTGAAGAATTGGTTTGACGAGCTCAGAGGATAAGGATATCATTTCAATAGGATAACTGTTTTACAAAACTGACTCGAGCAAAAATCCAAGTTAGGAGGAGTTGGCTTCTTTTGTGAGAGATCAAATGTCTTTTTTAGAAAGCTTTTATCCCTTTGTTAAGTTTTAATAATCAGAGAAGCTAAGTTGTCTTGTTTGTGTGTGCATGTGTATTTGTTTGTTTGTGTGTGTGTGTGTGTGTTTAGTAAGTAGAATATACACTGAAGAGCCTTGAAATCTGGTCAGTCATTAAGGGAATGATCTTGATGCACAGTGGAGCATAATGGAACAATTCTTTATGTGATGAAAATTGCATAACTGGTGTTATTGAGAGAGTGCCTATCCTTGAGAAATACCTTTCTTCAGAATCTCATTCTTGGAATATGGGTGTTGGCGAGCCAGCGTTTGTTACTCATCCATTGTGGCTTTGGAAAAGGATGTCAGAGAACAATCTCCTTGGACAATTGTGATATACATGCTAAAGATACTTCTGCTGGCTAGGACTTCAAGGAATTTGATCCAGTCACAGTGAAAGAATGAGGATAAACATCAAATGAGGAGAATGTCTGCTTCAGGAAAAACTTGATTGTGCTTACATTAAAACATTTAAAAAAAGGAGAACTTTGATTGTTCTTTGGCGTCTACTCTGCTGTCCACTCCAATCAAGACTGGCTTCACCTTTCCTTTCCCTCTTGATGCCTTTACCTTTTAATTCCCTGAGAGACCAGGGGTACACAAGGCTTAAATCTATGTGATGATGGAGGATCAGTGACCCTTTTTGGTGTATTCCCACCTGGCTCCTGTCCTTCCCTTTTTAGGTGGCAAAGTTTGGGGGGTGTTCTGGTGGGTTTCTTGCTGTAGATGGTGCATATTAGACTCATGGTGGAAAACCTGGCCGTTTTCAGGGGTCAGATGAGCTGCTTTGTCCTGGCTGGTGTCAAGCTTCTCGAGTTTTATTGCAGTGAAGATGAAAGGAAGAATATTCTGGAATGTTGGAACTGATTTCCATCAGAAGGACCTTTTTGATACTGCAAATCCGATAAGGAAGATTCTGAAGCATTTGAGGAACTCCAGAGTCCTATGCTGCTAGATTGTAAAAGAGGGCTGAAGCAAACGGAGATAATATGCATATTATTGAAAATAATGAAGATTTTGAAGATTATGGTGAACACTTGGATATTGTGTCTTATTCAATAAACAAGACTGAATCTGAATATTTCAAAACTGGTTCCCTGGAGGTTACAGAATATAGAACAGTAAGAATATTACTGGTTATCTTATTTTTTGAAAATCATGAGAGTTGGAAAGCTTTAGATAAATATTTGGGTTTATCTCACAGGCATGAAAAGTACATTTCCACAGTAAACCATTCTAAATCTGTGTTGGATTTGAAATAGGAAATGCTATGCTACCTTATTTATTTTGTAAATGTATAATCGTCTGGCATACGGATGATAATACAGCTGTATCACAGCTGTGTGTGCAAACTCAATTGCCTCATGAATCTGGAAGTAGAGTTTTGATTATAAAGAGCACCAACATTTTAATATAAGCTATTTTAAATTTGCCTTTTGCATGTAAATTTGACCTCAACATTAGAAACAGTTTGGCAAATTTAAAAAACTTATTGTTTCACACTTATCCTGCAGATACTGGTTAACCAGGGATGTCTTGTCAAATTCGTTTATTGCTGCTTCCCATTGTAAATGATATATAATGAGGAAACTAGGATCACAGATACTAAATTATTTAGGAGCTAATTACTGCAGATGCTGGAACCTGTACTGAAAACAAATTGCTGGAGCAAGTCGGATAGAATCCATGTAGAGAAAGCAAGCTAATGTTTAAAGTCTCAAATTTACCAATTCTAAAGTTTACTAATCTGGAATCCCATTAAATAACAGGGATAGTCACATAGCAGAACTCTAATACAGGTTGTTCTGCTGTAACATGCTTTTCGTCAATGTGAATGGACTATAACGTGATTGACGAATTATGGATGCTGTTTGGATAATGTGAACGGGTATAGCGATCCTCTAAAGCGTGATTTTCTGTGGCGGTTTTCCATAGTGTGATTTTCTATAGCATGAGGTTGCAGAGCAACACTATTGTCTCATTATAAGAATGCCTTGTATAGCATAGCTGTTATTTTTCCAATTAATTGAATATTGAGATTAATTGGAGGTTTCCAGGGAAAAAAAAACATTGATTTACTGAAAACCAGAAAGTGAAGGGTATAATTTGTTGAAAGGCAACCTCACTATTATGTCCTGCATGCAGTTGTGAACAAGGTTTTACACCACAGTCGTGTCAAACAATACACTAAACGATATTTATTTTCAGAAACATTTGCAAATATGAGTGATTCAACAAGAAATACCCCCATCCCCCATGTTCCCTGCTGCTAATGTTTATATGCCTTTTTAATCATTATTGTTGAATCTCCATAGCATAACATTGAATCAAAAACTGGTTTGGTTATATGCTACCTATTTAGTGCACAGTTTCATTAAATTTATTGTTGTTATCAAATGAAGTGTTGCAAAAAATAAACCAGTGAATTGGTGAAATATGTTCTTTTATGTTTACAATTTGTTGATGTTCTGGTGCTTCCTGTGACAGATATTGCATTTGGATATAAAGCAAATTGATACAATCATCTGCAGCTGAGATCAGTGCAAACTGTGCTTTATGTGGGTAGGATATTGAACTGTTGACCATGTAGTATTAACATGCTTCTCCTTTTGATTATTTTTCTCTCATGAAGAATGCAAAGAGTTCTCTAGAACCTTGCATCATGCCAAAAAAATGTGCAACACTTGGGTTTTGGAAATGATCTCATCTTTGTAATTAGATATTGCGTTTCAATTTCATTTGTGATTTCTGCTCCCCCACTCTGCCCAGAGTTTGATTGAATGGACGTAAAGTCAACAGCATGCAGGTAAGAATGAGGTGTGCTGGATTTAATGACCATCAACTGAATCATTGTAAATGTGTCAGACGTTGCCTGACCATTGCTGAAAAGATGACTTTGATGTTCTTTTATGGAATTGAGGTCAATATTACCCCCCTCGGTTCTTTCATTTCCAAAATGACAGTGAGATGGAAGCTGCATATTTTCATCCACTTCAGAGTCTTGTCATCTGCAGTACCCTTCTACTCAGAGGAATAAGACTCTGAGAAATAAATAACAACTGTCAACAATGTTGTACAGTCCATGGATAGAAAGTGCGACTACGTCAGTTATGGGATGTCTACCCTGGGAAGTTTACCCAACAGAAACAGGCAGGTCTAAACAAACCGCATCTGAAATTTAACCCTGCAATCTCCTGCAAATTTAACCCTGCAATCTCCTGCTGTGCAGGTGGGTGGAAGTTGTATTAATTTGTTATCCAGATGAAATAAATTGAATGTATGTGCAGACAAAAGATATGTATAACAGTTTTTAATGTAATGGGATATTCTGGATTCTCTGTGCTTTTAGATTTTAATATTTTCATCTTGCTTTTAAGAAAGATACCAATTTTTAAAAAAATATTTATCTGGCTTAAGTTGCTCTTAAGGTGTTGGTAATATGGTTGTTTTAGTTTACACTTGGCTTCTGTTTTCTGTGACAAAAAGACCATTCAAAAGTTCATAACCTAGTCACTTTTAAAAATGAATTGTGATTTACACCTGAGCTTTATTTTATTGTCTAATTATTGTGCCACTGTTACTTTTTAGAATTGTTTTAAAACAAGTTAAGTAACATTGTTTATTTCCAAGTATTCGAACAGGAGTTTTCTGTATAAAGGCAATACCCCAGAAACTAGTTCCCTCAAGTGTTCAGAGTTTGTTTTACGTGAAATTACACCTAGTGCACAAATAATTATTTCCTATACATTAAATAATATTTGGTGCGCAACACTGGCTGGGCATTCTCAGCAAGCACCAGCCTTTTCTTAAACATTACATCAAACCTCACAATCGATGGAGTAATGAAGTTCTTTATAAAAGACCAAATATCTTAACATCTTACCTGGTCTACATCATTCCCCCCTCCCCCCGCCCGAGAAGTGGTTTGTAATGCAACCTTGGGAGATGTCAGAGTGCGACTGCAGTCTCTTAGAAGTCTGTTGATCAAACTTGCAAAGATGTTAAGTTGTCTGGGAAATGATCAGAAAATAAAAGGAATCTTTCCCGCGAGACACTCTCATTGAGACAAAGCTGTATGATGCATCTCTTTGCACAGAAGGTGATCACCAACTTAATAAATTGGCAGAAATTTATGTGAAATGATGTGGCAATGGCAGAACAGTATTGTCACCACGAGACTATTAATCCAGAGAGTCGAGAGGGTGGTGCTGGAAAAACACAGCAGGTCAGGCAGCATCCGAGGAGCAGGAAAATCGATGTTTTGGGCAAAAGCCCTTCATCAGGAATGAGAACCAGGTAACGTCCTATGGGTGCACCATGACAGAGGGTGCAACTTGAATTCTGTAACAATCTGGAAAGAAGAGTCTAACGATGACCATTGTCCATCTGGCTCACTAATGTCCTTTAAGGAAGAAATCTGACCTTACCCGATATGGCCTACATGTGACTCCAGACGCACAACCAATGTGGTTAACTCTCAAAAGATCTCTGGGCAATTAGGAGTGGCAATAAATACTGTGACGTCCATGGCCCATAAACGAATAATTAGAAAACACTGATTCAAGCAATCGTGCCAAGGTTTGTTTATGTATGTGTTTGTCATCACAGTAATTTCAAGTAGTAATTTTTATAATTTTAATATACAGGGCATTTTCATGTATGTTACGAATCTGCGTGAATTTGGACGGCTCCTTTCAACTGAAAATTATAATGCCTCACGTGTGCACGGTGATCTGTGGGAAATATTTTCCAACCCATTGGTGAGTATTAGCAATTTGTTGACCAGGTTTTGAATTTGAAATGCACATATCAAAGCCCATTGTTAAGTGATGTTTTTCATGTAACTCTTTGTTAATATCCATGCTTACTTCTCTTCCGTTAGCCAACTATGCTTTACTGTAAATATACATAAGAACTCAGAGCAGGAGTAGGCGACTCAGCCCCTCAAGCCTGCTCCCCCATTTAATACGATCATGGCTTAACTTATCTCGGCCTCAACTCCATTTTCCTGCACGCTCTCCATAACCCTCCAACTCATTACTAATTAAAAATATGTTCATTTTCTCCTCAAATTTACTTAATGTCCTGAATCCACTGCACTCTAAGGTAGTGAATTTCACAAAGTCACAGCCTTTTGAGAGAGGTGGATTTCTCCTCATCTCTGTTTTTAAATGTGCTACCTCCTATCCTAAAACGATGGAAAAATAAACTTCAAAGTCAAAATTTCCAAAAGTGTGAAGATGTAATTTTTTCAGTAATATGAGATGATATTACAGTCAAAATTACAAAATGACATTTATAACATCTGTGTTTTACAAACATTACCTCTATATATCATATATCATGTGTAATAAGACAATAAGTAAGCTTGATACATTCTGTATTAATCAAGTGACATTGAGAACAGAGCCTGAACAATTTAGAGTGAAAGGTACATTAATGCCTTGCAGTAGTCCTTTTTGATCAAAGTTCCAACATACAACTGTTTACCTTAAATCGTGGTTTGGGTAGTTGATTATTTACTGTTTATAAATCATGCTGCAATTGTGGAATCTTCCTGCATCGTCTAATGACAGTCTTCTGAAGAAATTGAGATTGTTATGAGATTAGATTCCTTTGGTGCCTTATACTTTTCTAAGGTAGGAATGATCAATGATAATGGATGTTTTGTCATTCGCAATAATTCTCCAGGCTGTTTATCCACAGTATTATGTGTGACAGACTAAGCAATAGTTCGATGAATTTATTTTATCTTTTGCCATACAGACACATTGAGATCTAGAATGCACGTCTCTTGTATTACAAAAAGTCGGAAATATCATATTGCAGAATCATGCTCATTGCCACTATCTATAGGATAGGAGCATTTAAGAATCAAGGTTTAGTATGCAAATAAAATCTATATTTTACTCATTGCTCAACACATTTTTCGCTCCTGTTTTTCTGATCAGCTGACTAAAAGACATTTGCTTTGCTGTAATCTAATGATATTTATGATAAAGTATGAGACGTGTTTTATGGTTCAGTGGGGTTTTTTTGTTGACTATTGTAAATTTTATACACTTAAATAAATGCTGCAATCTGCCAGCCAGCTGTGAATGAAAGGGATAAGGTGGTGACAAAATGAAAGGGAAGCGTGCATCATGTTAACAGCTAAGCTTTCAGAACAAACAAGAGAAACATTCACTGCAATGATCATCATCCAGTAGATGAAAGTCAATGGGTAATGTGGTGACCATAGTTACATTTTTTAATGAAATAGAATCCGGTAATTGTCGTTGTGAAAAAGAGAAAATAGTTTTAACATATGTATTACACTAGGGATGCTGATTTAAGGCAATTGACAAAATAAGCAAGGGGAGATTCCTTTTATGTTGCACATTCTTATCATCTAGAATGTACTGCTTGGAAGTGTAGTGAAAGCAGATTCAATAGATGGTTTCAAAAGAAAATTGAATAAACACGTAAAGGGGAGAAAATTGCAAGGTGTTGGCATAGGGGCAGGACTAATTTGAAAGTGGACACAGCTGTAATGTGTTGAAAGCCAGTCTTCTGTGTTGTAAGACTTTTGATCACGGAGCTACTGACAAACTATGAAAGGATATTTCTGAGGGGAACATTGGAAACTTGGGCTCCTTGCCTGATGTCTGCATTTTAAATATGGTGTAGAACACATATGCAATGTCACACAACAGAATCCTGAGGATATATATAGGTCATGGTATCAACAGTATGGTAGCTATGTGGAGACATTGACTCTCTGATAGGAAAGAGAGTGATGGTCAATCAATATTTTCCGGGCTGCTGGGAGGCATCAGTGGAGTTCCCGAGGGAGATCCCTCTTGTTAATGATCTGGATCTTGGTGTGCACGGGACAGTTTCCAAGTTTGCAGTTGGTACTGAATGTGAAACAATTAAAAACTGAGAAACGGACAGTGTAGAACTCCACAAGGATATTGACAGGTTGGTGGAGTGGACAGAAGGGTGGCAGATGAGGTTCATTGCAGAGACCCATAGGGATGATGTTGTGAAACTTGGAAGGGTTCAGAAAAGATTTACAAGGATGTTGCCAGGATTGGAGGGTTTGAGCTATAGGGAGAGGCTGAACAGGTTGGGGCTGTTTTCCCTGGAGCGTCGGAGGCTGACGGGTGACCTTATAGAGGTTTATAAAATCATGAGGGGTATGGATAGGGTGAAGAGACAAGTTCTTTTTCCCACGGTAGGGGAGTCCAAAACTGGAGGGCAGGGGTTGAAGATGAGAGGGAAAAGATCTGCAGAGGACTTGAGGAGCAACTTTTCTCATGCAGAGGGTGGTGCGTGTATGGAATGAGCTGCCAGAGGATGTGGTGGTGGTTGGTACAATTATAACATTGAAAAGGCACCTGGATGGATACGTGAATACGAAGAGCTTCAAAAGATATGGACCAAATACTGGCAAATGGAACTTGATTTATTTAGGAATCTGGTCAGCATGGACAAGTTGGACCAAAGGGTCTGTTTCTGTGCTGTACATCTCTGCTTCTGTGTGACTTAAACTGTGAGGTGATGCACTTTGGTCGGAAGAACATTGAAAGACGATTAAAAAGGGGTGTAATTCTAAAGGGGGAGCAGGAGCAGAGAGACTGAATGTCTCTGTGCACAGATCATCGAAGGTAACAAGACAGGTAGAGAGACCAGTTAATAAAGTGTAGAGTGTTGTCAATTTTATTCATGGGGTAATAGAGTATAAGAACATGTCCAGTGATATTGAATTCCTCCAAGGCATTTTTTAGAGTATTGGAGCTTGGAGTATTCTGTATAGTTGTAGGCCTGCCACATTGTAGGAAAGATGTGAATGTATTGGTGAGAGTGCAGAATCAGTTTGCAAGAATGGTTTTGGGAATGAGAAACTTCAGTGATGAGAGCAGATTGAATAAGTTGAGACTGTTCTCCTTGGAGAGAGGAGACTGAGAGGGGATTTGATAGAGACTTTCAAAATCATGAGTGGGTTGGATAGAATAGATAGGAAGAAGCTGTTCCTGCTGCTAAAAAAAGAACAAGAGGGAATAGATTTAAAGTAATGTGCAAAACATGCAGAGGGCAACGTGAGAAAAATGTGTGAAGTGGTTTATTTCGACTATAACTTGTACATGTCATGAACTTGCCCTTCATTTTAGGAAAATATTTCTTTATTTCTCTCTTTTTTTTTGTGGTACTGGTTGTAATTTACAGTAATCACTTTTTAATGGAAACAGTCTTGGTTTGATGCACTGCATTTAATCAGCCTTTGAGGGAGTGCAGAACAGAGGAAAGACGTCTTAATAATGAGAGAATGGGAAGACCAGATAAGAAGCTGTAATGTTAAAATTTGTGGGATCCGCAACCAATTAATTCGCTGCCCTATGGGGTCTTGCTGGGAGAGAGAAATTGTGAGAAGCAATTCATTTTAAAATACTCTAGTTTCATGCCACACATTATATTTTATTTGCATGCATGTTTTGAGACCGATATTGAATCCTTTGGGAAATATGTTTCTAATGCAAAACATTGACTTGCATTTATATACCTGGAAGTGTAGTGCATATCAAAAAGGAAACATTAATTGCATTTGACGCTATGGGTACCTTATCCACCTCACCTAGAGTATTGTGGAATGTGAATAATTCAAATGTCTGTGTCCTGGAGACACCCAGATGACACTTTCTCCTCACCAATAATCATCTGTGAGTTTCCAAGAATGAGGAGGGGATCTCATGGAAATCTGTCAAATTCTAAGAGTACAAGACAAGGTAAATGCAGGAAGGATATTCCCAATGAACAGGGCATCAAGATTCAGGGGTCAAATTCTAAGGATTGAGATGGGGAGAAATGTCTTCACCCATTGATAAAAATCATACAACACCAGGTTATAGTCCAATAGATTTATTTGGATGTACTAGCTCTCAGAGCACTGCTCCTTCATCAGAGAGGCAGAATTTTTAGCAAAAGATCACAGTGTTATGCAATTGAAATGATATGTTGAACAAACCTAGATTCTATTGCTATAAATTCTGTGTCTTATGATCCTGCCCCACTAGTTACCTGATGAAGGAGTGGCGCTCCAAAAGCCAGTAGTGTACTTCCAATTAAACCTATTGGACTATAACCTGGTGTTGTGTGATTTTTAACATTGTCCACCCCAGTCCAACAACGGCTTCTCCACATAATGTTCACCCAGAGAGTGGTGAGCCAGTGGAACTCTCTGCCATAGAAAGCCATTGAGGCCAAAGCATTAATTGCTTTCAGGAAAGAGTTAGGTATACTTTTTGGAGTTAAAGCAATAAAGGGAATGGGGAAGCAGAAAGAGGGGTGGAGTTCAATGATCAACCATTTTTAAAAAATCTTTTGTGGAATGTGGGTGTTGCTGGCTGGGACGTCATTTATTGTGCATCCCTAGTTACCCTTGAGAAGGTGGTGGTGAGCTTGCCTTCTTGAACTGCTATAGTCCACCCTGATCATATTGAATGGTGAAGCAGGCTTGAAGGGCTGAATGGCCTATTCCTGCTCTTATTCTCGAGGTTTCTGATGTGTTTCCTAAGCAGGGACTGGATCCTACTTTCTCTCATTTTTTTAAAAATCAACCTGCTGGACATGTCAGACACACCTCTGTGACAGGTGGGATTTGGAACTTCCAGCCCAGAGGTAGTGGCTTTACCACTGAACCACAGGCTTGCAAACAATGTTTCGTAATGCACATGGGATATCCAGATGTTATAATTGAGTTCAGACTGTAAACGTGGGCAAGAAAGGTGCTGTGAAATCCCTGCAGACATGAGCCATCGAGATGTACAGCACAGAAACAGGCTCTTTGGACTCCACAGAAGTCTGGACAGCACAGAAACAGAAACATGGACTCCAATGTGTTCATGCCAACCAGATATCCAAAATCAATCTAGTCTTATTTGCAAGCGTTTGGCCCATATCTCTCTAAACCCTTCCTATTCATGTGCCCACCCAAATACCCATCCATGCCGACCAGATATCCCAACCCAATCTAGTCCCACCTGCCAGCACCCGGCCCATATCCCTCTAAATGCTTCCTATTCATATACCCATCCAAATGCCTTTTAAATGTTGCATTTGTACCAGCCTTCACCACTTACTCTGGCAGCTCATTCCATACATGTACCACCCTCTGTGTGAAACAGTGGCCCCTTAAGGCCCTTTTAAATCTTTCCCCTCTCACCCTAAACCTATGCCCTCTAGTTTTGGACTCCCCCACCCTGGGGAAAGGACTTATATGCCCGTATGATTTTATAAACCTCTGTAAGGTCACCTTTCAGCTTCCGACCCTTCAGGGTCAAGTCCAAAAGAAGTTAGAAAGAAAGAACTGTTTCTCATTCTTATTTTGGGAGGGTGTGGTGGTGTAGAGGGAGAGCATAGATACTTCATGCCCACAAAGAAAACTAGTACCACCCAAGTCCCAAATTAATCCCTCCACCCAAGATATGGTTTCCTTCATTCTTGGTACATGGGCATGACTGGCAAAGCTGCGAGCAGGTTGGGTTTTCGAGTCAGGAGCGAGCTGGTTAGAGTAGATGTGGAGAAATTGTCCCCACTTGTATAAGGAACAGGAGGATATAAAGTTAAATTAATTGCAAATGAAGCAAGGATGAAGTGAGAAAATTCTTTTTGACACGGTGAATAATTATTTCTACTGCCTGGAAATGTGTGGCGACAGGTTCAATAGCGGCATTCAAGAAGGCATTAGATGGTTATTTGGTGTATAGGGATATGGGAGAAAGGCAGATCCAGCACTGGTTCCATGGGCTGAATGACCTTCTGCACTGTACCAATACTGTGATCCAGATCACCTGCCTGTATAATAAACTGTGATGTTGCATGGCAGGTCTGACTGAACTTAAAGCGTATTGGTGCCACTTTGCAGATACACACTCATTTTGTCTGCTGTGTAACTCTGCCTCTTCAAGCCATGGGCTGACTTCATCTTTTGCTGTAACCTCCAGACTATCACAGTTTTATGTTTTGCAGGATTGGAGGGATAAATACATTCATCCAAGCTACACAGAAATATTCACGGGGAATGTGGTTGAAGAGGTATGTAGTGGTTTGCTGAGAGTAATCAAAGCACTTGTCCACTCATTTATTTGCTAGTCCTTACAGATAATCATTGAGAACCGTTTCAGTAGCTGCTGTTGTAATTATCTCTGAAGCACATGGTCCTCTCAGCAGCATACTAAATATTACAGGCACATGCACAACCCATCTTTTTATCTACAGAGCACACTATAAAGGTTTTCCAAGGGGGTCAGTCAGCTCAGTAGGCTGGACAGCTGGTTTGTGAAGGCCCCACCCCTTCTCAACTCCTCTCCTTATCTGAGGCACGGTCACCCTTACGTTAAAACATCATCAGTTATCTGTCTATCTCTGTCTTATGAGAGAGCAGTCGTGCTGTTCAGTGGCAACTTTACCTTTATAAATGTTTTCCATTGTGATGCTCAACTCCTCATAAATTATAACCCTGTTATCTAAACATTCCTGTGAATCACTTCTCATGGTTTAGTGTCTCATATCCATTGTTAGAATTCGATTTTATTGTCACATGTACTCAAGTACAAAATACAGGAATACAGTATAATATGTACAATGTCATCACACATGATACCATCTACCTAAGTACAAACCTTATTTAGTAAAATAGATTAGGTACAAACACAGAGAAATAAAGAGAAAAGCTAGAAGTTCTACATTATAGTTCTTCATAGTATAAGTTAGGAAGATAAAGAAATAAAGTTAAAAGATAAATGTTGTGCTGCAATTAAAATCTTATGGCTAGGATTGAACACCACACTGCTCCTGATGCATGGCTGGATTGCGTGGTTTAAAATCCCGTACACTGCGTAATTCAAAAGATTTTGGACGCACAGTCTCATTATCCATGTTTCCAAAAAGTAGCAGGACAACCGAAATGAAACATTTCACCTCACAAATCCATTAATTTTCACTATAACCCTGTAGCATAGCTGGTGCTAATTTACAGTATCAGTTAAATATTCAGTAAAGGGAAATGTGCATGATTAGGGGGTGGTGTTGGATGGCTTGGGAAGAGGCAAGAGTAAAGCCTGTATTTATTAGGCAGATGAACTTGTGAATTCTGTGTCTGCCCCACAATGCCATAGATCTTAAAATGACATAACACTGTCCTTTCTATTATCTTACCATTGTCCAAGTTGTCTCATATGCTTCCAACCTCATCAGGATTTCAGTAAGGAAACTGAAACTGTTTTAGAATAACCTCCAAATATTACAGCAGTGTGTAAACAGCAAGGCCAACAGTAAGCTTAGATAGTAATTCATTCTCATAGAATCACAGAAATCAACAGCATTTGGTCCATTGAGTCTGTGTCAGTCAAAAATAGCCACCTAACTGTTCTAATCCCTCTTTCCAGCACTTGGCCCTTAACCTTGTATGTCATTATCAGAAGTCACATGACACCAGGTTATAGTCCAACCAGGAGAAAGTGAGGTCTGCAGATGCTGGAGATCAGAGCTGGAAATGTGTTGCTGGAAAAGCGCAGCAGGTCAGGCAGCATCCAGGGAACAGGAGAATCGACGTTTCGGGCATAAGCCCTTCTTCAGGAATGGCCATTCCTGAAGAAGGGCTTATGCCCGAAACGTCGATTCTCCTGTTCCCTGGATGCTGCCTGACCTGCTGCGCTTTTCCAGCAACACATTTCCAGCTATAGTCCAACCAGTTTATTTGAAGTCACAAGCTTTCGGAGCGCTACTCCTTTTTCAGCCTTCATCTGATGAAGGAGCAGTGCTCCGAAGACTTGTGATTTCAAATATACCTATTGGATTAGAACCTGGTGTCATGTGACTTCTGACCCTGTCCACCCCAGTCCAGCACTGGCACCTCCACATCATTGTATGTCATTGTCATCGCAAATGGACATCTAAATACTTTCTAAATTTGCCTCTCCCAACCTAACATGCAGCAAGTTCCAGATTCCCCCCACCCTCTGGATGAAAATGTTTATTCTTACATCCTCTCTAGGCTTCTTGCTCCTTATCTTAAATCTATGACCCTTGAACTATTGGGTCCTCCACAAAGGGGAAATGTTTCTTCCTGTCTACCTTGCCCCAAGCCCCTCATCATTGTACACATCTCAATCATGTTCCACCCCCATCTCCTCTTGAAAGTCTGATTATAAAGTAATTGATTTCAAATCCAATGTAATTTTGATCCGTTCCTTAAAATTTTTAGCTTTCTCCATACAATGAGGAATACAACTGCAGCGATTTAATACAGACTTTTTCTTCGTTTGTGCCTGGTAGCCATGCCCAGATGTCTTCTGGTTCCCAATATTTTCGGAGACAACGTGTGATGAACTCGTGGCGGAAGTGGAAAACTATGGCGTTTGGTCTGGTGGGAAAAACGAGGTGAAATCTTGGATTTTTATGCCTTAGTTCCGTGGATCCGACACTTTCTCCTCTCTCAGCCTTACTTTGTTTACATGTTTTGTGACCCTCGTATCGGAGTAGACAAGTTTTGCTTCTAGTCTCTAACAACTGCATTTTAAAGACGTTTTCAATGTTTTATCTTTTCCTCATTTGCTACCTCTTTGAGTCTTGCTCACTTTAGATTAGATTAGATTAGATTAGATTAGATTAGATTAGATTAGATTACTTACAGTGTGGGAACAGGCCCTTCAGCCCAACAAGTCCACACCGCCCCGCCAAAGCGCAACCCACCCATACCCCTACATTTACCCCTTACCTAGCACTACAGGCAATTTAGCATGGCCAATTCACCTTTACAGTACAGTCACTAATTCACTTGAACACTGTATAGGGTTTTCGCCTTCAAAGTTCTTTCGTTACTCTGCATCTCTCTCCATCTTGAAGCCTAGCTCTTGCTTTTGTTCACAATATCATTTCATTTGACTGGGGGCCAAATTTTGTTTGAGTATAGACTCCTGTAAAGTGCAGATTGATACAGTCACAAAAACCAAGAATTTTTAACTCTAAAGTTGGTCAGGAACGCTAGACCATAGTGTGTTAACTTCTGCAACTGCTCTTTTAGCTTGTGTGAATCTAGAAGATGCCAGCCCAGTAACCCATCTGTTCTATCTTAGGATAAGCGTCTTGTTGGTGGATATGAGAATGTTCCTACTGATGACATTCACATGACCCAGGTTGGACTGGATCAGGTGTGGCTCCACTTCATTCGGGAGTATATTGCACCAGTGGCACTCAAGCTTTTCTCTGGCTATCACACCAAGGTATGACCCTTCTTGTTCTAGTTTTTAATGTTGAAAGATAAAAAAAATCCCATGTCCCGTCTTTTAGATTAGATTCCCTACAGTGTGGAAACAGGCCCTTCGGCCCAACCAGTCCACACTGACCCTCCAAAGAGTAACCCACCCAGAACCATTTCCCTCCTAACACTAACACTAGTGGGCAATTTAGCATGGCCAATTCACTTTTTTAAAAAAAAAAATCTCCAAGGCTTTACAAGTTGTTTATCTTCTCATAGACTACTCATTGCCTTTCCTCCAATCACTCTCTGTCAAAAAAAGCCAGGAGAAAAAACAAACCTCTTCAAGCCACAGTATCATCACACTGGGTGATCCCATTCCTCAAAAAACTATTCCTTCTCTTACAACTTTGCTAATCTGCTCCAGTTACTGGATCAATAATGATTGAGTGAGTGTGGTCAAGCTCTCACTTGACCTGCGCATCATTGGATTGTGGGAGGAAACCGGAGGAAAGCCACACAGACATGGGGAGACTATGCAAACTCCTCACAGACAGTCGCCCGAGGCTGGAATCGAACCTGGGACCCTGGTGCTGTGAGGCAGCAGTGCTAACCACTGAGCCACCATGCTGCCCTAAGTTGCTCATCAGTTGCACTAAGCATCATGGAAATCTTGCCACTTTAGCCTTCCTGTCACGCAAAGAACTCTTGAGCTGAGGTGATTGAAATAAAATGGTCCCTTGGGTTTGTACATGTTCTTCAATGTGATTTCTTACCAACTTCCTATCGTTTAGTCAGGTATTAATTCATGTTTGACATGATATATAACTTGAGTCACTCTTGACTGGTGATGTTTTGTCATTCCAAATGATAAGTCAAATCTGGCAGCTTTAATGCTCATTCAGAAATCCCATCAGAGCTTAACATGCTGGAACAGGGGAATCTGCAATAACTGATCACAATCCAAATTTGATTTCCAAAAATCACAGAAATGTCACTGTTTGTTCAGTGGTATTTAAAGGTGTTGATCATACCTGGTATTATGGACCACACCAGACCCCTTCAAAATATTTTCAGAAGGTAGCCTCCATCCTAACTTTATCTTTATTTTAAGGGTAAAAGTAAAGTGTCTCAGATGCAATGTGACGGGTCAAACTCCTTAATGTTAAGCAACAGTCAATTTATTTTAAATACTGTAGGTATTATACCACAAAAGAAAGAAGAACTTAGAATAATTTAACTCTATTAGAAAACTAAACTGAATAATGGATACAGTAACTATTGCTAATTATAACAATAATTAATAACTATACTGTTCCAGTATAGTAACATCTCATAAACAAACCTCTTGGCAAAAGGCAAATTCAGAAAACAGATTTTGTCTCGCGTTGAATCCAACAGCCCAGGAAGAAAACTTGCAGCTTTTGGCTGTAACCAAGAGCAGGGTGGGGTAGGGGGGTGGGTGGGGGGCGGAATCTTCCATTTCTTTAAGACCCCAACAGTAACTGCTGAAAGCTAACCAAAAATCCATGATTAGATTAGATTCCTTACAGTATGGAAACAGGTCTTTTGACCCAACAAGTCCACACTGACCCTCCGAAGAGTAACCCACCCAGACCCATTTCTGTACCCTATATTTACCCCTGACTAATGCACCTAACATTATAGGCAATTTAGCATGGCCAATTCACCTGACCCGCATATCTTTGGATTGCGGGAGGAAACCTGCACACACATGTGGTGAATGTGCAAACTCCACACAGACAGTCGCCCGTGACAGGGATCCAACCTGGGTCCCTGGCGCTGTGAGGCTGCATTGTTAACCACTGAGCCACCATGCCACCCCAATCTGTGAGAGCTTGACCACACTCACTCAAGCTGGTTCTATTGTTCACCTTTTTAAAAAAAAAATCTCCAAGGCTTTACAAGTTGTTTATCTTCTCATAGACTACTCATTGCCTTTCCTCCAATCACTCTCTGTCAAAAAAAGCCAGGAGAAAAAACAAACCTCTTCAAGCCACAGTATCATCACACTGGGTGATCCCATTCCTCAAAAAACTATTCCTTCTCTTACAACTTTGCTAATCTGCTCCAGTTACTGGATCAATAATGACCCTGAGATTGACACTCTGTAATGATGCTTATTTAACAAGCTGGTACTGGCACTAATGGGCTGAATGGCTGCCTCGCACCTCAAAACATTTGAGATTTTAGTTGATATTAGTTTGTTTCTGAAGTAACTTTTTGAAATTACAAGTGATGTTGAATGTTTTGGTCATCAGACAATCTAGACTGCGTTCTTAATATTTAATGCATTAATGTCTGGGTTTTGATAGCCTTTTCAAATGTACTTTCATATTAATGAGCAAGATGAAGGTTATTAAAGTGTAGTCGATGAGTACACCAACATCACCACAGCATCCCAAACATGATTTCAATATTGTTGGTTTATTTTTGTTGCAGGGCTTTGCCATGCTGAACTTTGTTGTAAAGTATACACCAGAGAGACAGGCTTATCTAAGGCCTCACCATGATTCCTCCACGTTCACTATAAACATCGCCTTAAATAATAAAGGAATAGACTATCAGGTGGGTTGTACGTGTCCCTTGTACTACTTTGTTCTGTTTTGGGGAGGCGGTGGCCTAGTGGTATTATCATAGGACTGTTAATCCAGAGACCCAGGTAATGTTCCAGAGATCCAGGTTCAAATCCCACCATGGCAGAATGTGGAATTTGAATTCAGTAACTATAGGGAATTAAGAATCTAATGACTACTATGAATCCATTGCCAATTGCCTGTGTAACCCACCTGGTTCACGAATGTCCTTTAGGGAAGGAATCTGCCATCCTTACCTGGTCTGGCCTACATGTGACTCCAGACCCACAGCAATGTGGTTGACTCTCAACCGTCCTCTGGGCAATTAGGAATGAGCAATAAATGCTGGCCCGGCCAGTGACAACCTCACCCTGTTACAGAATAAAGAATAAATGTCAGTGTCTTCCCAATTTCACCTTCAGTTGTGTCCTTCCTTGAAAATGCATTTAAGATTTTACTTTTTACTCACAAGAAAATAGCCAGAGGAGGAAGTGCATTCAGGTTTTTAACTGATTATTCTGTTACTCCTTGAAAGAGATCTGGGAACTTTGTGAGTTGTAACATTTGTTAGCCCTGGGTTTCCTCTTTCATTCATGGCTCCTCTACCTCGGTTATTGCCCACCATCTTCCTCATCACTTAGCCCCCCCGTTCCTCGCCCCCTTCCCTCTCCACCCCTTCCCCCCTACCCCCACCCCCCTCTTACCGCACCCCCCCCCCTCACCGCCCCCCCCCCCACCTCACCGCCCTACCCCCACCCCCCCACCTCACCGCCCCCCACCCTCCCCTGAACATACACCAACTCCCTGCCATCTTAATTTCCAGAGGCCATAATCTTTTGGACAGTGTGCGCTTGTCGAGGAGGTGCTGGCCTAGTTTTATTTGGACTGTTAATCCAGGTTCGAATCCCTCTATGGCAGATGGTATTTAAATTCAATAAAAAATTAGACTTAAGGGTCTATTGATGACCATGAAACTGTTTCCCAATTGTGGGAAAAACCGATCTGGTTTATTAATGTCCTTACTTGGCCTCGCCTACATGTGACTTATGACCTAGAGCAATGTGGTTGACTCTTAACTGCTTTCTGGGCAATTGGGAATGGATGATAAATGCTGATAACTCATATCCCATGATTGACTTATGTATGTAGAAAAATGATTCTTCAGAACACATTTTCATTCTGACACTAGCCCATTGTGGGGCGGAATGCCGAAATGAGTCACAGGACGCCCAGGTCCAATTCCAGCATCAAAGAGTTTCTTGTTTTCCACCAAGGAAGAGAGAGCGCCTCTGGACTGTCCATGGACTTGCCCTTGAACAAAGGGAAACGTGCACCATTTTATACAGTTGGTTTCAACCCACCTTAGCTGTTGCAAACCAATCATATTCTTAATTGGTTCCATACACATCCAATCAGATTAATCATGTGCCTACATGATCAGTTCATGTACAGCTCAGATATCCCATGATCTTGTGATGTTTACCAGACCCCTTTATCACCTGTCCCTAGGCCTTCACAATACATCCTAGTCAACCACATTCCTGTCCCAGTTATTCAGTACTCCCCTGTTAATTGCAAGGGGGTTTCCTACTATTTGTGTTAGACTGAACGTCCATAGGAATGCAGTCAAGTCCCTTAAAGCCTGTTTATTTAAAGGTGCATTTTGTATGTGCAACATTTGGCTGTGATTACCTGGGTCTCTGAATTGAGGTGGGTCAGACCCTTCCTTTCAGTAACAGAAGTTGAACCAGCCTAGAATGGAGGCTTCCATCAGCTTTTCTCAAGGCCGTTCCTCATCAAATTATCTGGAAAGAAGCAGCTGCTGCATTTTGACTTCTGATTTAAACAGGATTCTTTTGACCCTTGAGGGCTATCTTAATCTTGTTACCTTGCATGCACTCCTTTTATGAAATGCTTTAATTGCTCTTGCTTATAGTTTGCCATCAAGCACTAGGCTATAGAAGCTGCTGTTGTCAGCTAAAAATGGTCCCCAGCTATTTTATGTCAAACTGTGAACCATTTTCAGCTATTATATGCTGCTTCCGACCATAGGTAACGCTAACACCTACCTTTGTGTTCCTTGTATGGAATCTGATGGCCAAATAATAACATGAAGGAAGGATATTATTAAGCTGGAGAGGGTTCAGAAGGCACTTACCAGGATGTTGCCAGGAATGGAAGGTGTGAGTTATAAAGAAAGGCTGGGATGTTTTTCACTGGAGCATAGGAGGCTGAGAGGTGACCTTATGGAGGTTTATAAAATCATGAGAGGTATGAACAGAGTCATTATAGTTGTCGTCCCCCGAGGATGGGGGATTTCAAGACTGGGGGCACGTTTTTAAGGTCAGAGGAGAGAGATTTTAAAAAGACTTGAGAGGAATTTTGTTTTTACACGGAGGGTGGTTTATGTGTGGAATGAGCTTCATGAGGAAGTGGTGGAGCTGGGTGTAATTTACAGCATTTAAAAGACATTTTGATAGACATTAATAGGAAAGATTTAGAGGGATCTGGGCCAGGAGCAAGCAGGTGAGATTAATTTAGTTTGGGATTATGTTCGGTATGGATTGGTTGAAGGTCTGTTTGTTAAGACCTGAAACATCCAAGTGTTTTGTTTACTTAGGAACAGCTACATTGTTCTGCGTTATGTTCCAATTTGTCTAAATCACCTTGAGAGTGCGCTCCAGAACAGAATATGCTCACAATCGAGGGACTGCCTAAAGGATAATTCAGAACGCACTGGCTAAGTAAAAAAACAAAATTTCCTGAGAAGGGAAATGTTATAATTTGACAACATTATACTGACATTAACCTTTTAAGGCCTTTCACTAGGTGTGTGTCACAGACTTTGGGCACCAGTTGAGGGAGATAACAGAGGTGCGAGTACTTGAAGAGAGAACTTTGAAAGCAGGAAGAAACTGGATTAAAACGATGGTGTCTTTTCCCTATTAGGGTTGTGCTGGTGAATCGAGCAGGGGTGCTTAGTGCTCCTTTTGGGTGGATTTTCCAGTACTGGCTCCAGAAGGCGCAGCCTGTAAAGGGAGAGGAGGCGGGAAGAGATGGGGGTGGGGTGGGGAGCGAGGGGGAAAACAATGACAGCTGATCATTCGATCATTGTCAAGTGTTGAGTTTGCAAAATGCCGCAGGGGAAATAACATAAATAAATGAATTAATAAATAAGTAAAGCATGTAAGACAGCACCTTTCACTTTACCTTGGTACATTTGACAGTAAATCAAGTCAAAACTTGCACCAGCTGAATTTTTCTAGTGTTTATTTTAAAATTCCGATCCCCAACAATCTTTTGCTATTGTCAAAATGAAGGCCTCACTTTAAGGAAAAACATATTCAGGTTTATTGTGTCAATGCATTATCAAGTCCAGTCATGGTCCAAATGTCTTGATTAAATTTCATTATAAGACTTGTTACTGCATGGTTAGAAAGATTTTCATCTTGTCTGTTGTTTTGATTTGATTTTTCCCTGCACCGTCCATGGTCCCAGATGACAGCTCACATTAAAGTAACCGAGCTGAACCCCTTAATGAGATATGCATCATCATTATTGTAAAATCTGGTTATAGTCAATCAGACTCGCCTCATTTCACATTGCTATTTGAGAGAGATTTTAGCTCTGTTTCCATTCCGACAGAGGACCTACCATGTAGGGTGATACCTGACACAATCTGATTTATAATCCTGTTTTCAGTGATACCACTTACATTATTACAAGTTTCAAATCTGCCTCAGACATTCTTTCAGATGGTGTGATTGTGGTCACCACTGAAGGACATCTGAACATTCTATGTGACTGTACTAGCCTGGTGCCAAACATTTAGTTCTACAGCAGCATAGTCAAGAAGGTGAAATAATAGCAACCCCCCCCCCCCCCCCCCACTGTGTAATGTGAACTGGACATTGTGTTTTTAAGGCCTGGTTTCTCTTCCGTCTTTGCAAAATCAGTTTTTCCAGAACCAGGGGTCACCCTCTAAGAATATGACACAAAGCATTTTGAACTGAGCTGAAGAGAAATGTCTTCATCCAGAGATTGGGGAGCCTGTGGAATTCTCTGCCGCAAAAAGCAATTGAGGCCAAAACGTTGAATGATTTCCGGAAGGATTTAGACGTAATTTTTCAGGCTAAAGGGATCAAAGGGTATGGGCAGAAATCAGGAACAGGGGACAGAGTTAGATGGTCTGACAGCATCATATGGCTTGAAGATCCTATTTTTTATGTTGAATTGAATTGAATTTATTGTCACGTGTACCGAGTCACAGTGAAAAACTTTGTCTAGCGAGCAATACAGACAGATCACAGAGTTCAGTAGCATAGATAAATAAATAATAGGTAAACAGCGGCAAAAACAAAAACACAGGTACAGGTGAATGCTAAGAATTTGAGAGTCCATTCAGTATTCTAAGAACAGGAGGGTAGAAAATGTTTTGAAACCGGCTGATGCGAGTGTTCAGACTTCTGTACCTTCTCCCCGATGGTAGAGGTTGTAGAAAAACACTGCCAGGGTGGGATGGATCTTTGAGAATGCTGGCGGCCTTTCCTTGACAGTGGGCCTGGTAGATGGATTCTATAGATGGGAGGGTGGCCTTTGTGATTGTCCGGGCTGAGTTCAGACTCTGTAACTGTCTCCGATCTTGAATGGTACAGTTACCATACCAGGTAGTGATACATCCAGACAGAATGCTCTTGATGGTGCACTATGTTTCTAAAAGACAGACTGATTAATATGCTGAGAGAAACCAAGATGAAAATTCTTAAGCTGTTTTATTTTGCAGGGAGAAATTGACAATTAAAAGCAACAAGCAAAGCAACTTTCAATTATCTCCTGTCTTCTTCTCTCCTCAAAGCAAAAGAAACGGAGCGTAAAACAAGACCATATTACCTGACATAGTTATTATGAGCGTATTTTCCTTACTAGCCAATTCATAATGCAAAACCTGTGCCATTAGTTACTAGGTGAAGGTGAGGACTGCAGATGATGGAGATTAGAGTCGAGAGTGTGGTGCTGGAAAAGCACAGCCGGTCAGGCAGCATCTGAGGAGCAGAAGAGTCGATATCTTGATGAAGAGCTTATGCTTGAAACGTCGTTTCTCCTGCTCCTCGGATGCTGCCTGATCTGCTGTGCTTTTCCAGTATCACACTCTCAACTGATCTCCAGCATCTGCAGTCCTCACTTTCTCCTAGGTATTTTTGGAATATTACATGCAATTCTGGTCTCCTTTCTATCGGAAGGATGTTGTGAAACTTGAAAGGGTTCAGAAAAGATTTACAAGGATGTTGCCAGGGTTGGAGGATTTGAGCTACAGGGAGAGGCTGAACAGGCTGGGGCTGTTTTCCCTGGAACGTCGGAGGCTGAGGGGTGACCTTATGGATAGGTAAATAGACAAAGTCTTTTCCCTGGGGTGGGGGAGTCCAGAACTGGAGGGCATAGGTTTAGGGTGCGAGGGGAAAGATCTAAAAAGGATCTAATGGGCTACGTTTTCATGCAGAGGGTGTTGCTTGAATGGAATGAATGAGCTGCCAGGGGATGTGGTGGAGGCTGGTACAATGACAGCACTTAAAAGGCACCTGGATGGATACATGGATTTAGATGGATATGGGCCAAGTGCTGGCAAATGGGACAAGGTTAGGTTGGGATATCTGGTCGGCATGGATGAGTTGGACCAAAGGGTCTGGTTCCATGCTGTACTTCTCTATGACTCTATTTTTTAAGGGAAGGTTATGTTTGATAAGTTTGATCAGTTTTATTTTTGAGGTAGCAATTGGGAATGTTGATGAGGTAATACAGTTCTAGTCACCAAATGATAGGAAGAATGTGATTACACTAGATGATGAGAAGACATTCACCGTGATGCTGCCTGGCCTAGACCAATTCTGCGACTAGGACAAAGTGAGGACTGCAGATGCTGGAGAGTCAGAGTGAAAGGTGTGATGCTGGAAAAGTACAGCAGGTCAGGCAGGATCCGAGGCACAGGAGAGTTCACGTTTCGGGCATAGGCCCTTCATTAGGAATGTGGAGGGGTAACAGGGCTCTGAGATAAAAAGGGGGTGGGCCTTGGGGAGAAGGTAGCTGGTGGGGGTAAAAGTGATAGGTCGGAGGGGAGGGTGGAGTGGATAGGTGGGAAGGAAGGTGGACAGGTAGGACAGTTCAAGAGGGCGTTGCTGAGTTGGAGGGTTGGGTCTGGGATGAGGTGGGGGAAGGGGAGATTTGGAAACTGGCGAAATCGATGTTGATGATCAGAGTGGTGCTGGAAAAGCACAGCAGGTCAGGCAGCATCCGAGGAGCAGGAGAATCAACGTTTCGAGCATAAACTCTTCATCAGGAATGAGAGGGGTGGTCCAAGGGGGCTGAGGGATAAATGGGAGGGGGTGGAGCTGGAGGGAAGGTAGCTGGGATTGTGATAGGTTATTAATAGGATAAACAGACATAATGGACCAAAGAGTCTCTCTTCGTGCTGTTAGAAACTCTGACTCTAAACTCTATGATATCAACTGACAGGGCAAGTGGGCAAATCAGTGCCAATTGGTATTCACCGCAGAAATGTATGAGGTAATGCACTTATTGAAGGTGAACAAGGTCGGGGGATTAATGAACAACCGGACCCTGGAAAGTTCTGAAAATCAGAGGGATCTTGCTTTGCGTATGTAGAGATCCTTGAGGCAGCTGGGCAGATAGATAAGGTGGTTCAGGAGGCTTATTGGATACTTTATTAGCTGAGGTGCAGAACGTCCGAGTAGGGAAATTATGCAGGAACTGTGTAAAACGTTGGTTAGGCCACAATGGAGAACTGAGCGAGGTTCTGGAAGGATGCAATTATGTTGGAGAGGATACAGCTGAGATTTACCATGACTCTGTCTGAGCATGACGGCGAGAGCTATAAGGGAAGGTTAGGCTGGGATTGTTTTCCTCAGAACAGCAAACATCGCGAAGGTACCTCCTCGAGGTGGTGCCTATTATGAGGGGCATAGACAAGGTGGATAGGAAGATACTTTTTTTGCCATTAGTAGAGTGATCAATAAACACTTGTCCAACATCAGTAATGATCCAAAACAATCATAACTTAGGTGTTAGCATCAAAAGCCATCAAGTTCACACAGCAAAGGGCATCCCACACCGACTCTGTAACACTGCATTTCCCATGGCTAACCCACATAATCTATACATCCCTGAACACTACGGGCAATTTAGCATGACCAATCCACCTGGCCTGCACATCTTTGGATTGTGGGAGGAAACTGGAGCAACCGGAGGAAAACCATGCAGACACGGGGAGAATGTGCAAACTCCACACAGACAGTCGGGGGAGGGTGGAATCAAACCTAGGTTCCTAGAGCTGTGAGGTAGCAGTGCTAACCTCTGAGCCACCGGATAGCCCAAGGTTTTAATTATGTATCTTGCTACAAAAAACAGAATAAAACAAAAAACTCAGAGTTTTGAGCAGACCTCTTAAATGTTAATGTTGATTGATCTCTCGCGCTCTCGCTCTCTCTCTCTCTCTCTCCGGCTGTAATACTGCATTCTGCACTCTGTTCTGCCACCCTGGAGCACTTTGTATGGTACAATCTGCCTCAAGAGTGTGTGAAACCACACTTTTCACTGTATGTTGGTACGTGACAACAATAAATCAATCAATCAGCCATCATTGGCCAGCTTCTAATTCCCATTTTGTCCTGGTTTGGTTTTGAAAACCAAAAGAATTATGGATGCTGTAAATCAGAAACAAGAACAGAAGTTGCTGGAAGAGCTCAGCAGGTCTGGCAGCAGCTGTGGAGAGAAATTAGAGTTAACGTTTTGGGTGCAGTGACTGTTCCTCAGAGCTGCTGTGCTTTTCCAGTAATTTCTGTTTTTGTTTCTGGTTTAGTTTTGACTGCAATAGGATCAAAGTTGATCTTCATAGTTATTCTTCACCATTAAGGATTTATTTCTGTGATGGATAGATCGTAGAACCCTTCAGTGTGGAAACAGGCCCCACAAGTCCACACCAACCCTCCAAAGAGTTATCCATTCAGACCCCTTCCCCTACCCTACTACTCTACATTTTACCCTTACTAATGCACCTACCCTTCACATCCCTGAATACTCTGAGCAATTTACCATGGGAAATTCGCCTGACCTGCATATCTTTGGATTGTGGGAGGAAACCAGAGCACCTGGAGGAAACCCACACAGACACGGGGAGAACGTGCAAACTCCATACAGACAGTCGCCTGAGGCTGGAATCGAACCAGGTCCCTGGTGCTGAGGCAGCAGTGCTAACCACTGAGCCACCATGCCGCCCCGAAATAGATTTCATGTACTATATCCACTGCAGAAATTGTCACATTTTGCTGCCAATGTAAAACAATCAAAGAAGTTGAAGAATGTCATAGCAAGTTTTGAGAAGATTTGTAGCTCAGGTTGAGGTTCTGGATGTAGGTTTGCTCGCTTGAGCTGGAATGATACATCTGGGAATGAACCTTCCAGCTCAGCGAGCAATCCTACATCCTGAAGAATGTCATGTTTTGCCTTTGAGAGAGTGTGTGTATATGACATTTAACACGTGATCAGGTGGTAAGCAGTCATCAGCACTGTGCAATGGAATACATTTGAGGTATTTAAAAATGTAGAAAGTTTACATTGTTTTCTCATTCCAGGGTGGAGGTTGCAAATTCCATCGATATAACTGTGCTGTCGAGTCCCCCAGGAAAGGCTGGAGTTTTATGCATCCAGGAAGACTAACTCATCTTCACGAAGGGCTTCCAACTACAAATGGAACGCGATACATTGCTGTGTCTTTTGTTGATCCATAGACCTTTAATGTCCTTGCATTTGCGTGAACACTCAAAATATGATTAAGAGGCTTGACTTCCTGAACACCCAATTCCTCAATCCATGATGTAATGGGATAGAAATCTGTCTCGGACGGTGAGGCAGAGTGGCTGATACTGGATTAGCTGCTCACTATGCAGGGGCTGAGTTCTGTTGAGCTAAGTATCTCATGTCCTGAGTAATACAGGCTGCTGATCCAATATTGCTCACTTTCGCTCTTTCACTGGAGATGAATTTCTACCCCAAAATATTAGAAACAAATGCTGAACCTGCCTTGCGATTGAAAAATTTATCATTTTTAAAAATCACATTTCTATTAAACTTAATTGATTTATAGAGTCATAAGTCTTACAGGCGTACATCATGGAAACAGACCCTTCGATCCAACCTGTCCATGCTGACCAGATATCCCAACCCAATCTAGTCCCACCTGCCAGCACCCGGCCCATATTCCTCTAAACGCTTCCCAGTCATATACCCATCCAAATGCCTTTTAAATGTTGCATTTGTACCAGCCTCCACCACTTCCTCTGGCAGCTCATTCCATACACATACCACCCTCTGCGTGAAAAAGTTGCCCCTTAGGTCTGTTTTATATCTTTCCCCTCTCACCCTAAACTATGCCCTCTAGTTCTGGACTCCCCAACCCCAGGGAAAAAACTTTGTCTATTTACCCTATCCATGCCCTTCATAATTTTGTTAACCTCTATAAGGTCACCCCTCAGCCTCCGATGCTCCAGGGAATACAGCCCCAGCGTCTTTAGCCTAGGTATTTTGGATTTAAAGGAAGTGAGAAGAGGTAGCAGGCAAAAATGTTCCATCATGACAATTAAGAAACTGCCTTTCGCTATTGAATAGTTACCATTTCAGTCCTTCTGAAGCCCAGTGATACTGAGTGGTATTACCTCATGTTAAACAAGTACAGGGGACAGTCCTCCTGATAAGCATACAGTTAGTCTGCTTACAGACCAAACTGGAGTGTTTTTTGTTTTTTACACCCTAGTTTATATAGTCTGTTAAAAACAACTACACTTGTACATGAGAAATGCAACAAGTGAGTGAAGCTTTCAGTATTTACTTATAAAGCAGGAACTATGTGCTATTCAGGAGTAATAGGTCAGTCCCTTAGTGCCATGATCAGAGATGCAGATTGACCTAAATCAAATATCAATCTGCATAGGATTGCTCTTATGTAGAGCAAGTTGCTCACAATGACTATGCGCTCTCAGAAGAGATGAATGCCTGAAAATGAACTGCTTCCCGAGTTCATTTTAGTTGCTTTAATTGTCTTTCTCGTCTCAAAACCTACTTTGTTTTTTTTTGAAATCAAAAAAAACTTTGCACAGCGGGTTTAATGTCACCAAACTGAAATGCTGTTTGTAAAAGGTGGTCCAGTGCCCCATGTATTGTACAAAGGATTTCTTTTGGTCTTGCTTGTTTACTGTGCACACAACTCAAATGTTGCTGTTCGAAGAATTAAATCTCTGGGCAGTTTATATTCTGTCGTAGTGTTAGACCAGTGATACTTAACCAGCCCAAGTATCCTCAGTGAAACTACAAAAACACACAACAGTGGCCACAGTACAGTGTACTGTGCACAACCTGCCTGTGGAGGGCAAAGTTAACTTATTCTGCCAAGTGTTCTAAAATTTAAATAAAAATAATATGATGAAAATTATATTTGGTGTTTATTTGTTGATGAATTGAAACCATTCGAGCATAAAGTGCTTGTGCACCTATTGTTGCCAAATATAATGAAGGCTGTAAAAGGTACAGAAAATGAGTGATTAGTTTGAAAATTTTGCATGTTGTCAGTATCATGCTTTTAATTCATGGGAATACAGTATTTTTTAAAAATTGAAGCCTTAACTATTTGATTAATTTAGTTAAGGAGAAGTTACATTAGAAACTTGATGGGATTTACGTGTTATTTAATTTCTGCGATGGAATTTCAGTCTAACCCTAATTGAAGTGTCTATGGTTCTCCAGAGCAGGCTGAGAAAACCCTCAGTCAGCTTGCACAGGTGTATTTCTATCATACCTCTATTACACCAAATCTTTCCAAAACACTTTCAAACTCATTAGGTACTTTGTGAATGTATTCACTGTGATAAACGGTAAAGTTGCCATGGTGCCAGAGGACAAATAGAGCAGCTGTCTCATTAGAAAGTAACAAGAAACTGGAGGTGGTTTAATCAAGGGTCACCACACCTCACGTGAGGGGAAAGGTTGAGAAGGAGAGTCCCTCATGGTAACCTCAGCCAGTGCGGGAATTGAACCCATGCTGATGACATCACTCTACATCACAAACCAGCTGTCCAGCCAACTAAGGAAGCCTGACAGTCCATCTGCACACAGCCAACTCCCACAGGCAGCAAGGTGAAAATAACTAGGTAATCCTTAACACCATTAGATATAGAAGCCAAATTAGGCCATTTGGCCTTGCAATTCTGTTCCATAATTCAATCATGGTTGATATGTTTCACAACCCCATTCTCTTGCCTTTTCCCTGTAACTTTTGATTCCTTTACTAATCAAGACCCTAACTGTCTCTGTCTTAAAGACACTCAATGACTTGGCCTCTACAGCCCTCTGTGGGAGTCAGTTCCACAGATTCAACTCTCCCCCCCCACAAACCCGGCTGAAGAAATTCCTCCTCATCTCTGTTCTATAGGACATACCTTCACTCTGAGGCTGTGCCCTCGGGTCCTAGTCTCTCCTATTAGTGGAAGCATCTTCCTCACTCCCACTCTATCCAGGCCTCTCGGTATTCTATAAGTTTCAATTAAAGTCCCCCTTTATCCTTCTAAACTCCATCGAGTACAGACCAAGAGTTCTCAGCCTCTCCTCACATGACAAGTCTTCATTGCCTGACATCATTCTTGTAAATCTTCGGTGAATCCCCTCCAAAGTTGCCTTAGGTATGGGTAAAATGGCCGAGTGGTATTATCACTACACTATTAATCCAGAGATCCATTATGAGGACCTGGGTTCAAATCCTACCACAGCAGATAGCAATTGAATTCAATAAAAGTCTGGAATTAAGAATCTAATGATGACCATGAATCCATTGTCTACAAAAACCGATCTAATGTCCTTTAGGGAAGGAAACTACCATCTTTACCTGGCCTGACCTACGTGTGACTCCAGACCCACAGCAATGTGGTTGACTCTTAACTGCCCCCTGGGCAATTAGGGATGGGCAATAAATCGCTGCCTAGCCAGCGATACCCTCATTCCATGAATGAATAATAGGGAAAACAAAACTGCTCACAATATTCCAATTGTGGTCTGATCAGAACCTTAGACTGCTTCCGCATTACCTCTCTGTTCTTGTATTCTAGCCCTCTTGAAATAAATGATACCATTGCAATCATCTTCCTAACTGCCAACTTAACCTGCATGTTAACCCCAAGAGAATCCTGAACTAGAACACTCAAGTCCCTTTCTTGCTCAGATTTCGTAAACCTTTCCTCATTTAGAAAATAGTCTATGCCTTTATTCTTCCTAGCAAAGTGCAGAACCATTTTTGGGATGTTAATTGGAGGGACAAAAATTGGTCAGCATGCCAGGGACAACCCCCCTGTTCTGCTTCAACAGCATGTCAGGATCTTTCGTACATCCCCCATCGAAAAGATACCCAAACCCAGTAAGTGTCAAGTATGAGTCTAAAGCAAAAGGTTAGATTTCCTACAGTATGGAAACAGGCCCTTCAGCCCAACAACAAAGGGATTCTGGGTAATCTAAGATGGAGGATGGGAAAAGTTTCTGGCTGTAACAGCTGCTCCTTTTTTGAGGTATTTTAGGTGCTGGAGATGATTTCCTCGAATTCCAAGAGCAGCAATTACTGTTTTATATGCCGTTGCATTGTTATGGAACTTTGGAGAAAAAAGTCAAAACAACAGCAGTTTTAAAAGGGCGAAGAACAGACAAAGGAAGCACATGGTGAGGACAGTGCAGGAGAGAGAGAGAGAGAGAGAGAAAGAAACTGACACCACTGTGATCTGTACAGTTACTGCCTTTGCTGTTTGAATTCGTTATACGCTGAACATCGAAGTGCGTGTGGGAAAATTGCAAATAGTGAAATTCACAACTGATCTTGGAGGAACTGTTTGGGTGAAGTCACAGCACAGAAACAGATAAGTTGATCGTTGTTTTAAGTGTGGCCGACAGAAAGTCGACAGTAGTGAGTAGAATGGGTTCTTTCTTGATTATATATTTTTTGAGATATGTCTCTTGATTAAAATATAAGCCTTAACTATTAATTTAACCTGGAGCAGTGTTTGTAGAGGAATAATAGTGTTATTTTCTGGGTCTGTAGATTGTGAAGGAGCAAAAATGGCCTTTAGTAGAGTGATATGCGCTTCTTGTCAAATGTGGGAGCTTAAGGAGAGTTTACAGATGACTGGATTATATCTGCCATAAATGCTCTTGGTTGTGAATCCTATCAGATCAAATGAATTGGTTGGAGAGACAGTTAGAAGCAATGAGGAATTTGCAACAGCAACAGTATGGGATGGATGGCAGTTATAGGAAGGGGGGAGAATCTCAGATACAGACACATAGATGGGTTAACTCCAAGAAAGGTAAGAGAGGTAGGCAGCTAGTGTAGGAGTCTTCTGCCGCTATCCCCATTTCAAACAATAATGCTGTTTTGGAAAATGTAGGGGGTGATTGATTCACAGGGGAATAGCCAAGTTTCTGGTATTGAGACTGGCTCTAATGCAATGAGGGGAACATTGGGTTCCAAGAGATCGATTGTGTTAGGGGACTCTCTAGTCTGAGGTACAGACATTTCTGTGGCCAGTAGACAAATTCAGAATGGTGTGTTGCTTCTCTGATGCCAGGATCAAGGGTGTCTCAGAGAGGGTGCAGAATGTTCTCATGGGAGAGAGGGGCCAGCAAAAGGTCATTGTCCACATTGGAACCAATGACATTGGAAGGGAAAAGGTTGAAATTCTGAAGGGAGGTTACAGAGTTAGGCAAGAATTTAAAAAGGAGGTCCTTGAGTAGTAATATCTGGATTGCTCCCAGTGCTACGAGCTAGTGAGGGCAGGAATAGGACGCTAGAGCAGATGAATGCATGGCTGAGGAGCTGGTGTATGGGAGAAGGATTCTCATTTTTGGATCATTGGAATCCCTTTTGGGATGGAAGTGACCTATACAAGAAGGACTGATTGCACCTAAATTGGAAGGGGACTAATATACTGGCAGGGAGATTTGCTGGATCTGCTCGGGAGGATTTAAACTAGTAAGGTGGGAGGGTGGGACGTAGGGAGACAGTGAGGAAAGAGATCAATCTGAGACTGGTACAGTTGAGAACAGAAGCCAGTCAAACAGGGCAGGCAGGGATAAGGTAGGACTAATAAACTACATTTATTTCAATGAAAGGATCCTAACAGGGAAGGCAGAAGAACTCAGGGCATGGTTAGGAACATGGGACTGGGATATCATAGCAATTACAGAAGCATGGCTCAGGGATGGGCAGGACTGGCAGCTTAATGTTCCAGGATACAAATGCTATAGGAAGTATAAAAAGGGAGGCAAGAGAAGAGAGGGAGTGGCATTTTTGATAAGGGATAGCATTTCAGCTGTGCTGACGGAGGATATTCCTGGAAATACATCCAGGGAAGTTATTTGGGTGGAACTCCGAAATAAGAAAGGGATGATCACCTTATTAGGATTGTATTATAGACCCCCCAATAGTCAGAGGGAAATTGAGAAACAAATTTGTAAGGAGATCTCAGCCATCTGTAAGAATAATAGGGTGGTTATGAGTAGGGGATTTTAACTTTCCAAATATAGACTGGGACTGCCATACTGTTAAGGGCTTAGATGGAGAGGAATTTCTTAAGTGTATACAAGAAAATTTTCTGGTTCAGTATGTGGATGTACCTACTAGAGAAGGTGCAAAACTTGACCTCCTCTTGGGAAATAAGGTCGGGCAGGTGACTGAGGTGTCAGTGGGGGAGCACTTTGGGTCAGTAAATTTGCAGATGATACAAAGATTGGTGGAGTTGTGGATAGTGAGGAGGGCAGTTGTCGCCTGCAAAGAGACTTAGATATGATGCAGAGCTGGGCTGAGGAGTGGCAGATGGAGTTCAACCCTGCCAAGTGTGAGGTTGTCCATTTTGGAAAGACAAATAAGAATGCGGAATACAGGGTTAACGGTAGGGTTCTTAGTGAGGTGAAGGAACAGAGGGATCTTGGGGTCTATGTACATAGATCTTTGAAAGTTGCCACTCAGGTGGATAGAGCTTGTAAGAAGGCCTATGGTGTATTAGCGTTCATTAGCAGTGGGATTGAATTCAAGAGTCGTGAAGTGATGTTGCAGCTGTACAGGACTTTGGTTAGGCCACATTTGGAGTACTGTGTGCAGTTCTGGTCACCTCACTATAGGAAAGATGTGGAAGCTTTGGAGAGGGTGCAGAGAAGATTTACCAGGATGGTGTCTGGAATGGAGAATAGGTCGTACGAGGATAGGTTGAGAGTGCTAGGCCTTTTCTCGTTGGAACGGCGAAGGATGAGGGGTGACTTGATAGAGGTTTATAAGATGATCAGAGGAATAGATAGAGTAGACAGAAACTTTTTCCCCGGGTACAACAGAGTGTTACAAAGGGACATAAATTTAAGGTGAAGGGTGGAAGGTATAGGGGAGATGTCAGGGGTGGGTTCTTTACCCAGAGAGTGGTGGGGGCATGGAATGCGCTGCCTGTGGGAGTGGCAGAGTCAGAATCTTTGGTGACCTTTAAGCGGCAATTGGATAGGTACATGGATGGGTGCTTAAGCTAGGACAAATATTCGGCACAACATCGTGGGCCGAAGGGCCTGTTCTGTGCTGTATTGTTCTATGTCCTTTCTATGTTCTAGGTGTAACCTAGAACTCGGTGGGAAGCTAGAGAAGTGATTGCTGGGCCTCTTGCTGAGATATTTGTATCATCGATAGTCACAGGTGAGGTGCCAGAAGACTGGAGGTTGGCAAACGTGGTGCCACTGTTTAAGAAGGATGGTCAGGGCAAGCCAGGGAACTATAGACCCGTGAGCCTGACCTCGGTGGTGGGCAAGTTGTTGGAGGGAATCTTGAGGGACAGGATGTACATGTATTTGGAAAGGCAAGGACTGATTAGGGATAGTAAACATAGCTTTGTGTGTGAGAAATCATGTCTCACAAACTTGATTGAGCTTTTGAAGAATTAACAAAGAGGATTGATGAGGGCAGAGCGGTAGATGTGATCTATATGGACTTCCGTAAGGGGTTCGACAAGGTTCCCCATGGGAGACTGGTGAGCAAGGTTAGATCTCACAGAATACAGGGAGGACTAGCCATTTGGATACAGAACTGCCTCAAAGGGTGGTAGCGGAGGGTTGTTTTTCAGACTGGAGGTCTGTGACAAGTGGAGTGCCACAAGGATTAGTGCTGGACCCACTACTTTTCATCATTTATATTAATGATTTGAATGTGAGCATAAGAGGTATAGTTAGCAAGTGTGCAGATGACACCAAAATTGGAGGTGTAATGGATAACGAAGAAGGTTACCTCAGATTACAATGGGATCTTGATCTGATTGGCCAATGGGCTGAGAAGTGGCAGATTCAGTATAACATCGAACATAGAACATTACAGTGTAGTACAGGCCCTTTGGCCCTCGATGTTGCGCCGACCTGTCATACCAATCTGAAGCCCATCTAACCTACACTATTCCATGTACGCCCACATCCTTGTCCAATGACGACTTAAATGCACATAAAGTTGCCGAATCTACTACTGTTGCAGGCAAAGCATTCCATACCCTTACTACTCTCTGAGTAAAGAAACTATCTCTGACATCTGTCCTATATCTGTCACCCCTCAATTTAAAGCTGTGCCTCCTCGTGCTTGCTGTTCCCCATACTTGGAAAAAGGCTCTCCCTGTCCACCCTATCTTAACCCTCTGATTATCTTATATGTCTCTATTAAGTCACCTCTCAACCTTCTTCTCTCCAACGAGAACAGCCTCAAATTCCTCAGCCTTTCCTCGTAAGACCTTCCCTCCATACCAGGCAACATCTTAGTAAATCTCCTCTGCACCCTTTCCAAAGCTTCAACATCCTTCTTATAATGCGGTGACCAGAACTGTACACAATACTCCAAGTGCGGCCGCACCAGAGTTTTGTACAGCTGCAACATAACGTCATGGTTCCGGAACTCGATACCTCAATTAATAAAAGCTAAAACACTGTATGCCTCCTTAACAACCCTGTCAACCTGGGTGGCAACTTTCAAGGATCTGTGTACCTGGACACCGAGGTCTCTCTGCTCATCTGCACTCCCAAGAATCCTACCATTAGCCCAGTACTTTGCATTCCGGTTACTCCGACCAAAGTGAATCACCTCACACCTGTCCGCATTAAACTCCACTTGCCACCTCTCAGCCCAGCTCTGCAGCTTATCTATGTCTCTTTGTAACCTACAACATCCTTCGTCACTATCCACAACTCCACCGACCTTAGTGTCGTCTGTAAATTTACTAACCCACCCTTCTACGCCCTCATCAGGTCATTTATAAAAATGACGAACAGCAGTGGACCCAACACCGACCCTTGCGGTACACCACTAGTAACTGGACTCCAGGATGAACATTTCCCATCAACCACCACCCTCTGTCTTCTTTCAGCAAGCCAATTACTGATCCAAACGGCTATATCTCCCACAATCCCATTCCTCCGCATTTTGTACAATAGCCTACTGTGGGGAACCTTATCGAACACCTTGCTGAAATCCATATACACCACATCAACCGGTTTACTCTCATCTACCTGGTCGGTCACCTTCTCAAAAAACTCAATAAGGTTGATCTACCTTTCACAAAACCGTGCTGACTATCCCTAATCAAATTAAGATGATTATAAATCCTATCTCTTATAAACTTTTCCAACACTTTACCAACAACTGAAGTAAGGCTCACTGGTCTATAATTACCAGGGTTGTCTCTATTCCCCTTCTTGAACAGAGGAACCACATTTGCTATCCTCCAGTCTTCTGGCACTATTCCTGTAGACAATGATGATTTAAAGATCAATGCCAAAGGCTCGGCAATCTCCTCCCTGGCGTCCCAGAGGAACCTAGGATAAATCCCATCCGGCCCAGGGGACTTATGTATTTTCACACTCTGCAGGATTTCTAATCAATCCCACCTAGTCTAGTAGCCCGTATCTCAGTATTCTCCTCGAGAGTTTTCAAGAGTGAATACTGTCGAAAAATATTCATTTAGTGCTTCCCCTATCTCCTCTGACTCCACACATAACTTCCCACTACTATCCTTGATTGGCCCTAATCTTACTCTCGTCATTCTTTTATTCCTTAAATACCTATAGAAAGCCTTAGGGTTTACCCTGATCCAATCCACCAACAACTTCTCATGTCTCCTCCTGGCTCTTCTGAGCTCTCTCTTTAGGTCTGTCCTGGCGACCTTGTAACCCTCAAGTGCCCTAACTGAGCCTTCACATCTCATCCTAACATAAGCCTCCTTCCTCCTCTTGACCAGAGATTCCACTTCCTTCGTAAACCACGGCTCCCGTGCTCTACAGCTTCCTCCCTGCCTGACATGTACATACCTATCTAGGACACTCAGGAGCTTTTCCTTGAATAAGCTCCACATTTCTAATGTGCCCATCCCCTGCAGTTTCCTTCCCCATCCTATGCTTCCTAAATCTTGCCTAATCGCATCGTAATTGCCTTTCCCCCAGCTGTAACTCTTGCCCAGTGATACACACCTATCACTTTCTATCACTAAAGTAAACATAACAGAATTGTGATCACTATCACCAAAGTGTTCACCTACTTCCAAGTCTAACACCTGGCCGGGCTCATTACCCAGTACCAAATCTAATGTGGCTTCACCCCTTGTTGGCCTGTCGGTAAACCCTCCTGCACACACTGGACAAAAACTGATCCATCTATAGTACTTGTACTACAGTGTTCCCAGTCAATATTTGGAAAGTTGAAGTCCCCCATGACAACTACCCTGCCTCTCTCACTCCTATCCAGAATCATCTTTGCTATCCTTTCCTCTACATCTCTGGAGCTATTCGGAGGCCTATAGAAAACTCCCAACAGGGTGACCTCTCCTTTTCTGTTTCTAACCTCAGCCCATACTACCTCAATTGACGAGTCCCCAAACATCCTTTCTGCAACTGTAATACTGTCCTTGACCAACAATGCCACACCTCCCCCTCTTTTACCATCTTCTCTGTTCTTACTGAAACATCTAAATCCTGGAACCTACAACAACCATTCCTGTCCCTGCTCTATCCAATTTAGAGTTTAATTTAGATAAATGCAAGGTGCTGCATTTTGGGAAAGCAAATCTTAGCAGGACTTATATACTTAATGGTAATGTCCAAGGGAGTGTTGCTGAACATAGAGATCTTGGAGTGCAGGTTCATAGCTCCTTGAAAGTAGAGTCGCAGGTCAATAGGATAGTGAAGAAGGCTTTTGGTATGCTTTCATTTATTGGTCAGAGTATTGAGTACAGGAGTTTGGAGGTCATGTTGCGGGCATACAGGACATTGGTTAGGCCGCTGTTGGAATATTGCGTGCAATTCTGGTCTCCTTCCTATCGGAAAGATGTTATGAAACTTGAAAGGGTTCAGAAAAGATTTACAAGGATGTTGGCAGGGTTGGAGGATCTGAGCTATAGGGAGAGGCTGAACAGGCTGAGGCTGTTTTCCCTGGAGCGTTGGAGGCTGAGGGGTGACCTTATAGAGGTTTACAAAATTATGAGGGGCATGGATAGGTAAATAGACAGTCTCTTCCCTGGGTTGGGGGAGTTCAGACCTAGAGGGTATAGGTTTAGGGTGAGAGGGGAAAGATATAAAAGAGACCTAAGGGGCAACGTTTTCACACAGAGGGTGGTACGTGTATGGAATGAGCTGCCAGAGGATGTGGTGGAGGCTGGTACAATTGCAACATTTAAGGTGCATTTGGAAGGGTATATAAATAGGAAGGGTTTGGAGGGATATGGGCCGGGCGCTGGCAGGTGGGACTAGATTGGGTTGGGATATCTGGTCGGCATGGACGGGTTGGACCGAAGGGTCTGTTTCCGTGCTGTACATCTCTATGATTCTATGATAAGTCCACACTGACCCTCCGAAGACCCAGATCCATTCTCCTACTCTTTATTTATCCCTGACTGATGCACCTAACACTATCGGCCATTTAGCATGGCCAATCCACCCTGACCTGCACATCTTTAGACTGTGGGAGGAAACCACAGGGAGAATTTACAAAGTCCACACAGACAGTCACTTGAGATGGGCATCGAACCCAGGTCCCTGGTGCTGTGAGGCAGCAGTACTAATCATTGAGCCACTGTGCCGCCCAAGTGAAATGCAATTAATGACCATTACATATATGGATAACTGGGCTAAAAAGGGTGGCATAGAATGAAAAGGTAAAGTCAGTGCATTCCTATGGTCCATTGGAGAGACATGACTGTGGTGGTTCAACCTGAGGGTCATCATGCCTTAGGTGAGGGGAGAGGTTGAGAAGGAGACCCCTTCATGGTAACTTCAGCTGATGTGGGTTTTGAACTCTTCCTGTTGGCATCAGTCTGCATCTCAAACCAGCTATCTGAGCCCTGAACAAAAAAATAGAAGTACTCTTTGCAGATTGGTTATTGGTGAACTCTGCATTCCTGACTTGTCATATACGAGCATATTGAAAGCAGTTGACGTTGAACCCAGTCGATGAGTTTGGAAACGTGTGGCCGTTTGATCATATGCATTTTATGTCTTTACTGACAGTGGAAATTCCACCCATTGTTCTTTCCACAGGGAGAGCTGTTCCACCCATTGGTGAATACTGAACTACCCCTTCAGTCAGTATTCTATTCAGAACCGCACAATAAATATTGACAGATCACCCATTTTAGGCTAGGAGCTGAAAACATTGTTGCTTGGTATAGGACAAGTATACACAGGATTACGTTGTGCATTGGAGCCAGTATTTATCGTGCTGTTTGAAAAATAGATTTCATTTGAGGATAAAACTTTGCGAGGCTATACTGGTGGCACTGTATCCAAGCTGGAACACATGTATAAATGTAAGCCATTGTCCAGTTTACAGAAGTTCTGTCGGTCCATGTGACTTGACCGTGTCTAAATGTGTCAGTCCAGGTATTTCTGAAAGACACATTCAGAGCAGTGAAAGAATCTTTGTTCGTAGACGGTATGTGTGTTCAGTAAGATTGGCAACACAACAAGCGCCGTTTGTCCATTGAATACCAAGACAAACATTTAGGTTGGTAGCAGTGTAACTTCAGTTTAATCTTCAATGTAACTTCAGCCCAATCTTCAGTTTTTTTTAAAAAAGATTGAAAGACACATCTGATAATGAGTAAAAGATTAATGTTCACCTCTTCATTATCATCACTTGCAAGCTTATCACTGAGATGTTATTTTGACTGCAGGCTGGAAATGACTGATTTCTAGCAATGCATTGACAGTGATCTGGGAGAACAGAGAAGACTTGTGATGAGAGTTGATGTTTTTGGGACAACGTTTTTTTTAAACACCTTCTGCTGACCAGGCAGGGGGAGGGATGGCTTAGTTATTTCTTGGTGAAACACCATTGACCTGAAACATTGGCTCTCGTTTCTTTCTCCACTGTTACAATGAAAGCCAGCCTTCACCCCTTCGAGGGGATATGTGTTTTAATTAAATATGGATCTGAAGCTTCTGGCATTGCAGGGTCAGTGAGGGTGAGCTGTTGGTGTGATGCTTGGTAGAGGTTTTATGACTGGTAGACGTTTTGAGACCAGTTGAGTGAAGATTCCTTCAACAGCTTGTGAGGTGAGGGGTGCATTTGGTGAGGTTTGGCATTTGGTACAAAAACAACAATTGCTGAAAAAGCTCAGCAGATTTGGCAGTATCTATGGAGAGAAAACAAGGTTAACGCTTCAGGGGAGGGTCCAGTGATCCTTCCTCAACACGTTTGATGCACTCACTCACCATGGGCCTTTTATGTGCGATAGAGTCATAGAGATGTACAGCATGGAAACAGACCCTTCAGTCCAACCCGTCCATGCCAACCAGATATCCCAAACCAATCTAATCCCATCTGCCAGCACCCAGCTCAAATTCCCTCCAAACCCTTCCTATTCATATACCTATCTAAATGCCTCTTAAATGTTGCAATTGTACCAGCCTCCACCACATCCTCTGGCAGCTCATTCCATACATGTACCACCCTCTGTGTGAAAAAGTTGCCCCTTAGGTCTCTTTTATATCTTTCCCCTCTCACCCTAAACCTATGCCCTCTAGTTCTGGACTCCCCAATCCCAGGGAAAAGACTTTGTATATTTATCCTATCCATGGCCCTCATAATTTTGTAAACCTCTATAAGACCACCCCTCAGCCTCCGACGCTCCAGGGAAAACAGCCCCAGCCTGTTCAGCCTCTCCCTATAGCTCAAATCCTCCAACTCTGCCAACATCCTTGCAAATCATGTTTTGGATTTTTTGTGGCACTTCTGATTTAAACTCCTGCCAGTAACTTTCTGGTTAGCTGGACCCAAAGCCATTGCAAAGTTAGTGCAGAGGGCTGCCCAAGCACCCCCTGTGGATGGTTGACAATTTCTTTGCCCTCCAACTGTCTAAAGGTCTTGAGCATAGCATTAGAAAATTTTGGAATCTGCTCTTTCCTTTAATGTGCCATTCTTATGTCTTTTCAACAGCAAAATCTCTTTTAGAATGACTTCCAATGTCAAATCTAATTAAAATACATATCTCTTCTAGGGAGTGAAGGCTGGCTTTATGTAGCATAGGAAAACTCAAACACTTGCTCCATCACCCAATTTTGCACCCTCTACACAGACACACAGCCTAATCACTACTTGTGTGTACCAGAAGCAGGCATCATGACCCCCTTGTCATTCTTCAGGCTTATTGTAAGCCTGTACCATTGCTAACTTTGATGCTAAAAGCAAAATTAGTGCTTCAAATTCCGTAAAACTGCAACATGGCTTCCTCATTTTCATTTTCCAAATTTTTAAAATCATTCACTTTCCAGACCAGCATTGATAGCCACTTCCTATTTACCCCAGAGGGCAGTTTAACAGTCAATCCCATTGCTGTGGGTTTGGAGTCCCATGTTAACCAAACCAGACCAGGTAAGGACAGCAGTTTTTCTAAAGGACATTGGTGAATCAGATAGGCTTCTCCGATTATCAACAGTGGTTTCATGGTCACCACCAGACTCTTAATTCTAGGTTTCTTTTTAATTGAATTCAAATTCCATCTACAATGGTGGGATTTGAACACAGGTCCCCAGAACATTACTTGGTTATATACGTTCATACCACCAGTATTATTCCCTTGAGATAAAAGCCACCATTCAGTTTTGTTATTCAATTATCTTTAGGACCTATGTATTGGTTTCAGTGGTCTGTACATGTGGATGCCTGAATCCCTTAGTTCCCCCACAGCTCCTAGTCTCGCACCATTAAGAAATTATTCTGATTGGTCTTTCTTCATACCTCATACTTCCCCCACAATGAACCTTTCTCTCCAGTAGTTTCTTTTACCCCCTTCTTTATCCTTTATGCTGCCAATTATACAACATAGAAACATACTAATTTGGTGAAGGAGTAGGCCATTCAGCCCTTCAAGCCTGTTCCACCATTTAATGTGATTGTGCAATCTCAGTGTCCCATTCCCATTTTCTCTCCAACAACCCAATTCCTCCAGCTGCAAGGGCCACGTCAAGCTCCCTCTTGGACTTATCTAATGAACCGGCCCAAACAACTTCCTGTGGGAGAGAATTCCACATGTTGACAACCCTGAGTGAAGAAGTTTTTAAAATTAGATTCCCTACAGTGTGGAAACAGGCCCTTCGGCCCAACAAGTCCACACCGACCCTCCGAAGAATAACCCACCCATACCCATTTCCCTCTCATTAACACTATGGGTAATTTAGCCTGGCCAATTCACCTGACCTGCGCATCTTTGGACTGCGGGAGGAAACCGGAGCACCCGGAGGAAACCCACGCAGACACGGGGAAAATGTGCAAACTCCACACAGTCACCCAAGGCTGAAATTGAACCTGGGATTCCTGGTGCTGGGAGGCAGCAGTGCTGACCACTGAGCCACTGTGCCACCTCATCTCAGTTCTGAATGGCTTACCCCTTATTGTTAGACTGTGACCTCTAGTTCTACACTTCCCCAACATTGGGAACATTCTTCCCGCATCTAGCCTGTCCAGTCCCATCCGGATTTTGTATGTTTCAATGGGATCCATCCTCATTCTTCCAAGTTCCGGTGAGTACAAGCCCAGTCAATCCAGTTGTTCCTCATATGTCAGTCCTGCCATCCCGGGAATCAGTCTGTTGAACCTTCCCTGGACTCCCTCAATAGCAAGAATGTCCTTCCTCAGACTAGCAGACTAAAACTGCACACAATACTCAAGTTGTGACCTCACTGGGGCCATGTATAACTGCATTCTGATTCTTGATGACGGGCTTATGCCCAAAACGTCTCCTCTCCTGCTCCTCGGATGCTGCCTGAAACAGTTGAAAGGGTTCAGGAAAGATTTACAAGGATGTTGCCAGGCTTGGGTGGTTTGAGCTATAGGGAGAGGTTGAATAGGCTGGGGCTGTTATCCCTGGAGTGTCAGAGGCTGAGGGATGACCTTATTGAGGTTTATAAAATCATGAGGGGCATGGATAAAGACTTTTCTCCAGGGTAGCGGATTCCAAAACTAGATGACACAGGTTTAAGGTGAAATGGGAAAGATTTAAAAGAGACCTAAGGGGCAGCATTTTCTAACACAGGGTGGTGCGTGTACGGGATAAGCTGCAGAGAAAGTGGTGGAGGCAGGTACAGTGAGAACAGAAGGGTTTAGAGGGATATGGGCCAATGCTGGCAAATGAGACAAGATTAGTTTCGGCTATCTGGTTGGCATGGACGAGTTGCACCGAAGAGTCTGTTTCCATGCTGTACATTTCTATGACTCTGGATGCACACCTATATTTCTCCATCTAAGTCAGTTTACCTATCTGAATTTAAATTACTTTATTTGGTCATTTTATTATTGTGGGGTGATGCCAAAATAGCATGTTTATGATGTCGACATTAACTCTGTTTGGCTTGTTTCCTGAGATGATGTACAGTCTAAGATGTTTCTGAAAAATTAACAGAGGTTTTGACAGTTCAACATGTATCAGAAAGCATGTTCTATTTACTCACTCGAGAGTGGCTCAATGGTTAGCACTGTTACCTCACAGCGCCAGAGTCCTGGGTTCAATTCCAGCCTCAGGCCACTGTCTGTGTGGAGTTTGCACATTCTCCCCATGTCTGTGTGTGTTTCCTCTAGGTGCTCCGGTTTCCTCCCACAGTCCAACGGTGTGCGGGTTAGATGGATTGGCCATGCTCAATTGCCATCCCTAGTATCCAGGAATGTGCAGACTTGCTGGGTTAGCCATGGGAAATGCAGGGATAGGGAAGTAAGGTGGGTCTGGTGAGATGTTCTTTGGAGGGTCGGTGTGGACTCAATGGGCCAGATGGCCTTCAGACTGTAGAGGCATGATGTAGGATTATTGCTCATCCCTAGTTGCCCTCAAGCACGGTTGTTTCCTTGGACTGCTGCTGTCCATTTTATGTGGATATGCCCACAATGCCATTAGGGAGAGAGTTCCAGGATTTTGATCCAGTAAGACTGAAGAAACAGTGGCATATTTCCAAGCTAGGATGGTGAACAGCATGAGAGTGGAATTTGCAGGTGATGGTGTTTCTATGTATCTGTTGCCCTTGCCCCAGTGGAAAAACATCTGCCCGTCTTTGAATTCAATGTAATTAAATAATACGTTGGCTCAGGAAGTGTGTCCAATGAGTCCGAAGGGTACATGACAGAAGTTAGGACAACATTGAAACTTCAGAACTGACGCCAAAGAGTTAAAGTCAGATGGAAAGGATGAAAAGTGTCTGGGTTAATCTTGCCCAGCAGTACCTCAGCAGTAGCTGTTAAAGTAGAATCTAAGCTTTCTTCAGGCCAGTGGGGGAGTGAGGGAAGACAGAACTCGAAAATAAGTAGTTTTGGCTGTAGCTAATGCTAATACTATGGAAATGAAAGGAAGAATGCAGATTCTGTAATTTATAATCTCTTTGCTCTTCTAGTAAGGAATTAAGCAAGGCTTTTACTTTTAACATTCATTTAAAACATGGGCTGGTTAGGAAAGAGTATGAGGAACTTTTGATTGATTATGAACATGATCAATTATCAAGATATTTAAAGCCATGATCCTGATTTTAAACAGGGTGAGGGAGGATGGTTCAGCTTTTTTGATTGACTGAGACTTGCCTTATAAGCTTGGACCTTAGCCCAACAGTGATGAAAGAGAATGGTGATCCAGGTTTAAAACCTGACAAGGTGATTAAAAAGCACACAACACCAGGTTATAGTCCAACAGGTTTATTTGGAGGCCCTAGCTTTCGGAGCGCTGCTCCTTCATCAGGTAAATAGTGGGGCAGAATCATGAGACACAGAATTTATAGCAAAAGATTACAATGATAAAATAATATACTTAGCAAACCTAGATTATTAAGTCTTTCATCTTTTAGAATGGGTTATAGGTTTTGGTTCATTAATATGTAAATTTTTTTAAGTCACCTTCTTGAGATAACTTAAGGTTTTTTAAAAAATGGTGACATCTCAGCTCAGACAATGCATTAAAGGTGTGAGGTTAGAGTCTGTCTGTATCCCAACCTTGAGTCAGATTGGTTCTATTTCCAAAGTGGAATTTGCAAAATATTACATGGATTGATTGCCTGTCTCCAGTTTATTCAGTTTTTGAGCAAAATAGAATGTATCTACAAATATAATTCTGCAAATACAAATTCACTCGACAGACTTGTATGTGTGTGTGCATGCCGGAGAGAGAGAGAGAGAGAGAGACTCTGTGTGCATGTGAATGTGTGTTTGCATGTAAGTTTGGTAAAGTGTCTGAGTGTGATGGTGTATAAGCCTGTGAATGGGTGTGTGCATGGGTGTGAATGTGGAGGATGTATTTGAGTTTGTATGAGGGAGAGCGTGTGTGTGACAGAGGCTCTGCATGAATGTAAAAGTATGTAAGAATGTGTGTGTGTGTGCGAGAGTGAGTGTGTGAGAGAGAGTGTATAGTGCAGTGGGGTCCCCTGTAGTGTGACATGAACCTGATTGAGGCCATCCTCATGGCTACCGAACTTGGCTATCACCCTCTGCTCGGCCACTCTGCGTTGTTACCTGTCCCAAAGTCCACCTTGGAGGATGGTCACCCGAAGATCCAAGGCCTGACTGCTGAAGTGTTCCCTGACTGGGAGGGAACACTCCTGTCTGGTGATTGTTGTGCAGTGTCCATTCATCTGTTATCATAGCGTCTGCTTGATCTTGCCAATGTACCATGCCTCAGGGGCATCCTTGCCTGCAGCGTATGAGATAGACTGCGTTGGCCGAGTGCAGGGTCTGACTGCAGCTATATAACAAGAATTGTGACAGATATTTGTCTTCATTTATGTTTGCATCTAACAGATTCTGAAACCATAGGGTTTATCAGCCAGTAACAGTGTTTGCCTTGTTAACATTATGTAGGCTGAATACGTCGTTCGTTTTTTTAAAAGCGGAGGCTTGTCCACCCTGCACAATCTGTGTAGAGTGAGAATGGTGAAGAATAGTGACATTGCATGACATACAGCAGAATGTGAGGTGGCATGGGGGCTCAGTGGTTCGCACAGCTGCCTCACAGTGCCAGGGACCTGCGTTGGATTCCACCCTCAGGCAGTTTGCACATTCCCCTTGTGTTTGTTTTGATTTCCTCTTGCAGTCCAAAGACATGCAGGTTAGGGTGGGAAGGCCATGCTAAATTACCCCATAGTTTCCAGGGATGTGTAGGCTAGGTCATAGAGATGCACAGCACAGAAACAGACCCTTTGGTCTAACACATCTATGCCGACTGGATATCCTAACCTAATCTAGTCCCAGCACCTGGCCCATATCCCTCCAAACCCTTCCCATTCATATATCCATCCAGATGCCTTTTAAAGGTTGCAATTGTACCACCACTTCCTCTGGCAGCTCATTCCATACACGTACCACCCTCTGCATGAAAATATTGCCCCTCAGATCTCTTTTATATCTTTCCCCTCTCACCCTAAACCTAGGCCCTCTAGTTCTAGACTTCCCCACCCCAGGGAAAAGACCTTGCCTATTTACCCTATCCATGCCCCCTCATGATTTTATAAACCTCTATAAGGTCACTCTTCAGCCTCCGACGCGCCAGGGAAAACAGCTGTAGCCTATGCAACCTCTCAAATCCTCTAGCCCTGGCAACATCCTTGTAAATATTGTTTGAACCCTTGAACTAACCATGGGAAATGTAGGGACGAGGTGGGTCTGGGTGGAATGCCCTTTGGAGGGTCAGTGTGCACTTGATGGGTCAAATGGCCTGCTTCCACACTGTAGGGATTCTGTGAGGTGATTAGCAGTGAAGCTAATTCTCACTTGTATGAGAGAAACTTTCTAAAAGCCAAACTTTACTTCATTTTTGTGACATTGTTTTAGTGATAATACACCAATGGATTAAAGTATCTTGTTGTAGGCAAGAGGAACTTGGAGAGTGAGAAAGGGATCCATAGTTATCCACATTGGTGGTAATGATATTTGTTGGACTAGAAAGGAGGTTCTGCTGAAATATTTTGAACAGTTAGGAGCTAAATTAGCAGAAGCTCCAAGGTAATGAGCTTTTGCTTCCCAAACCACAAGCAAGCTAGCGTAGGGGAAATAAAGCTAAGATGTTTTTTATGTGGTTCAAAGATTGGTGTAGCTTTCTGTTTGTGGGGCACTGACATTGAAATTGGGGTGGAGGGGCTGGGAATGGGCTTCACTTGAATTGTGCTAGGATCACTGTCCTGGTGAATTGATTAACCAGGACTGTAAGGAATGCTTTAAACTAATTGGGAAGAGGTGGGGAAGAGGGTTTGGAAGAGGGGAAACCGCAGCTTATGTAGAAAGGAAATATGGTCACATTACTGGGCTGCTATCTGGATGGTGCTACTCAGAGTGGAACAGGAAGGAATAGGGTATACAAGATAGAAAAACAGCAGTAGGTCAGGTCAAAGGTGGAAAAATTGGCAAAGAGGCAAAATTAATGGCTCCACTTGAATGCACGTAGTATTTAGAACAAGATAAATTAATTAACAGCACAAGTAGAGGTTAATGGATATGATCTTTTAGCCATTACTGAAACATGGTCACTAAGGAAATCAAAGCTGGGCTCAAAATATTTAAGTGACTTTTCAAATGGAAGGAAAGGATGGCGGGGTAGTTTTGTAAGTAAGGGAAGGAATAACAAGAAGTGACCTGGGATCAGAAAATGTAAAATCCATAGCGGGGAAGGTACAAAATAACAAGGGGAAGAATTACATAAAATAAAGGTATAATCTAAAGGGACTGCAACAGGAGCAGAGAGACTTGGGTATGTATGTGCACAGATCATTACAGCTGGCAGGACAGGTGGAGAAAGCATGAAGCAAAATGTACGGTATCCTCCACTTTATTATTAGAGTACAAGAGCAAGACGTTAGATAGAACAGTACAGCACAGTACAGGCCATTCGGCCCTCGATGTTGTGCTGGCCTTTTATCCTACTCTAAGATCAAATTAACCTATATATCCTTCATTTTACTATCTTCCATGTGCCTATTCAAGAGTTGTTTAAATGTCCCTAATGTACCTGACTCTAGTACCAATGTGGCAGTGCATTCCACGCACCCACCACTCTCTGTGTAAAGAACCTACCTCTGACATCTCCCCTAAACCTTCCTTCAAATCACCTTAAAATTATGCCCCTCATGACAGCCATATTCACCCTGGGAAGTCTCTGGCTATCCACTCTATCTATGCCTCTCAACATCTTGTACACCTCTATCGAGTCACCTCTCATTGTTCTTCACTCCAATGAGAAAAGCCCTAGCTCCCTCAACCTTTCTTCATAAGACATGCCCTCCAGTCCAGGCAGCATCCTAGTAAATCTCCTCTGCACCCTCACTAAAGCTTCCACATCCTTCCTATAACGAGACGACTAGAACGGAATACAATATTCCAAGTGTGGTCTAACACCTGCACCAATCAACCCCACCGACCCATGGCCCAACATTTCAACTCCCCCTCCCACTCTGCTGAGGACATGGAGGTCCTGGGCCTCCTCCACCACTGCTCCCTCACCACCCGATGCCTGGAAGAAGAATACCTCATCTTCCACCTCGGAACACTTCAACCCCAGGGCATCAATGTGGATTTCACCAGTTTCCTCATTTCCCCTCCCCCTACCTTACCCCAGTTCCAACCTTCCAGCTCAGCACTGTCCTCATGACCTGTCCTACCTGCCAACCTCCCTTCCCACCAATCCGCTCCACCCTCCTCTCTGACCTATCACCTCTATCCCCACCCCCATTCACCTATTGTACTCTTTGCTACCTTCTCCCACCCTCCCCTCTGACCTATCACCTCCATCCCCACCCCCATTCACCTATTGTACTCTTTGCTACCTTCTCCCACCCTCCCCTCTGACCTACCACCTCCATCCCCACCCCCATTCACCTATTGTACTCTTTGCTACCTTCTCCCCAGCCCCCCCATTTATCTCTTCACCCTGGAGGCTTCCTGCCTCTATTCCTGATGAAGGGCTTTTGCCCAAAATGTCAATTTTCCTGTTCCTCGGATTCTGCCTGACCTGTTGTGCTTTTCCAGCACCACTCTGATCTAAACTTTCTAGAGCTGCAGCATAACCTCACAGCTCTTAAACTCAATTCCCCTGCTAATGAAAGTGGTATTGAACCTGTGCAAGACACTGTTTAGACTTCAACTGTAATATTGTGTGCAGTTATGAGAGTCACATCATAGGGAGGGTGTGAATATATTGGAGATGGTAGAAGAGATTTATGAGAACCGTTCCAGGGATGAGTAACTTCAGTTATGATGATAGATTGAAGAAGTTGGGACTGTTCTCTTTGAGGAGAAGAAAGATGAGAGGGAGATTTGAGCAAGTTTTCGAAATCATGAGCGGACAGGACAGAGTAGACAGGGAGAAACTGTTCCTGCTCATGAAAGAAACAAGAATGAGAGGGCATCGTCTGAAAGTGATGCAAGCAAATGAAGAAAGGATGATGTGAGATAAAGTAAATCACACAGCAAGTGGTTAGGGTCTGAAATGCATTGCCTGGAAATGTGGTGGAGGCAGCTTCAGTTGAGGCACTCAAGAGGGAAATGGGTAATTATTTGGATGGAAATGATGTGAAGGGAGATGGAGAAAAGGAAGGAAATTAGGAAAGACGACCAGTACAGTGGCGATGGACTGAGAAGCAGGTGGTTCAAGAAATGTGGAGCAACTGGTTGGGCTGAATGGCCTACTTCTCTTCTTACATCTTGTGGCACAGTGTTCCTCATAAGTTTGTCAAACACAGCCTTCCTTTAGCAATTAAATGCTGACTGTCTCTTGATTAATCCCCCATGTCTCTAAATGTCTATATATTCTGTCCTTCAGCAATTTTGTAATAACTTGGCCACCTCTGAGATCAGAGAGACTCCAGTGCAAGGACAGTCAGTGAAATACTTCACAATCACCATTACTGGTGCAATTTCAAGGGAATGTGCACATTTACTGCCATAATTAGATTTTTTTTTTACAATGGTCAATGGTGTGACGAGCCTCAATTCAAGAGCATTTTTTTTCAGAAGTAAAAGATATTATTCCCAATCCTCTCCTGACTCCATTCAAAACATTGGAAGAAAGTTTAGAATCTGTAGATGGGGAACTCTACTCTCAGTATTGTAGGAACTCTAGGTTGATAACTGTTTAACAAAATAAATTAGAGACAAAAATACTGCAGATGCTGGAATTCCAAGTAGACAAGCAGAAGGCTGGAAGAACACAGCCCAGAGGACTCAACATTGAGTTTTTAAATTTCAAATAACCTTCCCACCCATCCCCCGCCTCCATTTCCAGCCTCTCCCCCTCCTTTCTATTCCATCTATCAACCTTTCCTTCTGGATTCAGTCCTCCCATTGACCAATCAGGTCATATCCACCACCTGTATTCACCTCTCACTACCTCACCATTCCACCCCTCCCCAACCAAAACCCTCCCCCCACCTCCATCTGCTCCTTCATCTGCAACTCCCTCTACCCCCACCTCCAGTCCTGAAGAAGGGTTACACCTCCTGCTGCTGCCTGGCTTGCTGAGTTCTTCCAGCCTCCTGCCTGCCTACTAACAAAATAAGTGTCGCCCTGATTTATATGTAACACAATCTCTAGCTTCTGACAACTACAAAGGCTGCCACAGCAGAACAGTCACTGCTCGATTGAATTACACTCCACAAACACTGCCAGCTAGCCATTATTCTCTGGAATATATCACCAGAATTTTTCTTATACAGAGCTATGTGACAGCAATTTAATTTCCACTCCTGAGTTTGGCTATAACTCACTTATATAGTGCAGTTTCCTCACTTGTGGAAATAAATGAATAAATAAATAAAACCTAACTCACAGGCTGCTCTGAACAACCTTCCATCGTTGTGCTGTAAAAATGAACCCTTTGGAAATAACAATGGAAGTAATTTAAAATCATAATATTGAATATCAATTTGATTCAAGTATATCTGTGTCAATTCAAAGAAACTTTATTGTGACTATTAAAAGATAAAGAAAGCATTGTTAATGAATAATCACAGTCATTTCTTACGATGTCTGTTGTATGTTATATGTTTGTATGTCCCTTGTGAGAAAGAACATGAAAATCCCTCGAATCAGACCATTCAACGAAGGGACAGAAGCAGGCCATTCAGCCGATCGGGTCTTCCCAGCCAGTTAACAACCCAATCTTGACAGCACACTGCAGTAAAGTATTCCTCTCTCTCCATTTGGAAAAAAAAGCATTTGGTCAAAACATCAGAACATTTGCATACGAGGCTGTGGCCCAAGTTGTTTGGTGATTCAAAGTCTGTGAAAAGATTTTTAGCTCGGGTGCTCGTTATTGTGGTTCTGTTCGCCGAGCTGGGAATTTGTGTTACAGACGTTTCGTCCCCTGTCTAGGTGACATCCTCAGTGTTTGGGAGCCTCCTGTGAAGCGCTTCAATCAATAAGCACATCGACCTGGACCCAATATACCGGCCACTGCAGCGGAGAGCTGGAACTGACAACCAGAAGCGGCAGATTCAAACCACTATAAATGCCGGAGGAAAGATCACAGAAGCACTTCCCAGGAGGTTCCCAAGCACTGAGGATGTCACCTAGACAGGGGACGAAACGTCTGCAACACAAATTCCCAGCTCGGCGAACAGAAACACAACATGTTTGGTGATTGTTTTTGATTGGCACAGACTCGGTAGGTTGAAGGGTTTTTTGCTGTGTTGTAGACATTGATGACTCAAATACCAATGTTAAGGGAATGATGTTATGCAGTTATTTTATTCAGTTTATATTTTACACTTTCTAACGAGAGCAGCCCTACAGTCCTCTGGGACAGTGGCGGTTTTACTTTTTACTGTATGAGAAATAAAGTATGTGAGCCCTGGAACAGCCTGTGGGAAAGCAGCCCCTGAACGTCGTGCACACAGCGAGTCCCAGACAGAGACCGGTGCATGCAGGAGGCAATCCTGGCACTGCGGTTGGAGCAGCTGAGTGCCGGAACAGAACGGTCTGGGGTTTGGAGTGGAGCGGAGACTACTGTTGGACTGGGGTCTGATGGGGGATTGTCAGACCATGTGCAGAGACCCTGTGCTAAGCTGCTACACTTTAATGTTTAATTTGAAATTTCCTACCTTACTATAGTGTCAGTCCTTTAATGGTGTTCAATTTAAACTTATTTTTGAACTCTGTAAAGTAATGCAACTACTTTTTATTCCTCTTTTGAGTCCAAGAATTGTATTCGGTACTTGTATATAAGATGGCCATATAGGAGGCAGACATTGTGAAAGCTTTACTCTGTACTCCTACAATGGAATACCCATGACAATAAAAAAGGATATTCTGTTATTCTTAGCAAGCTCACAATTATTTAACAAATGTTTTCCAATTGTGGAATCGCATCACATTTTGCAGTGCAAGGGCTGGTAACTATAAAGCTGCAACAAGATATCGTTTTCAGCAATATTCGAATAAATGGGTTGCATTAATGCCTTGGCCACTAAACCTCCCCCAGAGAAATGTGAAAATTATAGGTCTATTGTTGTGGAATTTTTAAATGATTCCACCAAAGTATACATTTTGTTGGTGTTTCCATTTTATGAGGTATTGTTCAGGGGCAGTCAGAAGTCTTACTCCTAGACTGTTAAAATGTTCAAATTAATAATTAAAAATAACTTTCTATCAGTGGCTCCACTGATGGACAACAGATTGTGATTTGAAGCAGCAGTAATTAACACTCAAATAGCAAGAAATCATATTTTTTAGTTACTGAATAATGATGTGTGCATACAAAACAATCCCACTATTGTGTAATGATGTCAATGTGAAAAATATTCAAGTTTTAAAACCACTTGAAAGCATTTTACTTATTTTCCCAGTGTGTTTAACTATCACTACAATGTACTATGTACGTTGTAGTGACACTAAAGTTTAGTACAACTCCAGACCCTCGTCCAGACTTCAGAATGGAACAGTGTTAAAATTCATGAATGAATCAGTCCCACCATTGAACAATGCTGCTGTCCTCTGTCAAAGTGGGCTTGAACATATCGTGTGCACTCTAGCCAGAGGTCAGAGAGCAGAATGCCAAAGAATTGTATTCTCTTTGGTGTTTTCACATTTGAATGCTGTCTCTTTTAAAAATGAACAATCTTGCTAGACTCAAACCGGCTGAAGCTGATCGCATGATCATATTCCAGCAGTTTCCAAAAACATTGTGTAGAAATTCTGACCAAAGCCATCACAAAGGTGCTGCTCTCATATAGCTCTACTCAAAGGAAAACCTAATCGTTAATGTGGATGCTTTATGCTTTTACAAGTTACCTCTTCACCTCATACTGGAAACGCTGAGACTGGGAGAGGTAAAGCTACACTGTTAGCTTGATGACCTTCCAATTATCTCCCTGAGATGGGCCATCAGCACCTGAAATGCCTGTCCCTGTCCGATGACTGAGATGGCAGGTTGTTGGCTTCATTGTGGGATTCCAAGTCAGTTGTTGTTTGATCTCCACAAGGACAACAGGACTCCCGGGTGATTTTAATGTTCACCTCACATCTTCCTCTGACTCCAAGTTGCCTGCCTGGAAAGAAATCTCATTTTTTTTCCACAGGGAGGAATAATTATTTTGCACATCTCACTATTATTGGACAGTGGAACCTGAGAAGCTGTAACTCACAAGAGCTACACGTTAATAACTCAGGTTATAAGTAGAATCACAGAATCCCTACAGTGTGGAAGCAGGCTATTCAGCCCATCAAGTCTGCACTGACCCTCAGAAGAGCAGCCCACCGAGACCCAACCCCCTACCTTATCTCTGTAACCCTGCATTTCCCCATGGCAAATCCACCTAACCTACACATCACTGGACACTACGGGTCAATTTAGCACGGCCAATCCACCCTAACCTGCTCATCGTTGGGCTGTGGGAGGACACTGGAGCATCTGGAGGAAACCTGCACAGACCCGGGGAGAATGTGCAAACTCCGCACAGACAGTTACCTGAGGGTGGAATTGAACCCAAGTCCCTGATGCTAACCATTGCTCAAATTCCTAGTTTTGGTAAATTCTCTTTTCTTAGCAGAGTAGCTTTTACTTGCCGTTTCTCCCATAAACAACTGAAACAGTAAAAACAAGACAGTGTTCCTCCAGGACTGAAGGTGCTACATGGACAGCACAAACTGCGCAATCATACACAGGGCACCATAAAGCGCATAAAAAGTGCAAAACACCCACATTACAGTGTAATAGAAGAATGTTAAGTAAGTGAATGCTTGGAGAGAGGCAATTCCCATGCCCATTTTGAATACTTTGTTAATAAATCTCTAGCTTGAAGAAGAAATCGAAGGATTTTGATGTCAGTTTATTCCCAAAATTGGAATTTAAAGACTAGGATTTGGGGGAGCATAAATGTTTCAAAGAAGTCGTATCTAACTCAACAATAGCACAGTTTCTCTCTCCACAGATGCTACCAGACTTGCTGAGATTCTCCAACGGTGTCTGTTTTTATTTCAGATCTCCAGCTCGTTGCTTTTATTTTAGGGAGCGCCCTTTGGCCTTCCTCGGGAAGGGAAGCGAGTGAAAAGGGGCAGAACTCAATCAGCCGGTACCTCACCTCCTCGAGCTTGAGAGGGCTAAAGAAACTGTTATCAAATTCATTTTGGGTTGCCCCATTGTCCATGATCTGTGGCATCACCCTTGGAGACTAACTCTTCTGTGCAGGCAGTATCTGGGGGATGAACACATTCCATTCCACACTACGATCACAAACCGATTTGTACGCAGGTCACAACACAATGAAGGACAATGTAAAACAGCTGTTCATAAATACAGGCAATGTCCATGAAAGAACTCCACAGTGGTTGGTATCCTGTCACTAAGTCATGCTTTATTTAATCATGAAAAGTCCTTGACTTTATAGAATCTGTACAGTGTGGAAGCAGGCCATTCAGTCTACACCGAACCTCTGAAAAGCATCCCACCTAGACCCACCCCTATACCCATAACCCTGCATTTCCCATGGCTAACCCACCTAGCCTGCACATTCTTGGACATTATGAGCAATTTAGCCTGGCCAGTTCACCTAACCTGCACATCCCTGAACACTGTGGATAATTTAGCGTGGCCAATTCACCTAACCTACACATCTTTGGACTGTGGGAGTAAACCGGAACATCCGGAGGAAACCAGCACAGACATGGGGACAATTTGCAAACTCCACGCAGACAGTTGCTCGAGATGGAAATGGACGCTGGATCCCTGGCGCTGTGAGGCAGCAGTGCTAACCATTGAGTCACCATGTACTGCCTCATTCAGAGTCAGGTACAAAGGAGTCAGTATCTCTGATACATCCACTTTTTATCTGTCAGCCAGGGCTCCCTGATGGGACTAGATTAACAGTGTCAATCAGGGAACCCATATGGGGACCAGGAGGCTGACCTCGTTACAATCAGTACAGTTCATAAGTTGTGTTTTAAATTTGACCCCGTACATGGGATTGTGTTAGTGTGTGGGAGTATTTAAATCAGACTTTCATAAACTGGGGACATTGTCATATCTCTAGATTTTTTTGTTGGTCACGCCATCTCATTGATATACATAAACCGGGGAGGGGGGAAAGTGTCCTGGTGTTGGTGAGGGAGGAGTGTAACGGTGTGGGGGAGGAGGCCAGAGTGGCCCGGTGTGTGTGTGGGAGGGGGGGGGGAGTGTCCAGGTGTGTGTGTGGGGTGGTGGGGAGTGTCCCGGTGTGGGGGAGTGTGGAGTGTCCCGGTGTGTGTGTGGGAGGGGGGGGGTGTCCCGGTGTGTGTGTGGGGCGGTGGGGAGTGTCCCGGTGTGGGGGACTGGGGAGTGAGCAGGTGTGTGTGAGGTGGGGAGGGAGTGTCCCGGTGTGTGTGTGGAGAGGGAGGGTGTGTCTGGTGTGTGCGTGTGGAAGGCGGGGAGTGTAATGGTGTGGGGGAAGGGGAAGTGTCTCAGTGTGGGTGAGTGGGGAGTGTCCAGGTGTGGGTGAGGGGAGTGTCCTGGCGTGGGGGGGGGGGGGGAAGTGTCCCGGTGTGTGTGGAGGGGGGGGGAGTGTCCCAGTGTGGGGTAGAGGAGGTGTGCCGGTGTAGGTGGTGGGGGGAGTGTCCTGGTGTGTGTGTGTGGGGTGGGTGTCCTGGTGTGGGAGGGGGGAAGTGTCCTGGCATGTGTGTGGGGAGGGAGAGTGTCCTGGTGTGGGTGGGGGTAGGTGGGAGTGTCTAGTGTGGGTGAAGGGGGAGTGTCCAGGTGTGGGGGATTGGGGAGTGACCGGTGTGGGGGAGTGGGTAGTGTCCAGGTGTATGTGTGGGGTGAGGGGGAGTGTCCTGGTGTGGGTGGGAGTGAGTGACCCAGGGTGGGGGAGTGGGGAGTGTCCAGGTGTGGGTGGGGGTAGGTGGGAGTGTCCCAGTGTGGGAGAGTGGGGAGTGTCCAGGTGTGGGGGATTGGAAGTATCCACTGTGGGGGAAGCGGGAGTGTCCAGGTGTGGGGGTTTGGGGAGTGATGTCTGGGGGAAGGGGGAGTGTCCTGGTGTGGGTGGGGGGGGAGTGTTCCAGTGTGGGTGAGTGGGGAGTGTCCAGCTGTGGGGGATTGGGGAGTGTCCCGGTGTGGGGTAAGGGGGATTGTCCTGGTGTGGGTGAGGGGGAGTGTCCTGGTGTGGGTTGGGGGTGTCTGTAGGAAGAGCCCTTTGAGAGAGATTGTGATGGTTTCGATTTAACATCATGTCTTTCTGACCGTTACACTGTAATCTACGGCTACATTGTTACCTATGATTATGTTGTTTCCTGTAGTGACATTGTTACCTATGGTTACATTATTATACACGTTTACATTGTTACCTTTAGTTATATAGTTACCTAAAGTTACATTGGTTCCTGTTGTTACATTACTCGCCACGGTTACGTTGTTACCTAATGTTACATTGATTTGGTCTTAGATTTAGATTACAGTGTGGAAACAGGCCCTTCGGCCCAACAAGTCCACACCGAGCCGCCGAAGCGAAACCCACCCATACCCCTACATTTACTCCTTACCTAACACTACGGGCAATTTAGTATGGCCAATTCACCTGACCCTGCACATCTTTGGACTGTGGGAGGAAACCGGAGCACCCGGAGGAAACCCACGCAGACATGGGGAGAACGTGCAAACTCCACACAGTCAATCGCCTGAGGCGGGAATTGAACCCGGGTCTCTGGCGCTGTGAGGCAGCAGTGCTAACCACTGTGCCACCGTGCCGCCCACATTGTTACCTATGGTTACATTGGTTCCTGTGGTTACATGGTTATCTATAGTTACATTGTTTCATGTAGCTACATTGTTCCCTGTGGTTACATTGTTTCCTATGGTTACATTGTTACGTATAATTACATTGTTTCCTATGGTACATTGTTACCTAAGGCTACATTGTGACCTATGGTTACATTGTTACCTATAATTACATTGTTTCCTATAGTTACATTGTTTCCTACAGTTACATTGTCACTTGTAGTTACATTATTTCCTGCAGCTACATTGTTTCCTGTGGTTACATTGTTACCGATGGTTACATTGTTTCCTGTGTTTACGTTGTTACCTATAGTTGCATTGTTTCCTACAGTTACATTGTTTCCTGTGGTTACATTGTTTCCTAAAGTTTCATTGTTTCCTACGGTTACATTGTTTCCGATAGGTACATTGTTTCCCATAGTTACATTATTTCCTATGGTTACATTGTTACCTATAGTTACATTGTTTCCTAAGTTACATTGTCTCCTGTGGTAACATTGTTCCTGTGGTTACATTGCTACCTAAGGATACGTTGTTTCCTATGGTTACATTGTTACCTAAAGTTACATTGTTTCCTAAGTTACATTGTTTCCTATCGTAACATTGTTACCTAAAGTTACACTATTTCCTATAGTTACATTGTTTCCTGTGGTTACATTGTTTCCTTTGGTTACATCGTTAACGATGGTTACAATGTTATGTATAGTTACATTGCTTTCTGTAGTTACATTGTTTCCTGTGGTTACATTGTTACCTACAGTTACATTGTTTACTGTGTTTACATTGTTACCTATAGTTGCATTGTTTCCTATAGTTACATTGTTTCCTGTGGTTACATTGTTTCCTACAGTTACATTGTTTCCTATGGTAACATTGTTACCTATAGTTACATTGTTTCCTATAGTTACATTGTTTCCTACGGTTACATTGTTTCCGATAGGTACATTGTTTCCCATAGTTACATTATTTCCTATGGTTACATTGTTACTTATAGTTACATTTTTTCCTAAGTTACATTGTCTCCTGTGGTTACATTGTTTCCTGTGGTTACATTGTTACCTAAGGATACATTGTTTCCTATGATTACATTGTTACCTATGGTTACATTGTTTCCTAAGTTACATTGTTTCCCATCGTTACATTGTTACCTGCGGTTACATTGTTTCCTGTGGTTACATTGTTTCGTATAGTTACATTGTTTCCTGTGGTTACATTGTTTCCTATACTTACATTGTTTCCTAAAGCTACATTGTTTCCTAAAGTTACATTGTTTCCTGCGGTTACATGGTTTCCTATGGTTACATTGTTACGTATAGTTACATTGTTTCCTGTGGTTACATTGTTACCTATGGTTACATTGTTTCCTATAGATGCATTGTTTCCTGTGGTTACATTGTTACCTATACCTACATTGTTTCCAATGGTTACATTGTTACCTATAGTTACATTGTTACCTATGCTTACATTGTTTCCTATAATTACATTGTTACCTACAGTTACACTGTTTCCGATGGTTACATTGTTACCAATAGATACATTGTTTCCTAAGTTACATTGTTTCCTGTGGTTACATTGTTCCCTATAGTTACATTGTTTCCTTTAGCTAGATTGTTTCCTATAGTTACATTGTGTCCTGTGGTTACATTGTTTCATATAGATACATTGATTCCTACGGTTACATTGTTACCTGTAGTTACATTGATTCCTATAGCTACCTTGTTTCCTAAGTTACATTGTTTCTGGTGGTTACATTGTTTCCCATAGTTACATTGTTTCCTATAGCTAAATTGTTTCCTATAGTTACATTGTTTCCTGAGGTTACATTGTTTCCTATAGCTACATTGTTTCCTATAGCTACATTGTTTTCTATAGTTGCATTGTTTCCTATAGCTACATTGTTTCCTATAGTTACATTGTTTCCTATGGTTACATTGTTTCCTACAAAAACATTGATTCCCACGGTTACATTGTTACCTGTAGTTACATTGTTTCCTATGGTTACATTGTTACGTATAGTTACATTGTTTCCTATAACTACATTGTTTCCTGTGCTTACATTGTTTCCCATAGTTACATTGTTTCCTATAGTTACATTGTTTGCGTGGTTACATTGTTTCCTATAGATATATCGTTTCCTTGGGTTACATTGTTTCCTGTAGTTACATTGTTTCCGATAGCTTCATTGTTTCCTAAGTTACATTTTTTCCTGTGGTCACATTGTTTCCTATAGTTACATTGTTTCCTATGGAACATTGTAACGTATAGTTACATTGTTTCCTGCAGTTACATTGTTTCCAGCAGTTACATTGTTTCCTATGGTTACATTGTTTCCTATGGTTACATTGTTACGTATAGTTACATTGTTTCCTAAAGTTACATTGTTTCCTATAGTTACATTGTTTCCTAAAGTTACATTGTTTCCTATGGTTACATTTTTTCCTAAAGTTACATTGTTTCCTGTAGTCACATTGTTAACTATGGTTTCATTGTTTCCTATGGTTACATTGTTACGTATAGTTACATTGATTCCTGCTGTTACATTGTTTCCTATAGTCACATTGTTTCCTACGGTTACATTGTTCCTATAGTTACATTGTTTCCTATAGCTTCATTGTTTCCTGTAGTTACATTGTTTCCCCAGCTATATTGTTTCCTATGGTTACATTGTTTCCTATAGTTACATTGTTTCCTGTGGTTACATTGTTTCCTATGGTTATATTGTTTCCTATAGCTACACTGTTTCCTATAGTTACATTATTTCCTATGGTTACATTGTTACCTATAGTTACATTGTTTCCTAAGTTACATTGTCTCCTGTGGTTACATTGTTTCCTATAAATACATTGATTCCCACGGTTACATTGTTACCTGTAGTTACATTGTTTCCGATAGCTTCATTGTTTCCTAAGTTACATTGTTTCCTGTGCTTACATTGTTTCCCATAGTTACATTGTTTCCTATAGTTACATTGTTTGCGTGGTTACATTGTTTCCTATAGATATATTGTTTCCTAAGGTTACATTGTTTCCTGTAGTTACATTGTTTCCGATAGCTTCATTGTTTCCTAAGTTACATTGTTTCCTGTGGTCACATTGTTTCCTATAGTTACATTGTTTCCTATGGAACATTGTTACCTATAGTTACATTGTTTCCTGTAGTTACATTGTTTCCTGTAGCTACATTGTTTCCTATAGTTACATTGTTTCCTGCAGTTACATTGTTTCCAGCAGTTACATTGTTTCCTGTGGTTACATTGTTTCCTATGGTTACATTGTTACGTATAGTTACATTGTTTCCTAAAGTTACATTGTTTCCTATGGTTACATTTTTTCCTAAAGTTACATTGTTTCCTGTAGTCACATTGTCAACTATGGTTTCATTGTTTCCTACGGTTACATTGTTACGTATAGTTACATTGTTTCCTGCTGTTACATTGTTTCCTATAGTCACATTGTTTCCTACGGTTACATTGTTCCTATAGTTACATTGTTTCCTATAGCTACATTGTTTCCTATAGTTACATTGTTTCCTGCAGCTATATTGTTTCCTATGGTTACATTGTTTCCTATAGTTACATTGTTTCCTGTGGTTACATTGTTTCCTATGGTTACATTGTTACCTATAGTTACATTGTTTCCTAAGTTACATTGTCTCCTGTGGTTACATTGTTTCCTGTGGTTACATTGTTACCTAAGGCTACATTGTTTCCTATGGTTACATTGTTTCCTATAGTTACATTGTTTCCTGCAGTTACAATGTTTCCTGCGGTTACATTGTTTCCTAGAGCTACACTGTTTCCAATAGTTACATTATTTCCTATAGTTGTATTGTTTCCTATAGTTACATTGTTATCTATAGTTACATTGTTGTCTACAGTTACATTGTTTCCTATAGGTACATTGTTTCTTATAGTTACATTATTTCCTATGGTTACATTGTTACGTATAGTTACATTGTTTCCTAAGTTACGTTGTTTCCTATTGTTACATTGTTGCTTGCAGTTACATTTTTCCTGCAGTTACATTGTTTCCTATGGTTACATTGTTACCTATAGTTACATTGTTACATGTAGTTACATTGTTTTTCCACGGTTACATTGTTATATATAGTTACCTTGTTTCCTGCAGTTACATTGCTTCCTATAGTTACATTGTTAACTATAGTTATATTGTTCCCATATCGTTACATTGTTACCTATGGTTACATTGTTACCTTTAGTTACATTGTTTCCTATGGTTACAGTGTTACCTATAGTTACATTGTTACCTATAGTTACATTGTTAATTTTATTTATATTGTTCCCATAACGTTACATTGTTACCTATGGTTACATTGTTACCTTTAGTTACATTGTTTCCTATGGTTACAGTTTTACCTATAGTTACATGGTTTCCTACATTTACTTTGTTACCTATAGTTATATTGTTACCTGTAGTTACATTGTTTCCTGTGGTTACAGTGTTACCTATAGTTACATTGTTTCCTACATTTACTTTGTTACCTATGGTTACATTTTTTTCCTATACTTACATTGTTTCCTATAGTTACATTCTTACCTATAGTTCCATTGTTACCTATAGTTATATTGTTTCCTATGGTTACGTTGTTACCTACAGTTACATTGTTTCCTGTGGTTACATTGTTACCTATAGTTACATTGTTACCTATAGTTACATTGTTTCCTATGGTTACATTGTTATATATAGTTACATTGTTTCCTATAGTTACCATGTTCTCTATAGTTACCATGTTCTCTATAGTTACCTTGTTTCCTGCAGTTACATTGCTTCCAATAGTTACATTGTTAACTATAATTACATTACTTCCTGTGGTTACATTGTTTCCTATAGTTATATTATTTCCTTTGGTTGCATTGTTTCCTGTGGTTACATTGTTTCCTATAGTTATATTGTTTCCTGTGGTTACATTATTTCCTATAGTTACGTTGTTACCTATATTTACATTGTTTCCTAAAGTACATTGTTATCTATAGTTACATTGCTACCTACAGTTACATTATTTCCTGTGGTTACATTGTTACCTACAATTACATTGTTACCTATAGTTACATTGTTATCTATAGTTATATTGTTCCCATATCGTTACATTGTTACCTATGGTTACATTGTTACCTATGGTTACATTGTTTCCTACATTTACATTGTTAACTATGGTTACATTTTTTCCTATACTTACATTGTTTCCTACAGTTACATTCTTACCTTTCGTTCCATTGTTACCTATAGTTATATTGTTTCCTATGGTTATGTTGTTACCTACAGTTACATTGTTTCCTGTGGTTACATTGTTACATTAGATTAGATTACATTAGATTAGATTAGATTAGATTACATTACATTACAGTGTGGAAACAGGCCCTTCGGCCCAACAAGTCCACACCGACCCGCCGAAGCGCAACCTACCCATACCCATACATTTACCCTTAACCTAACACTACGGGCAATTTAGCATGGCCAATTCACCTAACCTGCACATCTTTGTGACAGTGGGAGGAAACCGGAGCACCCGGAGGAAACCCACGCAGACACGGGGAGAACGTGCAAACTCCACACAGAGAGTCGCCTGAGGCGGGAATTGAACCCGGGTCTCTGGCGCTGTGAGGCAGCAGTGCTAACCACTGTGCCACCGTTACCTGTAGTTACATAGTTTCCTATGGTTACATTGTTACCTATAGTTACATTGTTTCCTGTGGTTACATTGTTTCCTATAGCTACATTGTTTTCTATAGTTGCATTGTTTCCTATAGCTACATTGTTTACTATAGTTACATTGTTTCCTGTGGTTACATTGTTTCCTATAAATACATTGATTCCTACGGTTACATTGTTACCTGTAGTTACATTGTTTCCTATAGCTACATTGTTACCTATAGTTACATTGTTTCCTGTGTTTACATCATTACCTATAGTTACATTGTTTTCTGTAGTTACATTCTTACCTATAGTTATATTTTTACCTATAGTTATTATGTTTCCAATTGTTACATTGTAACCTACAGTTACATTGTTTCCTGTGGTTAAATTGTTACCTATAGTTACATTGTTTCCTGTGGTTACATTGTTACCTAGAGTTACATTGTTTCCTACGGTTACATTGTTACCTAAGGCTACATTGTTACCTATGGTTACATTGTTACCTATAATTACATTGTTTCCTATAGTTACATTGTTTCCTACAGTTACATTGTCACTTGTAGTTACATTGTTTCCTGCAGCTGCATTGTTTCCTGTGGTTACATTGTTCCCGATGGTTACATTGTTTACTGTGGTTACATTGTTACCTATAGTTGCATTGTTTCCTACAGTTACATTGTTTCCTGTGGTTACATTGTTTCCTATAGTTACATTGTTTCCAATAGTTTCATTGTTTCCTACAGTTACATTGTTTCCGATAGGTACATCCTTTCCCATAGTTACATTATTTCCTATGGTTACATTGTTACCTATAGTTACATTGTTTCCTAAGTTACATTGTCTCCTGTGGTTACATTGTTCCTGCGGTTACATTGTTACCTAAAGATACGTTGTTTCCTATGGTTACATTGTTACCTATAGTTACATTGTTTCCTAAGTTGCATTGTTTCCTATTGTTACATTGTTACCTAAACTTACACTGTTTCCTATAGTTACGTTGTTTCCTGCAGTTACATTGTTTCCTTTGGTTACATCGTTACCGATGGTTACAATGTTACGTATAGTTACATTGCTTCCTGTAGTTACATTGTTTCCTGTGGTTACATTGTTACCTACAGTTACATTGTTTCCTGTGTTTACATTCTTACCTATAGTTGCATTGTTTCCTATAGTTACATTGTTTCCTGTGGTTACATTGTAACCTATAGTTACATTGTTTCCTGTGGTTACATTGTTACCTATAGTTACATTGTTTCCTGTGGTTACATTGTAACCTATAGTTACATTGTTTCCTGTGGTTACATTGTTACCTATAGTTACATTGTTTCCTGTGGTTTCATTGTTACCTAAGGATACATTGTTTCCTATGGTTACATTGTTACCTATAGTTGCATTGTTTCCTAAGTTACATTGTTTCCTATCGTTACATTGTTACCTGCGGTTACATTGTTTCCTGTGGTTACATTGTTTCCTATAGTTACATTGTTTCCTAAAGCTACATTGTTTCCTAAAGTTACATTGTTACCTATACCTACATTGTTTCCAATGGTTACATTGTTACCTATAGTTACATTGTTACCTATGGTTACATTGTTTCCTGTGGTTGCATTGTTTCCTATGGTTGCATTGTTACGTATAGTTACATTGTTTCCAGTAGTTACATTGTTTACTGTGGTTACATTTTTACATATGGTTACATTGTTTCCTATAGATACATTGTTTCCTATAGTTACATTGTTACCTATACCTACATTGTTTCCAATGGTTACATTGTTACCTATAGTTACATTGTTACCTATGGTTACATTGTTTCCTATAATTACATTGTTACCTACAGTTACACTGTTTCCTATGGTTACCTTGTTACCAACAGTTACATAGTTTCCTAAGTTACATTGTTTCCTTTGGTTACATTGTTTCCTGAGGTTACATTGTTTCCTTTAGCTAGATTGTTTCCTATAGTTACATTGTGTCCTGTGGTTACACTGTTTCATATAGATACATTGATTCCTACGGTTACATTGTTACCTGTAGTTACATTGATTCCTATAGCTACATTGTTTCCTAAGTTACATTGTTTCTTGTGGTTACATTGTTTCCCATAGTTACATTGTTTCCTATAGCTAAATTGTTTCCTATAGTTACATTGTTTCCTGTGGTTACATTGTTTCCTATAAATACATTGATTCCTACAGTTACATTGTTACCTGTAGTTACATTGTTTCTTGTGGTTACATTGTTTCCCATAGTTACATTGTTTCCTATAGTTGCATTGTTTCCTGCGGTTACATTGTTTCCTATAGCTACATTGTTTCCTATAGTTGCATTGTTTCCTATAGCTACATTGTTTCCTATAGTTACATTGTTTTCTGTGGTTACATTGTTTCCTATAAATACATTGATTCCTACGGTTACATTGTTACCTGTAGTTACATTGTTTCCAATAGCTACATTGTTTCCTAAGTTACATTGTTTCCTGAGGTTACATTGTTTCCTGTAGTTACATTGTTTCCTATAACTACATTGTTTCCTGTAGTTACATTGTTTCCTGTGCTTACATTGTTTCCCATAGTTACATTGTTTCCTATAGTTACATTGTTTCCCGTGGTTACATTGTTTCCTATAGATATATTGTTTCCTAAGGTTACATTGTTTCCTGTAGTTACATTGTTTCCGATAGCTTCATTGTTTCCTAAGTTGCATTGTTTCCTGTGGTCACATTGTTTCCTATAGTTACATTGTTTCCTATGGAACATTGTTACGTATAGTTACATTGTTTCCTGTAGTTACATTGTTTCCTATAGCTACATTGTTTCCTATAGTTACATTGTTTCCTGCAGTTACATTGTTTCCAGCAGTTACATTGTTTCCTATGGTTACATTGTTTCCTATAATTACATTGTTTCCTAAAGCTACATTGTTTCCTATAGTTACATTGTTTCCTATAGGTACATTGTTTCCTGCAGTTACATTGTTACCTGCGGTTACATTGTTTCCTATGGTTACATTGTTACGTATAGTTACATTGTTTCCTAAAGTTACATTGTTTCCTATGGTTACATTTTTTCCTAAAGTTACATTGTTTCCTGTAGTCACATTGTTAACTATGGTTACATTGTTTCCTACGGTTACATTGTTATGTATAGTTACATTGTTTCCTGCTGTTACATTGTTTCTATAGTCACATTGTTTCCTACGGTTACATTGTTCCTATAGTTACATTGTTTTCTATAGCTACATTGTTTCCTATAGTTACATTGTTTCATTGCAGCTATATTGTTTCCTATGGTTACATTGTTTCCTATAGTTACATTATTTCCTGTGGTTACATTGTTTCCTATAGATATATTGTTTCCTAAGGTTACATTGTTTCCTGTAGTTACATTGTTTCCGATAGCTTCATTGTTTCCTAAGTTGCATTGTTTCCTGTGGTCACATTGTTTCCTATAGTTACATTGTTTCCTATGGAACATTGTTACGTATAGTTACATTGTTTCCTGTAGTTACATTGTTTCCTATAGCTACACTGTTTCCTATAGTTACATTATTTCCTATGGTTACATTGTTACCTATAGTTACATTGTTTCCTAAGTTACATTGTCTCCTGTGGTTACATTGTTTCCTATAAATACATTGATTCCCACGGTTACATTGTTACCTGTAGTTACATTGTTTCCTGCAGTTACATTGTTTCCTGTGGTTACATTGTTTCCTATGGTTATATTGTTTCCTATAGTTACATTATTTCCTATGGTTACATTGTTACCTATAGTTACATTGTTTCCTGCAGTTACATTGTTTCCTGTGGTTACATTGTTTCCTACAGTTACATTTTTTCTTATAGCTACATTGTTTCCTATAGTTACATTGTTACATTGTTTCCTGCAGTTACAATGTTTCCTGCGGTTACATTGTTTCCTAGAGCTACACTGTTTCCAATAGTTACATTATTTCCTATAGTTGTATTGTTTCCTATAGTTACATTGTTATCTATAGTTACATTGTTTCCTTCAGTTACATTGTTTCCTATAGTTACATTGTTACCTACGGTTACATTGTTACCTAAGGCAACATTGTTTCCTATGGTTACATTGTTACCTATAGTTACATTGTTATATGTAGTTACATTGTTTTTCCACGGTTACATTGTTATATATAGTTACCTTGTTTCCTGCAGTTACATTGCTTCCTATAGTTACATTGTTAACTATATTTATTTTGATCCCATAACGTTGCATTGTTACCTATGGTTACATTGTTACCTTTAGTTACATTGTTGCCTATGGTTACAGTGTTACCTATAGTTACATGGTTTCCTACACTTACTTTGTTACCTATGGTTACATTTTTTTCCTATACTTACATTGTTTCCTATAGTTACATTCTTACCTATAGTTCCATTGTTACCTATAGTTATATTGTTTCCTATGGTTACGTTGTTACCTACAGTTACATTGTTTCCTGTGGTTACATTGTTACCTGTAGTTACATTGTTTCCTGCAATTACATTGTTTCCTCTGGTTACATTGTTAGCTATATTCTCATTGTTTCCTATAGTTACGTTGATTCCTACGGTTACATTGTTACCTTAGTTACATTGTTTCCTATAGTTACATTGTTTCCCTTGGTTACATTGTTATCTAAGGCTACATTGTTTCCTATGGTTACATTGTTGCCTATAGTTACATTGTTACCTCTAGTTACATTGTTTCCTATGGTTACATTGTTATATATAGTTACCTTGTTTCCTGCAGTTACATTGCTTCCAACAGTTACATTGTTAACTATAATTACATTACTTCCTGTGGTTACATTGTTTCCTATAGTTATATTGTTTCCTTTGGTTGCATTATTTCCTGTGGTTACATTGTTTCCTATAGTTATATTGTTTACTGTGGTTACATTATTTCCTATAGTTACGTTGTTACCTATATTTACATTGTTTCCTAAAGTACATTGTTATCTATAGTTACATTGCTACCTACAGTTACATTATTTCCTGTGGTTACATTGTTACCTACAATTACATTGTTACCTATAGTTACATTGTTAACTATAGTTATATTGTTCCCATATCGTTACATTGTTACCTATGGTTACATTGTTACCTATGGTTACATTGTTACCTTTAGTTACATTGTTTCCTACATTTATATTGTTAACTATGGTTACATTTTTTCCTATACTTGCATTGTTTCCTATAGTTACATTCTTACCTATGGTTCCATTGTTACCTATAGTTATATTGTTTCCTATGGTTACGTTGTTACCTACAGTTACATTGTTTCCTGTGGTTACATTGTTACCTGTAGTTACATAGTTTCCTATGGTTACATTGTTACCTGTAGTTACATTGTTTCCTGTGTTTACATCATTACCTATAGTTACATTGTTTTCTGTAGTTACATTCTTACCTATAGTTATATTTTTACCTTTAGTTATTATGTTTCCAATTGTTACATTGTTTCCTACAGTTACATTGTTTCCTATGGTAACATTGTTACCTATAGTTACATTGTTTCCTATAGTTACATTGTTTCCTACGGTTACATTGTTTCCGATAGGTACATTGTTTCCCATAGTTACATTATTTCCTATGGTTACATTGTAACCTATAGTTACATTGTTTCCTAAGTTACATTGTCTCCTGTGGTTACATTGTTTCCTGTGGTTACATTGTTACCTAAGGATACATTGTTTCCTATGGTTACATTGTTACCTATAGTTGCATTGTTTCCTAAGTTACATTGTTTCCTATCGTTACATTGTTACCTGCGGTTACATTGTTTCCTGTGGTTACATTGTTTCCTATAGTTACATTGTTTCCTAAAGCTACATTGTTTCCTAAAGTTGCATTGTTACCTATACCTACATTGTTTCCAATGGTTACATTGTTACCTATAGTTACATTGTTACCTATGGTTACATTGTTTCCTGCGGTTACATTGTTTCCTATGGTTGCATTGTTACGTATAGTTACATTGTTTCCAGTAGTTACATTGTTTCCTGTGGTTACATTTTTACCTATGGTTACATTGTTTCCTATAGATACATTGTTTCCTATAGTTACATTGTTACCTATACCTACATTTTTTCCAATGGTTACATTGTTACCTATAGTTACATTGTTACCTACAGTTACACTGTTTCCTATGGTTACATTGTTACCTAAGTTACATTGTTTCCTGTGGTTACATTGTTCCCTATAGTTACATTTTTTCCTCTAGCTAGATTGTTTCCTATAGTTACATTGTGTCCTGTGGTTACACTGTTTCATATAGATACATTGATTCCTATGGTTACATTGTTACCTGTAGTTACATTGATTCCTATAGCTACATTGTTTTCTATAGTTGCATTGTTTCCTATAGCTACATTGTTTCCTATAGTTACATTGTTTCCTGTGGTTACATTGTTTCCTATAAATACATTGATTCCTACGGTTACATTGTTACCTATAGTTACATTGTTTCTTGTGGTTACATTGTTTCCCATAGTTACATTGTTTCCTATAGCTAAATTGTTTCCTATAGTTACATTGTTTCCTGTGGTTACATTGTTTCCTATAGCTACATTGTTTCCTATAGTTGCATTGTTTCCTATAGCTACATTGTTTCCTATAGTTACATTGTTTCCTGTGGTTACATTGTTTCCTATAAATACATTGATTCCTATGGTTACATTGTTACCTGTAGTTGCATTGTTTCCTATAGCTACATTGTTTCCTAAGTTACATTGTTTCCTGTGGTTACATTGTTCCCTGTATTTACATTGTTTCCTATAACTACATTGTTTCCTGTAGTTACATTGTTTCCTGTGCTTACATTGTTTCCCATAGTTACATTGTTTCCGATAGATATATTGTTTCCTAAGGTTACATTGTTTCCTGTAGTTACATTATTTCCGATAGCTTCATTGTTTCCTAAGTTACATTGTTTCCTGTGGTCACATTGTTTCCTATAGTTACATTGTTTCCTATGGAACATTGTAACGTATATGTACATTGTTTCCTGTCGTTACATTGTTTCCTATAGCTACTTTGTTTCCTATAGCTACATTGTTTCCTGCAGTTACATTGTTTCCAGCAGTTACATTGTTTCCTATAGTCACATTGTTTCCTACGGTTACATTGTTCCTATAGTTACATTGTTTCCTATAGCTACATTGTTTCCTATAGTTACATTGTTTCCTGCAGCTATATTGTTTCCTATGGTTACATTGTTTCCTATAGTTACATTGTTTCCTGCAGTTACATTGTTTCCTATGGTTATATTGTTTCCTATAGCTACACTGTTTCCTATAGTTACATTACTTCCTATGGTTACATTGTTACCTATAGTTACATTGTTTCCTAAGTTACATTGTCTCCTGTGGTTACATTGTTTCCTGCGGTTACATTGTTACCTAAGGCTACATTGTTTCCTATGGTTACATTGTTACCTATGGTTACATTCTTTCCTGTGGTTACATTGTTTCCTAGAGTTACACTGTTTCCAATAGTTACATTATTTCCTATAGTTGTATTGTTTCCTATAGTTACATTGTTATCTACAGTTACATTGTTTCCTATAGGTACATTGTTTCCTATAGTTACATTATTTCCTATGGTTACATTGTTACGTATAGTTACATTGTTTCCTAAGTTACATTGTTTCCTTAGTTACATTGTTTCCAACATTACATTGTTACCTAAAGTTACGTTGTTTCCTATTGTTACATTGTTGCCAGCAGTTACATTTTTCCTGCAGTTACATTGTTTCCTATAGTTACATTGTTTCCTACGGTTACATTGTTACCTAAGGCTACATTGTTTCCTATGGTTACATTGTTACCTATAGTTACATTGTTATATGTAGTTACATTGTTTTTCCACGGTTACATTGTTATATGTAGTTACCTTGTTTCCTGCAGTTTCATTACTTCCTATAGTTACATTGTTAACTATAGTTATATTGTTCCCATATCGTTACATTGTTACCTATGGTTACATTGTTACCTTTAGTTACATTGTTTCCTATGGTTACAGTGTTACCTATAGTTACATGGTTTCCTACATTTACTTTGTTACCTATAGTTACATTGTTACCTTTAGTTACATTGTTTCCTGTGGTTACAGTGTTACCTATAGTTGCATTGTTTCCTACATTTACTTTGTTACCTATGGTTACATTTTTTCCTATACTTACATTGTTTCCTATAGTTACATTCTTAGCTATAGTTCCATTGTTACCTATAGTTATATGGTTTCCTATGGTTACGTTGTTACCTACAGTTACATTGTTTCCTGTGGTTACATTGTTACCTGTAGTTACATTGTTTCCTGCAATTACATTGTTTCCTCTGGTTACATTGTTAGCTATATTCTCATTGTTTCCTATAGTGACATTGATTCCTACGGTTACATTGTTACCTTAGTTACATTGTTTCCTATAGTTACATTGTTTCCCTTGGTTACATTGTTATCTAAGGCTACATTGTTTCCTATGGTTACATTGTTGCCTATAGTTACATTGTTACCTATAGTTACATTGTTTCCTATGGTTACATTGTTATATATAGTTACATTGTTTCCTATAGTTACCATGTTCTCTATAGTTACCATGTTCTCTATAGTTACCTTGTTTCCTCCAGTTACATTGCTTCCAATAGTTACATTGTTAACTATAATTACATTACTTCCTGTGGTTACATTGTTTCCTATAGTTATATTGTTTCCTTTGGTTGCATTGTTTCCTGTGGTTACATTGTTTCCTATAGTTATATTGTTTACTGTGGTTACATTATTTCCTATAGTTACGTTGTTACCTATATTTACATTGTTTCCTAAAGTACATTGTTATCTATAGTTAATTGCTACCTACAGTTACATTATTTCCTGTGGTTACATTGTTACCTACAATTACATTGTTACCTATAGTTACATTGTTAACTATAGTTATATTGTTCCCGTATCGTTACATTGTTACATATGGTTACATTGTTACCTATGGTTACATTGTTTCCTACATTTACATTGTTAACTATGGTTACATTTTTTCCTATACTTACATTGTTTCCTATAGTTACATTCTTACCTATAGTTCCATTATTACCTATAGTTATATTGTTTGCTATGGTTACGTTGTTACCTACAGTTACATTGTTACCTGTAGTTACATAGTTTCCTATGGTTACATTGTTACCTATAGTTACATTGTTTCCTGTAGTTACATTGTTTCCTGTGTTTACATCGTTACCTATAGTTACATTGTTTTCAGTAGTTACATTCTTACCTATAGTTATATTTTTACCTATAGTTATTATGTTTCCAATTGTTACATTGTAACCTACAGTTACATTGTTTCCTGTGGTTACATTGTTACCTATAGTTACATTGTTTCCTGTGGTTACATTGTTTCCTATAGTTCTATTGTTTCCAATGTTTACGCTGTTACCTACATGTACATTGTTTCCTGTGCTTACATTGTTTCCTGTGTTTAAATTGTTACCTATAGTTACATTGTTACCTACAGTTACATTGTTTCCTACGGTTACATTGTTATGTGTAGTTACATTGTTTCCCATAGTTACCTTGTTCCCTATAGTTACCTTGTTTCCTGTAGTTACATTGCTTCCTATAGTTACATTGCTAACTATAGTTTCATTGTATCCTGTGGTTACATTGTTTCCTCTAGTTATATTGTTTCCTTGGGTTACATTGTTACCTATAGTTACATTGTTTCCTATAGTTACATTATTTCCTTTGGTTGCATTGTTTCCTACAGTTATATTGTTTCCTTTGGTTGCATTGTTTCCTGTGGTTACATTTTTTCCTATAGTTATGTTGTTACCTTTATTTACTTTGTTTCCTATAGTACATTGTTATCTATAGTTAATTGCTAAATACAGTTACATTGTTTCCTGTGGTTACATTGTTACCTACAATTACATTGTTACCTACAGTTACATTGTTAACTATAGTTATATTGTTTCCATATCGTTACATTGTTATCTATGGTTACATTGTTACCTTTAGTTACATTGTTTCCTATGGTTACAGTGTTACCTATAGTTACATTGTTACCTATATTTACATTGTTACCTGTAGTTATATTGTTTCCTATAGTTACATCGTTTCCTGTGGTTACATTGTTTCCTATGGTTACATTGTTACCTATAGTTACATTGTTTCCTATAGTTACATTGTTACCTTTCGTTACATTGTTTCCTCTAGTTACATTGTTTCCTGTGCTTACATTCGTTCCTCCGGTTACATTGTCACCTATAGTTACATTTTTTCCTATAGTCACATTGTTACCTGTATTTATATTGTTTCCTATAGTTACATTGTTTCCTGTGGTTACATTGTTTTTTACGGTTACATTGTTTCCTATGGTTACCATTGTTACCTATAGTGACATTGTTTCCTATAGTTACATTGTTACCAATAGTTACATTGTTTCCTGTGTTTACATTGTCATGTATAGTTCCATTGTTTCTAATGGTTACGTTGTTACCTACAGTTATATTGTTTCCTGTGGTTACATTGTTACCTGTAGTTACATTGTTTCCTGTAGTTATATTGTCTCCTATAGTTATATTGTTACCTATAATTACATTGTTTCCTATAGTTACATTGTTTCCTGTGGTTACTTGTTTCCTGTGGTTACATGGTTACCTATAGTTATATTGTTTCGTATGGTTACATTGTTACCTATAGTTAAATTGTTTCCTATAGTTACTTTGTTTCCTATAGTTACCTTGTTTCCTGTGGTTACATTGCTACCTATAGTTACATTATTACCTATAGTTACATTGTTGCCCACGTTTACATTGTTTCCTATAGTTATCTTGTTTCCTGTGGTTACATTGCTACCTATTGTTACATTATTACCTATAGTTACATTGTTTCCTATGGTTACATTGTTACCTGTAGTTACATTGCTGCCTATAGTTACATTGTTTCCTAATTTTACATTGTTTGCTATGGTTACATTGTTACATATAGTTACATTGTTTCCTATAGTTACATTGTTACCTGTGGTTACATTGTTACCTATAGTTACATTGTTTCGTTTGGTTGCACCGTTTTCTATGGTTACATTGTTATCAATAGTTACATTGTCTCCTGTGGTTACATTGTTTCCTGTGGTTACATTGTTACCTCAGGCTACATTGTTTTCGATGGTTACATTGTTACCTAAGTTACATTGTTACCTAAAGTTACATTGTTTCATATTGTTACATTGTTGCCTAAAGTTACATTGTTTCCTATTGTTACATTGTTTCCGATGGTTACATTGTTACCTATAGTTACATTATTCACAGTTACATTGTTACCTATAGTTATATTGTTTCCTATAGTTACGTTGTTTCCTATAGTTACATTGTTTCCAATAGATACATTGTTACCTATAGTTACATTGATTTCTGTGGTTACATTGTTACCTATATATACATTGTTTCCTGTGGTTACATTGTTGCCTATAGTTACATTGTTTCCTATGGTTACATTGTTTCCTGTGGTTACATTGTTTCCTGTGGTTACATTGTTTCCTGGGGTTACATTGTTACCTATGATTCGGAGATGCCGGTGTTGTACAAAGTTAAAAATCACACAACGCCAGGTTATAGTCCAACAGGTTTAATTGGAAGCACACTAGCTTTCGGAGCGACGCTCCTTCATCGGGTGATTGTGGAGGGCTCGATCGTAACACAGAATTTATAGCAAAAATTTGCAGTGTGAAGTAACTGAAATTATACATTGAAAAATTGATTGCCTGTTAAGCCTTTCATCTGACAGACACACACACAGACAAAGACCCACATGCACACATATATATTGTGTGTGGTGAATTTCTTTGGTACTTTCAGAGTTACATTGCACTTTGCTCAAAAACCACTTAGATTCATGTCGAACTCTGAGCTCAAAAACTGCATGAATTTATGTAAAACTCTATTATTTCACTTTTTAGATTGGAATCAATCTAAACATCAGGTCATAGACAGAGAACACAGGGGGCTAACACCTTCAACATATTGTCTAGCTATCACCATTGTGAACAGCTAACCCGAGAATGCAACTTTAAAAAAATGGGTTTTGTGATTTACACATGAAAGAAGTGAAGCTATCACTGTATTCTAACAGATGAAAGGCTTAACAGACAATCAATTCTTCAATGTATAATTTCAGTTACATCACACTGCAAATTTTTGCTATAAATTCTGTGTTACGATCGAGCCCTCCACAATCACCCGATGAAGGAGCGTCGCTCCGAAAGCTAGTGTGCTTCCAATTAAACCTGTTGGACTATAATCTGGTGTTGTGTGATTTTTAACATTGTTACCTATAGTTACATTGTTTCCTATAGTTACATTGTTTCCTGTGGTTACATTGTTTCCTATGGTTACATTGTTACCTATAGGTACATTGTTTCCTATAGTTACATTGTTTCCTGTGGTTTCATTGTTACCTATAATTACATTGTTAACTATAGTTTCATTATGGCCTATGGTTACATTGTTACCTATAATTACATTGTTTCCTGTGGTTACATTGTTACTTATAGTTACATTGTTTCCTACGGTTGCATTGTTACCTGTAGTTACATTGTTTCCTATAGTTACCTTGTTTCCTATAGTTACCTGTTTCCTGTGGTTACATTGCTACCTATAGTTACATTGTTTCCTAGGTTACTTTGTTTCCTGTAGTTACATTGTTTCCTGGGATTACATTGTTTCCTATAATGACATTGTTTCCTATGGTTACATTGTTACGTATAGTTACATTATTTACAGTTACATTGTTACCTACAGTTACATTGCTACTATGGTTACCATGTGTAAAGCGTAATTGTAACTTCTACCTTCATTGCTCATTCAATTCATTGAATTCTAATATTACGACTGTGATAACACGGATTTCCGAACTAAATATGAGAGACCTCCATCTAGTTATGCAACATCTTAATTTACAGAATAAGACAGCATTACCCTTCAGTAACGTCAAAGAGTAATGAAAGCAGTTCTGCCAATCATCAGAAGCTCCCTTTTCTACACCAATTTCCTCCATTACCCGAGAATTTGTTTCAGCAAAGCTGAGCAGCACCAGATCTCATCAAACTGTTCATGTTATGAGTAGGTCAGTCTGTCTAGGGGACCACGTTATTTGGTATAAATGTCCTTGGGTGGAAGATAACAGGGCAGAGACCTTTAATCTTTCTTCCACATGCTTAGAGGTAATTGTTTTCTGTTTTTCCTGCAGAGCTGGCTGAACTGGGAAATGAGCAGATCGGTTAGCGATGTATTACAATGTGCAAAGGCACTCTGCTCTCCGATAGTAAATTTCAGCTCATTGAAACCTGAATTTTAATCACAGTAATTTTTCAAAGCTGCCATCAGGTGGCCAGACAGGGTATAACAGAGTGAAGGACAGGGCCTCATTTTTCAACTGGACATTTTTATAGTCACCTGGACTAATATGTTCAACAATTTAGCCTCTGCCACCTTCCCCCACCCCCTTCCAATGTTGCAATTCCCTCTTGTTTCTCTCTCATTCCCTTTGCTTTTGAACACCAGCTATTCAGCATTTTGCCCTTCACACCTTAACGACACATATCTTCTGTTTCTTTTATTTCCTAATAAATATGTTTGGAGATGCTATGACACACTCTGATGTAGGTGGGATTTAAACCCAGCCCTCCCAGTGCAGAGGTAGGAACATTCTTACCACAAGACCCCCAAATTGTCCCACCACTCCTCCATTTTGATCCTTCAACACAAAGTGTTTTGTTGTGTGATTTATCCTTCCCCTCCACCTGATCACCAACCTGCCCTTTCCTTCCTCTTCCCACATATTGTATTCCTAACCTTCCCACTTCTTTCAGTTCTGTGACATTTAATCACATTAACTCTGCTTCATACTCGTCAAATGCAGCCAGACCTGCTGTGTGTTTCCAACATTGTCCATTTTTATTTAATGCGAATTGTGATGAATAAGTAACTGGATCTCACGCTTACACAGAAATAGGAGCAGGCGTGCGCCATTCGGCCCTTTGAACATGTTCCACCATTCAATATGATCATGGCTGATCATCCAACTCAGCTACAGACAAAAACAATTGCAGATACTGGAATCCAAAGGAGACAGACAGGAGGCTGGAAGAACACAGCAAGGCAGGCAGCATCAGGAGGTGGAGAAGTCAATGTTTCAGGTGTAACCCTTCTTCAGGATTATCCAACTCAATCCCCTGTTCTCATGTCATCCCCCATACCCTTTAATCCTTTTCATCCTAAGAACTGTCGTTAACTCATTCTTGAAAACATTCAATATTTTGTGCTTAGACATTTTCTGTGACAGAGAATGCCACAGAGTCCTCACTCTCTGGGTGAAGACATTTCTCCTCATCTCAGTCCTACAGGGCCTACCCTGTATCCATAGACTGTGACTCATGAATCGGAACTCCCCAGTTGTCAGGATCATCCTTCCTACAATTTATCCTGTCTAGTCCTGTTAAATGTTCAAAGTTTTCTTCAAAGTGGAGGTTCAGGTAGACAATAGAACATAGAATGTTACAGTGCAGTACAGGCCCTTCGGCCCTTGATGTTGTGCCAACCTGTGAAATTAATCTGATGCACACACAACCTACACTGTTCCATTATTATCCATATGTATGTCCAATGCCCATTTAAATGGCCTTAAAGTTGGCAAGTCTACTACTGGTGCAAGCAGTGCATTCCATGCCTCTGCTACTCTCTGAGTGAAGAGACTACCTCTGATATCTGTTCTAAATCTATCACCCCTCAATTTAAAGCTATGTTCCCTTGAGTTAGCCTTCACCATCCGAGTAAAACGGCTCTCACTGTCCACCCTATCTAATCCTCTGATTATCTTATAAGTCTCAATTAAGTCATCTCTCAACCTTCTTCTCTCCAACAAAAACAGCCTCAGTTCCCTCAGCCTTTCCTCATAAGACCTTCCTTCCATGCTAGGCAACATCCTAGTAAATCTTCACTGAACCCTTTCCAAAGCTTCCACATCCTTCCTATAATGTAGTGACCAGAACTGCATGCAATACTCCAGGTGCGGCCTTACCAGCGTCTTGTACAGCTGAAGCATGACCTCGAGGTTCTGAAACTCAATCCCCCTCCCAATAAACGTCAACACACCATGTGCCACCTTAACACCCCTATCAACCTGGGTGGCAACTTCCAGAGATTTACGCACCAGGACACCGAGATCTCTCTGTTCATCTACACTGACAAGAATTTTACCATAAGCCCAGTACTCGGCATGCCTGTTATTTTTTCCGAAGTGAACTACATCTTTCCGATAGGAAGGAGACCAGAATTGCACACAATATTCCAACAGTGGCCTAACCAACATGACCTCCCAACTCCTGTACTCAATACTCTGACCAATAAAAGAAAGCATACCAAATGCCTTCTGCACTATCCTATCTGCCTGTGACTCCACTTTCAAGGAGCTATGAACCAGCACTCCAAGGTCTCTTTGTTCAGCAACACTCCCGAGGACCTTACCATTAAGTGGTTAAGTCCGTGCTAAGATTTGCTTTCCCAAAATGCAGCACCTCGCATTTATCTGAATTAAACTCCATTTGCCACTTCTCAGCCCATTGGCCCATCTGATCAAGATCCTGTTGTAATCTGAGGTAACTCTCTTCGCTGTCCACTACACCTCCAAGTTTGGTGTCATCTGCAAACTTACTAACTGTACCTCTTATGCTCGCATCCAAATCATTTATGTAAATGACAAAATGTAGAGGACCCAGCATCGATCCTTGTGTCACTCCACTGGTCACAGGCCTCCAGTCTGAAAAACAACCCTCCACCACCACCCTCTGTCTTCTATCTTTGAGCTAGTTCTGTAATCAAATGGCTAGTTCTCCCTGTATTCCATTAGATCTAACCTTGCTAATCAGTCTCCCATGGGGACCTTGTCGAACACCTTACTGAAGTCCATATAGATCACATCTACTGCTCTGCCTCATCAATCTTCTTTGTTACTTCTTCAAAAAACTCAATCAAGTTTGTGAGACATGATTTCCCACGCACAAAGCCATGTTGACTATCCCTAATCAGCCCTTGCGTTTCCAAATACATGTACATCCTGTCCCTCAGGATTCCCTCCAACAACTTGCCCACCACCAACGTCAGGCTCACTAGTCTATAGTTCCCTGACTTGTCCTTACCACCCTTCTTAAACAGTGACACCACGTTTGCCAACCTCCAGTCTTCCGGCACCTCACCTGTGACTATCAATGATACAAATATCTCAGCAAGAGGGCCAGCAATCACTTCTCTAGCTTCCCACAGAGCTCTAGGGTACACCTGATCAGGTCCTGGGTATTTATCCACCATTACCCATTTCAAGACATCCAGCATTTCCTCGTCTGTAATCTGGACAATTTGCAAGATGTCACCATCTATTTCCCTATAGTCTATATCTTCCATATCCTTTTTCACAGTAAATACTGGAGTGTTGCTGAACAAAGAGACCTTGGAGTGCAGGTTCATAGCTCCTTGAAAGTGGAGTCGCAGGTAGATAGGATAGTGAATAAGATGTTTGGTATGCTTTCCTTTATTGGTCAGAGTATTGAGTATAGGAGTTGGGAGGTCATATTGTGGCTGTACAGGACCTTGGTTAGGCCACTGTTGGAATATTGTGTGCAATTCTGGTCTCCTTCCTATCGGAAAGATGTTGTGAAGCTTGAAAGGGTTCAGAAAAGATTTACAAGGATGTTGCCAGGGTTGGAGGATCTGAGCTACAGGGAGAGGCTGAACAGGCTGGGGCTGTTTTCCCTGGAGCGTCGGAGGCTGAGGGTGATCTTATAGAGGTTTACAAAATTATGAGGGACATGGATAGGATAAATAGACAAAGACTTTTCCCTGGGATCGGGAAATCCAGAACTAGAGGGCACATGTTTAGGGTGAGAGGGGAAAGATATAAAAGAGACCTAAGAGACAACTTTTTCACGCAGAGGGTGGTACGTGTATGGAATGAGCTGCCAGAGGAAGTGGTGGAGGTTGGTACAATTGCAACATTTAAGAGGCATTTGGATGGGTATATGAATAGGAAGGGTTTGGAGGGATATGGGCCAAGTATTGGCAGGTGGGACTAGATTGGGCTGGGATATCTGGTCGGCATGGACGGGTTGGACTGAAGGGTCTGTTTCCGTGCTGTACATCTCTATGACTCTAAAATATTCATTTAGTATCTCCCCCATTTTCTGCGGCTCCACACAAAGGCCGCCTTGCTGATCCTATTCTTTCCTTAGTTACCCTTTTGTTCTTAATGTATTTGTAAAATCCCTTTGGATTCTCCTTAATTCTATTTGCCAAAGCCATCTCATGTCCCCTTTTTACCCTCCTGATTTCCCTCTTAAGTATACTCCTACTTCCTTTATACTCTTCTAAGGATTCACTCGATCTAAACTGTCTATACTTGACATATGCTTCCTTCTTTTTCTTAACCAAACCCTCAATTTCTTTAGTCATCCAGCATTCCCTTTACCTACCAGCCATTTCTTTCACCCTAACAGGAATACACTTTCTCCGGATTCTCGTTATCTCATTCCCATTTTCCAGCCGTCTCTTTACCTGCAAACATCTGCCCCCTATCAGCTTTTGAAAGTTCTTGCCTAATACCGTCAAAATTGGCCTTTCTCCAATTTAGAACTTCAACTTTTAGATCTGGTCTATCCTTTTCCATCACTATTATAAATCTAATAGAATTATGGTTGTTGTCCCCAAAGTGCTCCCCCACTGACACTTCAGTCAACTGCCCTGCCTTATTTCCCAAGAGCAGGTCAAGTTTTGCATCTTTTCTCGTAGGTGCACCCACATACTGAATCAGAAAATTGTCTCGTACACACTTAACAAATTCCTTTCCATCTAAATCCTTAACACTATGGCACAATGGCAGTCCCATTCTATGTTTGGAAAGTTAAAATCCTCTACCATAATCACCCTATTATTCTTACAGATAGCTGAGATCTCCTTACAAGTTTGTTTCTCAATTTCCCTCTGAATATTAGGGGGTCTATAATACAATCCTAATAAGCTGATCATCACTTTCTTATCGCTCAGTTCCACCCAAATAACTTCCCTGGATGTATTTACGGGAATATCCTCCCTCAGCACAGCTGTAATGCTATCCCTTATCAAAAATGCCACTCCCCCTCCTCTCTTGCCTCCCTTTCTATCATAGAACATCGAACATTACCGCGCAGTACAGGCCCTTTGGCTCTCGATGTTGCGCCGACCTGTCATACCAATCTGAAGCCCATCTAACCTACACTATTCCATGTACGCCCATATGTTTGTCCAATGACAACTTAAATGTACTTAACGTTGGCATTCCATACCCTTACTACTCTCTGAGTAAAGAATCAGAATGCTACCCTTCCTGGAACATTAAGCTGCCAGTCCTGCCCATCCCTGAGCCATGTTTTTGTAATTGCTATGATATTCCAGTCCCATGTTCCTAACCATGCCCTGATGTTGCAGGGTTGGAGGATTTGAGCTACAGGGAGAGGCTGAACAGGCTGGGCCTGTTTTCCCTGGAGCATCGGAGGCTGAGGGGTGACCTTGTAGAGGTTTACAAAATTATGAGGGGCATGAATAGGGTAAATAGGCAAAGTCTTTTCCCTGGGATTGGGGAGTCCAGAACTAGAGGGCATAGGTTTAGGGTGAGAGGGGAAAGATATAAAAGAGACCTAAGGGGCATCTTTTTCACACAGAGGGTGGTACGTGTATGGCATGAGCTGCCAGAGGATGTGGTAGAGGCTGGTACAATTGCAACATTTAAGAGGCATTTGGATGGGTATATGAATAGGAAGGGTTTGGAGAGATATGGGCCGGGTGTTGGCAGGTGGGACTAGATTGGGTTGGGATATCTGGTCCGCATGGATGGGTTGGACCGAAGGGTCTGTTTCCATGCTGTACATCTCTATGACTCTATGACCTCACATTTTTCTGCATTAAACTCCATTTCCCACTTCTCAGCCCAATTCTGCAATTTTATTCATGTTCCTCTGTAACCCACAACATCTTTCGACACTGTCACAACTCTGCCTACCTTAGTGTCTTCTGCAAATTTACTAACCCATCCTTCTAAGCCCACTTCCAAATCGTTTATAAAGATGACAAACAGCAGTGACCCCAAAACAGATCCTTGCAGCACTCCACTGGTAACTGAGCTCCAGCATGAACATTTCCCATCCACCACCACTTTCTGTCTTCTTTCAGCGAGCCAATCTCTGATCCAAACATGCTAAATCATCCTACATAGGATAGTGAAGAAAGCGTTTGGTATGCTTTCCTTTATCAGTCAGAGTGTTGAGTACAGGATTTGGGAGGTCATGTTGTGGCTGTGCAGGACATTAGTGAAGCCACTTTTGGAATATTGCATTTAATTCTGGTCTCCCTGATATAGGAAGGATGTTATGAAACTTGGAAGAGTTCAGAAAAGATTTATAAGGATATTGCTAGGGTTGGAAGGTTTGAACTATAGGGAGTGGCTGAATAGGCTGGGGCTGTTTTCCCTGGAGCGTCGGAGGCTGAGGGGTGATCTTATAGAGGTTTATAAAATTATGAGGGGCATGGCTGTGTAAGAAGGCAAAGTCTTTTCCCTGGATTGGGGGTGTCCAGAACTGGAGGGCATAGGTTTAGGTTGAGAGGGGAAAGATTTAAAAGGGACCTGAGGGGCAATTTTTTCATAGTGAGGGTGGTGCGTGTATGGAATGAACTGCCAGAGAAAGTGGTGGAGGCTGGTACAAGTGCAACATTTAAAAGACATCACAATGGGTACATGAATAGGAAGGGTTTAGAGTGAAATGGGCAGTGCTGGCAAATGGGGCCAGGTTTATTTAGGATGCCATGGACAAGTTGGACCGAAGAGTTTGTTTCCGTGATATTCAACTCAATGACTGTATGACTCTCAGTAACAATTGAGTATCCACTCCCTCTGCATCAGTATAAAATGTGCACAATCTAGACGATGCGTTGCAATGTCTCAACTTTGACTTCTTCAACAGAACTTCCAGCTCAAAGGAGAAGGGCATTGGAACATCATTAGCCTCCAAATTCCACTCCGTTATCTCACACTGTCATGACAGAAAAGAAATCACTCACTGTCCTTCATTGTTACAGCATTAAATTATTGAATGCTTTATCTCTCAGCATTATCAAACAAACTGTGTTACATGAACAGCAATCAGTTAGACTGAAGGTGACTTCCTATCAGCTCCTCAAGGAGAGCTACAGTTCAGCAAGAAACAAAGTCTTGCTAGTGGCTGCCATCTGACCTTCCATCAATGCTAGAGAAATTAGTGGAAAAGATCCTTAAGGACAGGATTTAGTCACATCTAGAAAAATGTGGATTTATTAGCAATAGGTCGCATAGCTTTGTGCAGGGCAGTTCATGTCTCACAATCTTGATTGAGTTTTTTGAGGAACTGTCAAAGATGATTGATGAGGGCAGGGTGCTAGATATTGTCTATGTGGGTTTTAGCAAGGCTTTTGACAAGATCCCTCATGGCAGGCTGATACAGAAGGTTGAAGCAGAGCATGGTGGGATTGTTGACTTAATTTATAAAGAATGCTGGGATAGTTCAGTAATGATTGCTAAAAGCGCTGACCAGCCTGACTTTGCAGGAGCAGGCGAGATAAGCTTTTGGCCTTTACCAAGAAAACTACCAACTCAAGATGCGCAGAACTCTGAACCGTTGTTAAAATATCAGATGACAGTACCTGCCTGGCTCATAGGAATGTGTAACTATGTGTATGTGACAAGGAAAGTGTAAACAAGAGTGTAAAAGGAAGCTGCACCATGTAACTATGGAGGAGCTGGTTTTGACCTTGTTACGGTTGCAAGGTCCTACTAAAGCCTTTGCTCAATAAACTGTATCTGAATCACTGTTAAATTCATACTTGGTCATTTTTACCTACAACAAGGTGAAGTCACACAGGATCCACATTGAGCTGGTAAGATGGATAGAGAATCAGCTTAGTCATAAAAGACGCAGAGTAGCGCTGAAAGGGTATTTTTCTGACTGGAGATCTGAGGTCAGTGGTGTTCCATGGGGATCAGTGCTGTCTGTAACATAACAAAATGATTAGCAGGAGAATGTAGGTTGCCTGAGTAGTAAGTTTTTATATGGTATATAGTTTGGGGGAGCTGTGGACAGTGAGGAGGATTGCCCCTTAGTCTCCGATGTTCCAGGGAAAACAGCCCCAGCCTATTCAGCCTCTCCCTGTAGCTCAAACCCTCCAACCTGGCAACATCCTCATTTCTGTACCCTTTTAAGTTTAACAACACCCTTCCTATAGCAGGGAGACCAGAATTGAGTGCCGTATCCCAAAAGTGGCCTAACCAATGTCCTGTATAGACACAACATGACCTCCCAAGTCCTATACTCAATGATTTGACAATAAAAGAAATCATACCAAATATCTTCTTCACCATCCTTTCTATCTGCGACTCTACTTTCAAGGAGCTATGAACCTGCACTCCAAGGTCTCTTTGTTCAGCAACACTCCCTAGGACCTTACCATTTGTATAAGTCCTGCCCTGATTTGTTTTAAGAGTTTTATATTGTAATTGAGTGAAAAGTTAGAAAATGAGAGCATTAGAGATTATTGGTGTCACAAAACAAAAAGCAAAGGGAGTGGTAATAGTTTTAGAGAAGAGAGTGAGGTCCATGGAGGGTATTTACTTGTATCTCTCTCAATCTAGTTTACTGTATTTTCTGGTCACAATGCAGTCTCTTCTATACTGGAGAGACTGAATACTGGCTGGACAACTGCTTTGTACAGCCCCTCTGCTCAGTCTGTGTGACCCTGACCTTCCAGTGCATTGCCATTTCAATGCACCACTGCTGTCAAACTCACAACTTCTGTCCAAACCCTGCAGCCGTGTTCCAGCAATGAGTTGGAAGAAGGACATCTCATGTCAGGCTTTTCAGCCTTTGGGAGTCAACGTGGAATTGAACAAGTTCAGACCATGAACTCCAATGTCCATCTTGAGCCCCCAACCTCCAACTTGAGGATTTTCTTGAAGGGTTTTGCTTTCAACAGAACTGAGTTACATTCCACTATGAATGCCTCCTCTGGACCTTGCTGTCATCCTTACATCTATGACCACTCCCTTTGCTTCATTCTGCTACATCTGTGATCTCTAACATAAGAACTAGGAGCAAGCGAAGACCATTCAGCCCCTCATGCCTGCACTGCCATTTAATATGATCGTGGCTGATCTCATCTCTGCCTCAGCTCCACTTTCTGGTCCACCCTGAAAAACCTCCGGGTATTTAATTCGGACTTCACTCAGGCAGCTATTTTCTAAATGTTGAGCGAATCAAGGATTATCTCTCTCACCAATTTCTCCCCATCAGGCTTGGGCCTGAACCTTTTACTACACTCAGTGGGAACTGAACTAGCTGCTTCTCAGAAGAGTCCAGAACCGAAGTTGTCCCTTTAATCTGTAAAGGTACCCTGGTATAGATTCTGAGTCTAGCCGAGGTCTTACGCAAACTTCAAGGTTGGATTTTATTAAAGACTGGTTCTGTGATCATTGAAACAGACGCGCTGGTATCAACCTCCATTGGAACCAGGTGACCATTTGACCAGATGTTTATTTTGATTAGTTTTGATTTGAGTGTTGCTAAGCAACTTAACTGTTCCAAACCAAATGTACATAGATTTTCCAGGGTGTACATGCTCCTGGATAATGGTCTATGATTTCTTTCAGTAGCGCTGAAAAAGCACAGTAGGTCAGGCAGCATCCGAGGAGTAGGAGAGTCAATGTTTCACGCATATGCCCTTTATCAGGAGTGTTGGGGGGTTTGGGGGAGTGGGGAGGAGGGGCATGTGTGTGCTGAGCGATAAATAGGAGGGGGGTGGGGCTGAGAGGAAGATTTCTGTCTGATTTCTTTTACTCAATTGAGATCTAATGGGACTCTTTTGCTGTCTTGAATCCACATACTGGCAGCAACTACAATGGTTTGCCAGCCTGGATACTGAAGAAAGTTTTAACAGTTTGGCCGAGGTTTGGTTTTGTTTTTGGGGTTTTGCTGTGGGTTGGCCTAGAGTCCCTCAAGAGGGTGTTCCTCAAGCTCAGTTGGACTGGCAAGGGTATCCATTTCTATTGGAATACCCTGTAACCCATATGTTTCACTTGCCACATTTTCCAAGGGAAAAGCCAGTTGTAGTGCCTGTTTGAAGTCCATTTGAACTTCAGCTATAGGCACTTTTGCATGGTTAAATTATTAATCCCACATACCACACTGTCTGTCAGCATCTCATTAAGTATTAAACTAAAGTCACATGCCTTTGCTAATCGTATGAACCTTGTCAAAAATTCTGATGTAGATTTCCCTGGTTCTCAAGTTAAACCAATAGCATCTCAGAATTACAGGAGGCTTGGGGTCATAATATTCCTTAACTAAATCCGTCAACACTTGAAAGGTTTAAGTATCTGGTACCCCAGGAAAAGTGAGGCTCCTAATAGCTGAAAAAGCCATGGGTCCACAAGCTATCAGGAGATTTACTCATCGCTTTTCATCTGTCCCAATATCATTTGCCAAGAAATGAAAACACATCCTTTCCACACACTGAGCCCAGACTTCGATGGCAGGATCAAATGAGTCAAGCTTTGCAAATAACACCATGATGCCAGAAATGCTTACCTCAACTCAAAGACAACTGTTGCAAGCTAATTTTTTCAGGAGCATTCTTTGCTCTCATCGCCACTGATATAACTCCACAGAGTCTGGTATCCCATCACCAAGGCACCTTTTATTTACATGTGAAAAGCCATTGACACTGATCCAGCTGACAGAGTGAAACAGGCCCTCTGGCACTCTGTTAATACCTGTCAGCCAGGACTCCCTGATTGGACTAGATAATTAACCCCAATCAGAGATCTCATAATGTATGAGTGAAAAAGTGTGTTGCTAGGAAAGCGCAGCCAGTCAGGCAGCATCTGAGGAGCAGAAGAGTCACTCATCATCAAACATTCATCACCATTGATGTAAGGTTTATGCCCGAAACTTTGATTTTTCTGCTCCTCGGATGCTGCCTGACCGGCTGTGTTTTTCCAGCACCACACATTTTGACTCTGATCTCCAGCATCTGTAGTCCTGACTTTCTCCTTATATTCTATGAGGTTCACCTGGCTGACCTTGATCAAAAGCATTGCTTTTCTCCCACAATCTCAGCAAAGTTGATTGGCTTAATTTGTTAACCAGGGAATAAAAGGCTTAGATTTTCCTGCACTATGACAGATCAATTAAGTCACATAATGATTGTGGAACAGGGAAAATGGAGACAGAATTTCTTCAGCTAGAGAGTGGTGAATCTATTGAATTCATTGTCGCAGAGAGGGCTATGAAGGCTAAATCATTGAGTGTATTTAAGACAGATAGGTAGGATCTTGATTAGAAGGCAATCAAAGGTTACTGGAAAAGGCAGGAGACTGGGCCTGAAAAACATATCAATCATGATTGAATGAACTTGATGGGCCAAATGGCCTGATTCTGTTCCCATACCTTATGGTTCCCATACCAGCTGGCCTAATGGTAAATAAAGACAGCAACATCGAGATCCGAAGGGCCTGTTCTGTGCTGTATTGTTCTATGTTCTATGTTCTATAAATAAAGTGCATCCTTACATCTGTTTCCACAGTTAAAGCTACCATTCCGGAAAATATTTCCCATTTTCTCACTCTCCATTTCATTATAGGCCTGTCCCTTTATTATAGATAAAACTGACATCTTAACACAAAATATGCAGAAGAAAATTGTTTTATCCTCTTTTGTGGTTCTTGTTCATTTTTACTGCTACTTCCTTTCAACTCGTATGAATCGTTATTGTGAGTGTAATACTGTCCTTCCCATTTTTCTCTGGAAAGTGACATTTATTTTATCTGCTGGAGCTTAGCCAATGTTGATGTTGCTCTTGGCTGTTGCAGCTAGAGAAATAATTAATTCAATCACAATCCTTCTGTCCCAGATCACTTGTTAGCTCTCTTGTTTCCCCCAAACCACCTCCGCACCGTTAGCCTGTCATTTTTATAATTCAGCTTAATGTTGTTCCTGTCCAACTGTGTCATTCCATTCACATCTTACGGTTTCTGGACTTGCATTGTATTTTCTTCTTGAGTAACTCTCACCCAATCCTCCCAATGAGAACATGATGGGATTGGATCACTCTCCTATTTTATATGTGTCCTGTGTTACTTAGAATTGACATTGCAGAATCAGGCCATTCAGCCCAATCAGTCTGTGCTGTCCTTTATGCTCCACTCTATTCTCTCTAGTCTTTACTCACCATCAGCATCAATCCCCTCTTCCCTTCTCCTTTTATAGCCTTGCCCATCGATGCCTCTCTGGCACTTACCTTGAGTACTGCCTATGGTAGCGAAAGTTACCTCAGCTCATTTGGCTTGATGGCAAGGATTTTGCCAGGGTTGGAGGATTTGAGCTATAGGGAGAGACTGAACAGGCTGGTGCTGTTTTCCCTGGCGTGTCGGAGGCTGAGGGGTGACCTTATAGAGGTTTACAAAATTATAAGGGGCATTGATAGGGTAAATAGGCAAAGTCTTTTCCCTGGGGTTGGGGAGTCCAGAACTAGAGGGTGAGAGGGAAAATATATAAAAGAGACCTACGGGGCAACATTTCCACGCAGAGGGTGGTACTTGTATGGAATGAGCTGCCAGAGGAAGTGGTGGAGGCTGGTACAATTGTAACATTTAAGAGGCACTTGGATGGGTATATGAATAGGAAGGGTTTGGAGGGATATGGGCTGGGTGCTGGCAGGTGGGACTAATTGGGTTGGGATATCTGGTCGGCATGGACTGGTTGGACCGAAGGGTCTGTTTTCCATGCTGTACATCTCTATGTCTCTATGACTCTATGACAATACAGAGTGACACCAACAGTGTTGGGTTCCAATCCTGCACTGGCTGAGGTAACCATAGAGGATTCTCCTCCTCAACCTTTCCCCTCAGGTTAAACTATCACCTGTCATCTCTGTCTCTCTAATGAGAGAGCAGTCCTACGGGACTATGGTAACAAGGTTTGTTTTGAATTCCCTATATATTTCGTTTACCATCTTCAAATTAAATTTTACCCCACTGCCACAATGATACTCTTCCTTATTTGACGTATAACCTCACATTAGTGTGCTCAGTCCACTGCTGTACACCCTGCTGACACACAACTGTGAAGGAATGTACTGCTCAAATCACATCATCAAATTCACTGATGACACGACGGTAGTGGGTCTCATCCGCAGGAACGATGAGCCAGCATACAGAGAGGAGATGCAGCTTCTAATGGACGGGTGCAGAGCCAACAACCTGTCTCTGAACATGAACAAGATGAAAGAGATGGTTGTTGACTTCAGGAGACCACTGGACATCGACGGCTCCCTCATGGAGATCGTGAAGAGCATAAAATTTCTTAGTGTACACCTGGTGGAGAATCTCACCTGGACCCTCAACACCAGCTCCTCATCCCAGAAAGCCAAGCAGTGTCTCTACTTTCTGCACAGACTGAGGAAAGCCCACCTCCCCCATCCATACCATATTCTACAGAGGGTTCATTGAGAGTACCCTGAGGCAGCAGCGTCACTGGTTTGGGAATTGTACTGTCTCAGATTGTAAGACCTTATAACGGATAGTGAGGACAGCTGAGAAGATCATCGGGGTCTCTCCCCATTACAGACATTTACACCACATGCTGCATCCGAAAGGCTAAGACCATTGTGGAAGACCCCACACACCCCTCACTCAAACTCTTCTCCCTCCTGCCACTTGGCAGAAGATACTGGAGTATTCAGTCTCTCACGGCCAGACTGTGCAATAGTTTCTTCCCCTGGGCCATCAGGCTGTTTAACACTGTGTGATCACACTCTATTCCATTTGCAATTTTCAGACATTTTTTTGAGTGGTTGCTAAAACAATGTTTTATTAATGATCATTCATTGTTACAGTGTAATTTGTCCACCACTGTGCCTATTGTCTTGTCTTGTCAGGAATTACTGTGCCATCTTGCATGTTTTGCACTTCTCTATGTACTTTGTGCTGCTCTGTGTATGACTGTACTCGCATGTAGTCTGTGTATTCATATAGCACCTTGGTCCCGGAGGAATGCTGTCTCGTTTTTACTCTAATAGCTGTATATAGTAAAAACAACAAAGGAAGATAATCTACTCTACTCTACATTTATTTTATCACCATTATAAATCCTTTACGCTCCCTCATCAATGCTACTGTGGCTCTTATACAACACGGTGAGCAGAACCATATACAATATCCCAAGTCTGGTCTATTAAAAAAAAATTTGGTTTAACATCTTTACTTTCAATTTTATCTCTCTAAGGTAAACCCTGCTCTGCTTTCACTTTCCAGTTTTATGAACCAATGTTAACATTTTTGGGTTTTGGTGTATTTATGCTCCTAGGTTCCTTTGTTTCCATTTAGATTCTTATTTTCCAAGTAACCGTGACCTCTTTGTTGGTATCATCCACATAGTTCAAAATTGTGCATTTGATTCCAATGTCTGAATCATTAATAGAAATTGTAGACAACGTGATATTTAAGACCATAAAAAATAGGATCAAGAGTAGTTCATTTCATTACATTCCCCACAATATGGTAACAGGCCCTTTGGCCCAACAAGTTGGCACCGACCCTCCAAAGAGTAACCCACCCAGACCCATTCCCCTACGTTTACCCCTGACAAACGTACCTAACACTATGGGTAACTTAGCATTGTCAATTCACCTGACCTACCACATCTTTTTGGATTGTGGGAGGAAATCCACACAGACATGGGGAGAACGTACAAACTCCACGCAGGCAGCTGCCTGAGGTGGGCATTGAACTCGGTCCCTGGTGCTATGAGGAAGCAGTGTTAACCACTGAGCCATGGTACCACCCTAAACCTTGGCTCCACTATTCATAGGATAGTGGCTGATCCGACATTCCTCACATCCACTTTCCTGACCATTTCCTGATTCCCTGACTGTTCAAGAATCTATCTCAACCTTAAACATACACGAGGAATCTGATCCCGAAGCACTCTGTGGCAAGGGATTCTCAAGACTCTCAACCCTCTGAGAGATGAAATGCCTCCTCATCTCAGTCTTAAACCGTTGTCCATTTATTCTGAGACTGTACCCTCTGATCCTAGTCCCTCCCATGAGGGGAAACATCCTCTCAGCATTGACCCTGTCAAGTCCCTTCAGAATCCGATATTTTTCAATGAGATCACCTCTCATTCTCCTAAACTCCAGTGAGTAGAGTCTCAAAATGTTTAGCCTTTGTTGATCGGACAGCCCCTCCATACCAAGGATCATCTTTGTGCATCTTTGAACTGCCTCCAATGAAATTATATCTTTCATTAAATAAAGGGACCAAAACTGCTCTCACTACTCCAGATATACAAAGTTAAAAATCACACAACACCAGGTTATAGTCCAATAGATTTAATTGATGAAGGAGTGTCGCTCCGAAAGCTAGTGTGCTTCCAGTCCAACACCGGCATCTCCAAATCATGACTACTCCAGATGTGGTCTCACCAGCACCTTGTATAATTACACTAAGACTGCCGTCTTCTTATACTCGAACCTCTTGAAATAAGGACCAACATTCCATTAGCTGCCTGATTCCTTGCTGCACCTGGGTGCTAGCTTTCTGCATTTGTGCAGACATTCCCTCAATCCTTTGTCTTTCAGATTTCTGCAGCTTTTCTCTATTTAAATAATACTTTGTTTTCCCTACCCAAAATGAACAATTTCACATTGTCCCACATTTACAGTCTTCTGTTTCTCAATTAGTGACAGATCACTGGTCTTTTGGGATTCCATTTCCCACCAGTGAGCAACTATTCTTTATCCTTTATGCTTAGTTTGCTTATTTGCTGTCTATTCTGCTCCTAGTCCCCTTACTCACTGATTGACTTCTCCACAACATTGGGCAGATGATCCCTTTTCCAATCATTCTTAAATTGAAGCCCTCTTTTCTTAAGGCTGTCTTCAAAAGGAGCAATTTTCTAATGTAGAAGTGTCACATCTGCTGCAGCGCGTGAATGGTGATGCAGAGGGCTGAGATATCACTAAGCCGGGCACAGCTGTACTTTCACAGATGGCACAACAGCTGTTTGGACAGAATTCAGGGGCTGCTGTTGCCAAGAGTATTACACATGCCAAAGTGAGCACAATCAGCACAGAGGGCACACCAGGCCATGCTGATAATAGTAACATGATTGACACAGGCAAGCCCACGAAGTCGGTTTTGTATGTCTAGGCAAGCAACAGACACAGTACAGCAAAGTTGGAAGGGAGAGTAAATCTTTAATTTTGTTCAGTGGAAAACAAAGTCTGGTTTAATCTTACTCGGAGAAAGTGAGAACGGCAGATGCTGGAGATCAGAGTCAAAAGTGTGGTGCTGGAAAAGCACAGCAGGTCAGGCAGCATCCGAGGAGCAGGAGAAGCGACATTTCAGGTATAAGCCCTTCATCTGGAATGAAGGGCTTATGCCTGAAATGTCGATTGTCCTGCCCCTCGGATGCTGCCTGACCTGCTGTGCTTTTCCAGCACCACACTCTCGACCTTAACCTTATTACTCCCGCGTCTAGCCGCAGTCTAATGCTGGAAGAGGAGAAAGCAGACCCATAGAAAAAAATAATTCATAACAGTAGTTTGAAAAAAAATCATTTTCACACAGCAGTGGTTAAGGTACGGGATGCACAATACAGGTAGTTTTCTATAACACCACAGTTGCTCTCTTATGCAACACCACATTATAGAACAATCGCACTTTAGAAACCGTGCTTAAAGCCTTGGCGTTATTATCACATTACAGCCAATGTACATTTTAAAAGTTCACACTTTAGAAACAGTGTTCCCAATACATCAATCGCATTGTAGTGAATTCAGGTTAACAAGATGTATGTTATCGCAAAATGACTTGTTGGCATTGGTTGATTTAATTGAGACATTCAAAAGGGGTTTAGATTGTTTCTTGATTAAAAAAAAACTGTGCAGGACTACAGTGGGACATGAGGTGAAATGCCTTTTGGGCAGCTAGATACAGGCGATGGGCTAAGTGGTCTTGTTGTGTTCAGTAACTGTTCTGTAATTCTGTGAACTCTCTTTATTCCTTCTCAGGATGTGACCATCACGGGCTGGGCCAGCACTTTTTGCCCATCCCTAATTGCCCAGGGGGTAGTTAAGTGTCAACCACATTGCTGTATCTCAGTCGTGGAATCACCTGCAGGCCAGGCCAGGTAAGGATGGCAGATTTCCTTCTCTGAACGGCATTAGTGAACTAGATGAGTTTTTCCTGACAATTGACAATGGATTCAATGCTATCAGATTATTGTTGAATTCACATTCCACTATCTGCCGTGGCGGGATTTGAGTCTGGCTCCCCAGAACATTACCTGGGTCTCTGGATTAATAATCTAGGGATAATACCATTAGCCCATCTCTTCACTGTGGAGAAGACAGTTTTCACCCAAGGGTGGGGAGAGAGGTGTAGCTGTGATAGGGTTAGGGTTAGGGTTAGAATCTCACTGTCTAAAAAGGTGATATGGGCAAGAACATTAATAATATTTGGATAAGCACTTGAAACATCAGAGCATACTAGACTAAGGGCCAAGTGCTGGACGATGAGATTAGAGTAGCTAGATGCTTGGTGCCTGGCATGAACACAAGGGGCTGAAGGGCCTCTTTCTGTGTTGTAAAAGCTCTATCACTCTCGGACAAGATTGAGCTCAATAGAAACAAACTGATCTGGTCATATTTAGTTACATGATTCACTAAAATGGAAGATTCCTTTCGTTTTGGAAACTTTCAATCAAAAGGCTATTGAACCCTTAGGATCGTGGTCTGTACTGTTTGATTATTCCACGTTGGATTATGAAAGCCTAGTAGCAGATCCATACTCACTGAGCTCAATTACTTAAGCCTGGGTTTTGACTCAGAGAAACAAGTGAACAGATGCCATAGAAAGGAAAGACATTGTTTCATTTGAAACATATTGGATTCTGAAGGGGCTTGACAGGGTCAATGCTGAGAGGACTTTTCCCCTCATGGTTGATGGGAAATGTTCATCCTGGAGCTCAGTTACCAGTGGTGTGCCAAAAGGATCTGTTTTGGGGCCACTACTGTTTGTCATTTTTATAAATGATCTGGACATGGGCGTAGAAGGATGGATTAGTAACTTTGCGGGTGACACTAAGGTAGGCAGAGTTGTGGATAGTGCCGAAGGATGTTGTGGGTTACAGAGGGGCATAGATAAGATGCAGAGCTGGGCTGAGAAGTGGCAAATGGAGTTTAATGCAGAAAAGTGTGAGGTAGTTCACTTTGGAAGAAATAACAGGAATGCAGAGTAGTGGGCTAATGGTAAAATTCTTGGCAGTGTAGATGAACAGAGAAATCTCTGTATCCGGGTTCATTAATCCCAGAAAGTTGCCACCCAGGTTGATAGGATTGTTAAGAAGGCATATGGTGTGTTGGCATTTATTGAGAGGAGGATTGAGTTTTGGAGCCACGAGGTCATGTTGCAGCTGTACAAGACACTGGTAAGGCCGCACCTGGAGTATTGCATGCAATTTTGGTCACTGCATTGTAGGGAGGATGTCGAAGCTTTGGAATGGGTTCAGAGGAGGTTTACTTGGATGTTGCCTGGTATGGAAGGAAGGTCTTACGAGGAAAGGCTGAGGGAACTGAGGGTGTTTTCATTGGAGAGAAGAAGGTTGAGAGGTGACTCAGTCGAGACATATAAGATAATCAGAGGATTAGATAGGGCAGACAGTGAGAGCCTTTTTCCTCAGATGGTGAAGGCTAACACGAGGGGACATAGCTTTAAATTTAGGGGTGATAGATCTAGGATAGATGTTAGGGGTAGTTTCTTCACTCAGAGTAGTAGTAGGGGCATGGAACAGCCTGCCTGCAACAGTAGTAGACTCGCTGATGCTAAGGGCATTTAAATTGGCAGTGGACAAACATATGGATAATAATGGAACATGTCTGTTAGATTGGCATCAAATTATTTTCACAGGTCGGTGCAACATTGAGGGCTGAAGGACCTGTACTGCACTGTAACGTTCTATGTTCGGTGTTCGATGTTAACTCCATCATAACCATTCGCATATGATCAAGTAAAACACAGGTCTCCTTACACAGGTCTCCTTCCAGTTACGTCTAACTCCAGAAAGGATACTTGAAGGTGACAAAAATAAAAAATGCTGGAAATCACTACAGTTAGAGACAAAAATAATTGCAGATGCTGGAATCCAGAACAAACAGGCAGGAGGCTGGAAAGACACGGAAAGCCAGGCAGCATCAGGAGGTGCAGAAGTCAACGTTTCAGGTGTAAGCCTTGAACAGAAAGCAAGTTAACATTTCAAGACCTGATGGTGACAATGGTCTCAGGAATGTGCAATAGTTGGGAACGTCGCTGTAAAGTTGAGACAGTGAGCTGCAATTCCATCAGGGATGTCTGTCAAATACAGAATGTGACCACACCACCTCCAGAATCTGAGAGAGATAATGAGAAAGCTGCAAAAGTTTCCACCACTGGAGTAACTGGCACATTGAAGTGTGTGTTTCTAAGATAAAGTGGATTAAATTGTCAGCACAAGATCAATTCTGTGCTCGAACCTGCATTTATGTAGGCGAGTAAGAGCAGCCCAGGCCCTCAGGGCTCCAGGTAATGATTTTCTGTGAAGAGAGCTTAAATTGGTGCAGAAGGAGTAAATCTCCTTTCAAAATCACCAGCTTGATTATCCTTCCACACTTGTTCAATTACAGACATTGGGTAGTACGCATTGAAGGTAAAACTTACTAATATAGAGCAGTCTAAAACAACACAACTAACCAAGAAGAAATAAATTATTTGTTCAATTAGTTTATCTTGATTATTCACTATCATTTTACAAACCTGCCCCCCCCCCCCCATACTCTGGAGGGGTACAGTCAACTTTGACATAGAAGACGTCATAAATCTGACATTCTGTGACCACTCACAGTTAGAGCTGCACATTAATTCAATCTTGACCCCTCTTCCAAACTGCAATTCATCTTTACCCTGTCCAGCTGCATTGTGGCTCAATTTGGAGGTCATTGTACAGGACATTGGTGAGGCTATCTTTGGAATATTGTGTTCAATTCCGGTCTCCACGCTATCGAAAGGTTGTTGTAAAACTTGAAAGGGTTCAGAAAAGATTTACAAAGATGTTGCCAGGGTTGGGGGGGGTTGAGCTGGAGGGAGAGGTTGAATGGGCTGGGGCTGTTTTCTCTGGAGTGTCGGTGGCTGAGGGGCGACTTTATAGAGGTTTATAAAATCATGAGAGACATGGCTAGGGTAAATAGATCAGGTCTTTTCCCTGGGATGGGGGAGTCCAGAACTAGAGGACATAAGTTTAAGGTGAGAGGGGAAAGATATAAAAGGGACCTAAGGGTAACTTTTTCATACAAAGGGTGGTGCGTGTATGGAATGAGCTGCCAGACGAAGTGGTGGAGGCTGGTACAATTGCAACATTTAAAAGGCATCTAGATGGGTACATGAATAGGGAGGGTTTGGAGGGATATGAGCCAAATATTGGCAACACAGACCAAGTAATTTTAGGATACCTGGTTGGCATGGATTGAAGGGTCTGTTTCTGTGCTGTACATCTCTAGGACTCCATGACTCTTCATTCAGGTTTCAATCCAGCTCAACTCTTGGGGTCCCACCTCTGGGAATAAATCGTTCTAATCCCAGTCAGCTGTCCCGATCCTATATTTGTCCACCTCTTTTCCTTCACCTTTTCTCCATTTCCCAACGGCCCGCAGTTTACCACTGCACCCGCCCAACCTTCTTCCTTTGGTCCAGTCAGGGGGACTTCACCTTCTCTATCTCAGCGGGTCTGAAACCTGGGGAGGGATGACTCCAAGTAGAGTGGGACTTGAGTTCCACCTCACTGAGTCATGGACCATCTTCTTCAACAGGATTAAAACTCACACAGCACCATGTTATAGTACAACAGGTTTATTTGGAAGCACGAGCTTTCGGAGTGCTGCTCCTTCATCAGGCCACCCCAGTTTAACACCTGGCTTGTTTAAATCGGGGTGTTCCTGAATTTATTGTTTCACTTGATCAGCACTTTTGGACATTACCAGCTGGGCCAAGATTTCTTGCTCATCTCGAAACACCATTGAGAAAATGGTGGTGAGTGAGTCACTGTGCTTCCTGATGGAGGAAAGGGTGCTGTCGGGATGTGTGCTGCTAAGGAGGTTTTTGCAGGATTTCGACACAGTGACTGTCGTTTGTGCAGATTGTGTCCATTCTTAAATCAGTCAGTTTTTGCTTGTTTTCTGAGTTGGTGTTCATGCCAGAGAGTGTTCAAAAATCAGTTAGAGGAATGAAATGAAGCATATTGGACTTATGAGATGTTCTGGTTTCTCCCTGCGTAAGGCATCCATGACATGAATGAACCAACAGAGAGAATATCACATAGGAGGCCATTCAGTCCATTATTCCTGCACTAGCCCGTTTAACAAACATCATTACCTTGTGCCAACCTCCTGCTTTTAACCCATGCCCTCACATGCTATTTTTATCCCAGTAATCATACATTGCTCTCTTGAATGCCTCAGTTGAATGTTAAAAATCCCACAACACCAGGTTATAGTCCAACAGGTTTATTTGGAAGCACTAGCTTTCAGAACACCTGATGAAGAAGCAGCGCTCCAAAAACGAGTGCTCCCAATTAAACCTATTGGACTATAACCTGGTGTTGTGGGATTTTTAACTTTGTCCACCCCAGTCCAACACCGGCATCTCCAAATCAGTTGAATGTGCTCCCACAGTGACTTCCAAAAGACTGCAAGAAATAACCAGGAACCCAGAATAGTTCCAAACAAATAAAGGGCTTCCTGCATTCAGCAATAACATGGATAAATGTTGTTTAGTGGCAATAAATACAAAGGGGAGATATGCCGATTTTAATTATTCGACCCCCCTGATACCATGTGCTGTGCGTTTGCCATAAGGTGGCAGCGGTGTGCTGTTCCTGTTCCAGTCTCCTCCAGGATTAGATTTCCCTGCATCAGCCTCAGAGTCAGGAAGTAAGTAACTGCAAACTCGTACCTTCAACTTTTATTTTCTCGTGGTGAGGTTGCAAGTAAACCAGGGGTTCAGATTGGACGAGTGGTGTTGCAAAGCCCCAACTGTGCGCTTTCTCCCCAATGCACAGAGTCTATGGCTGACATCCAGGATTTTGCAAAATTGAACATGTCAATCAGTTGAACACAATACTTTAGAATCTTTTGGTGCTTGTTTATTTTTATAAGTCAATTTTTTTTTCCCAGGCTTTGAAAAGGGAAGGCCAACTGTATTCAACTACTGACAGTGCCCAGGTCGTGAACATATTTCATTCTGGAGTCAGCTGGTAAGTCAATAAATAAGCTTCATGCAGTCAGGAAGAAGAGATCGCACCCAAAGTGAGACACAGAGACCATAGAGTTTGGGCAATGTGAAGGAATTGGGGACAGAGGGGAAGAGGTGATTTTGTTGCTTGTTCTTCTTTGGTTCATAGTTTATAAGGTATTACTTCAGAGGATAAATTGAAGCCCAGGATCAGGGATCCAGCACAAAAGAGTGATATCACGAGTAAACCATAAGTTTATTGGTTGGTCATAGAGTCATGGAGATTTACAGCATGGAAACAGACCCTACGATCCAACTCATCCATGCCGACCAGATATCCTAAATGAATCTAGTCCCATTTGCCAGCACCCAGCCCATATCCCTCTAGACGGCATGGTGGTCAGTGGTTAGTACTGATGCCCCACAGCATCGGGGTCCCACGTTCGATTCCAGCCTCGGGCGACTGTCTGTGTGGAGTTTGCACATTCTCCCCGTATCTGTGTGGGTTTCCTCCAGGTGCTCCGGTTTCCTCCCACAATCCAAAGATATGCAGGTCAGGTGAATTGGTCATGCTAAATTGCCCATAGTGTTAGGCGCGTTAGTCAGAGGGAAATGGGTCTGGGTGGGTTACTCTTCGGAGGGTAGGTGTGGATTGGTTGGGCCGAAGGGCCTGTTTCCACACTGTCGGGAATCTAATCTAAACCCTCCCAATCATACACCCATCCAGATGCCTTTTAAATGTTGTAAAGGACCCCTCTCACCCTAAACTTATGCCCTCTAGTTCTGGACTCTTCCACCCCAGGGAAAAGACCTTGTCTATTTATCCTATCCATGTCCCTCGTGATTTAATAAACCTCTATAAGGTCACCCCGCAGCCTCCGACGCTTCAGGGAAAAATGTCCATTGAGCCTGCTCCGCCATTCAATATGATCGTGGTTGATCATTAAACTCAGCACCTTGTTCCTGCTTTGAAGAAGAGTCATATTGTACTTGAAATGTTAACTCTGTTTCTTTATAGAGTCATCGCGTTGTGGGGAATGGAAACAGACCCTTGCAACTCATCGATGCTGACCAGATATCCTAACCTAATCTAGTCCTATTCACTAGCACTTGGCCCATATCCCTCCAAACCCTTCCTATTTATATACCCATCCAGATACCTTTTAAATGCTGTAATAGTACCAGCCCCCACCACTTCTTCTGGCACCTCATTCCATACACACACCACCCTCTGCACGAAGATGTTGCCCCTCAGGCCTCTTTATGTCTCTCCCCTCTCACCCTAAACCTATGCCCTCTAGTTCTGGACTCTTAGCTCTTCACCCTATGCAAGCCCCTCATGATTTTATAAACCATAATAAGGTCACTCCTCAGGCACCAATACTCCAGGGAAAACAGCCCCAGCCTATTCAGCGTCTCCCTGCAGCTCAAACCCTCCAACCCTGGCAACATCCTTCTAAAACTTTTCTGAACCCTTCCAAGTTCACAACATTCTTCCTCTAGGAGGGAGACCAGAATTGCACACAATATTCCAAAAGTGGCCTAACCAATGTTCTGTACAGCCGCAACATGACCTCCCAACTCTGATAGTAATTTGACTATCTATTATAGGTTACTTTCCGATTGAAGGTAAACCAAAGAAATATTTACAGGCTACAAACTAAAAGGCGGTTACGAAATATTTAAAACTCAATTAAGTACTCAGTAATTAAAGCAGATATGCCAAACTAGGTGATATGTTCTGCCTGCCTGATGTGGGAATTGGTGGGCCCCATTGTGGTTCGTAATCACTGTATCTGCAGCCAGTCTTGGATGCTGGAGGAACTCCGGCTCAGAGTTGATGAATTGGCGTCTAGAGTCATAGAGATGTACAGCATGGAAACAGACCCTTCGGTCCAACCTGTTCATGCCGACCAGATATCCCAACCCAATCTAGTCCCACCTGCCAGCACCCGACCCATATTCCTTCAAACCCTTCCTATTCATATACCCATCCAATTGCGTTCTTAAATGTTGCAATTGTATAAGCCTCCGCCACTTCCTCTGGCAGCTCATTCCATACTCGTACCACCCTCTGCGTGAAAACGTTGCCCCTTAGGTCTCTTTTATATCTTTCCCCTCTCACCCTAAACCTATGCCCTCTAGTCCTGGACTCCCCGACCCCAGGGAAAAGACTTTGTCTATTTACCCTATCCATGCCCCTCATAATTTTGTAAACCTCTATAAGGCGACCCCTCAGCCTCCGATGCTCCAGGGAAAACAGCACCAGCCTGTTCAGCCTCTCCCTAAAGCTCAAATCCTCCAACCCTGCCAACATCCTTGTAAATCTTTTCTGAACCCTTTCACGTTTCACAACATTGTTCTGATAGGAAGGAGACCAGAATTGCACGCAATGTTCCAACAGTTGCCTAACCAATGTCCTGTACAGCTGCAACATGATGTCCCAACTCCTGGATGCAATACTCTGACCAATAAAGGAAAGCATACTAAACGCCTTCTTCACTATCCTATCTACCTGTGACTCCACTTTCAAGGAGCTATGAACCTGCACTCCAAGGTCTCTTTGTTCAGCAACACTCCCTAGGACTTTACCATTAAGTGTATAAGTCCTGCTAAGATTTGCTTTCCTAAAATGCAGCACCTCGCATTTATCTGAATTAAACTCCATCTGCCACTTCTCAGCCCATTTGCCCATCTGGTCAAGATCCTGTTGTAATCTGAGGAAAGCATCTTCGCTGTCCACTACACCTCCAGTTTTGGTGTCATCTGCAAACTTACTAACTGTACCTCTTATGCTCGCATCCAAATAATTTATGTAAATGACAAAAAGTAGAGGACCCAGCACCGATCCTTGTGGCACTCCACAAGCTCTGAACACTGTGATACATCAGGGACAGGGAGAGTTATCTCGACACTGTTTCAGGAGGCAGTTGCACCTTTTCGATTAACAGGAGGGCGTGACTTTGTGTGAGGCAGGTGGAGGGATTCAAGAGATATTGCCTCATCCTTTGAAGCTTCTCTAATAGATTTGAGCTGTTTGTTGCCTATGTGGATGAGAGTAGGGGCTGTGGGGAGGATGAGCAAACTGAGCATTGCACCATGGTACAGGGAGCCATACAAGAGAGGGGAGAAAAGAGGAATGCAGCACAGGTACACAATCCTTTATTCGTAACCCTTGGGGCCAGCTGGTTTTCGGAATTTGGAATTTTTCGGATTTCGGAATATGTGACAGTTTCTTGGTGAAATAAAAATAACTTACCAAACAGCAAATGCCCTGAGGTCAGGGGCCCAGGTTCGATTCCCACCTCGGGCGACTGTCTGTGTGGAGTTTGCACATTCTCCCCGTGTCTACATGTGTTTCCTCCGGGTGCTCCGGTTTCCTCCCACAGTCCAAAGATGTGCAGGTCAGGTGAATTGGCCATGCTAAATTGCCCATAGTGTTAGGTGCATTAGTCAGGGGTAAATGTAGTGGACTGGGTGTGGGTGGGTTACTCTTTGGAGGGTCAGTGTGGACTTGTTGGGCCAAAGGGCCTGTTTCCATACTGTAGGGATTCTAATCTGATCTAATCTGAGACAGACTTGACACCTGCCAGTGCTGGGCCATGCCCCACGTCATATCTGAGTGTCGTGGGGCAAGTGGGTGTGGAGTTGGGTTAACTGTTTACACGCCAAACAACCTGGTTAAGGAGAAAAAAACTTCACAAATAAAAACTTCACATTTTAGAGCTGTTGGGATTTTGGGATTTCAGATAAAGGACTGTGTATCTGTGAAAATCAGGGATAGTATAGTCAGGGGAATAGTCACTGTTGCCTAGGTCGGAAGTCCCAAAGGTTGTGTTGTTTGCCAGGTTCAGGAACTGCAGAGGAACGTGGAATGGGAGGGGAATGACCTAGTTGTTGTGGTCCTCGTAGATACCAGTGAAATGGGTAGAAAGAGGAAAGAGGTTCTGCTGAGGGAATATGAGCAGCTAGGGGCTCAAATAAAAAGAAAACCCAAAAAGGTAATACTGGATTACTCTCCGACCCAGGAGCAAATCGGCACAGGGTCAACAAGATTGGTGTGGGAGAAACAGGTTCAAATTCATGGGACAGTGGCAGCAGTACTGGGGAAGGAGGGAGCTGTTCCTATGGGACAGGCTCCACCTGAATCATTGCTCGGACCACAGTCCTGGCGAATTGAGTGTGTGTGTGGCGCATGTGTGTGTATGTGTCTGTTGTGTTGTGTGTATGTGTGTGTGTGGCGCACATGTGTGTATGTGTCTGTTGTGTTGTGTGTGTGTGTGTGTCGCATGTGTGTGTATGTGTCTGTTGTGTTGTGTGTATGTGTGTTGTATCTATGCATATGTGTGTTGTGTTGCATGTGAGTGTTGTATATGTGTTGTGTGGATTGTGTGTATGTGTGTTGTGCATGTGTGTGTGTGTCTCCCCTTTATCCCACCCCCCCTCCCATTTAATGCCACCCCGAGCCTCCCAGCCTCATTCCTGATGAAGGGCTTTTGCCTGAAACGTTGATTCTCCTGCTTTTCAGATGCTGCCTGACCTGCTGTGCTTTTTCAGCAACACACTCTCGACTCTGATCTCCAGCATCTGCCGTCCTCAATTTTGCGTAGAGGCAGAGATGATCACTCCGAGTGGAGGCAACATTAAGAGTAGAATTTGGTGGTTCCCTCGGTAGCAGGTTAGCAGACGACAGGGGAGGTCTGTGAAATACACATGGTTACTCTGCCTTCCTGCTGCAGTTCTGCCCCCTCCATCCCCAAACCAGAACTGTCCTCAATTTTACCAGAGCATTTGGGTTGGCGGGGGAGGGGAATTCAGAGGAAACAGGGGTGTTACAGCCTCCTATCAAATTTAAGTCAAACAGCCAGCTCATGACCAATGTCCCAGGCTAGCCCCAAATCCAATGCCATGCCTGCCACCCCTGCTGGGTCCCAAGGTAGGGCTCCCTCCCTCACTGGGGGGGTTACAATCCAACTGAATACCATCTACCACGTCTTTGCCTACTCTCTCAGCCTGTCCAAGACCGTCTGCTGCCTCTCCAGTCCCTTTTGCCCACATTTGGCCCATATCTCTCTAAACCCATCCTATTTATATACTCATCCAGATGCCTTTTAAATGCTGTAAATGTACCAGCCTCCACCACTTCCTCTGGCAGCTCATTCCATACACGTACTACCTCCTGCGTGAAAAGGTTGCCCCTTGGGTCCCTTTTAAATCTTTCCCCTCTCACCCTAATCTATGCCCTCTGGTTCTGGACTCATCTGGATGGGTATATGAATAGAAAGGGTTTAGAGGGATATGAACCAAATGCTGTCAAATGGGATGAGATCTTAGGATCTCTGGTCGGCATGAACAAGTTGGACCGAAGGGTTTGCCTCTGTGCCGCACAGCTCTGTGACTGTAAAAAACGACACCATTGAGATGTGCGGTTCCAAAGTGTCTAAGAAGTGAGGCTTGTCCATAACCTTCCTGACTCAGAGGAAGAGCCTGATCCCAGGTCCCAGGTTGTTACCAAGTGACCCTGCAAAAGGATTGACATTATTTAGGCCTTTGAGGAAGTCATTGACTTAATTCACACCTTGAGGAGTGGGAAGGGCTGCCTCGAGTATTCCAGGACACTAGTTCATGTTGATCAGTATTTGTTCTCAGAAACTTAGAGATTAGGAACAGGAGTAGGTCATTATATCCTTCGAGCCTGCTCCATTATTCACTGTGATCATGGGCTGATCATCCAACTCAGTCTCCTGTTCCTGCTTCTCCTCATATCCTTAGATCCTCTTCACTCTATGAAAAATATCTCCTTCTGGAAAGCGATCAGCGTTTTGGCCTCAGCTGCTTTCTGGAATTTAGCCGAATTTCACAGGGGCCCACTCTGTGGCTGAAGACGAGTCAGGCACATTGCTGTGGGAAACCATGTAAGCCAGACTGGGCAGCCAAGGGTTCTGACGGAGGGTCACTAGGCCTGAAACATTGTCTCTGCACAGATGCTGCTGAGTCTGTCCAGCATTCCCAGCATCCGCTGTTCCCCTTGTGTCATTATTACTAAGAAAGGCTTCTTACTCCCATAAAGAGGAATTATGAACCAGATGGGAGTTTGCAATAATCTGATCATTTTCATGTTCTCCATTATTGAGCCTACCGTTGCCTCAACATGGTGAATTTGAGGACTGCAGATGCTGCAGATCAGCGTCTAGATTAGAATGGTGCTGGAAAAGCACAGCAGGTCAGGCAGTATCCGAAGAACAGGAAAATCGACGCCTACCATTCTATGTCCAATTTATGATGGTGAGGTTTGAAATGTATTCTCTCGGTGTTAGCCTCTGCCTCTCCTCTAGAATTAGAATCAGAATGAGGTTTTATTGTCACACGTACTCAAGTTCAGGGATACAGGAGCGCGGAAAAAGTGTTCAACGTCAACATTTCTGGCACCGTCTTAGGTTCAAAGGTAATTGGATACAAAAATAGAAAAACAAGTAAGTTAAAAAGTTCATCATTACAGTACTTTTTAGTACCAAGTAGAAAAATAAGTAAGGTTACACGTTAGACATTACAGTCGTTTCTACTTTAACGTCTGTTTCTTCAACTTGAATTGGTTATAATGAGATTTAAGAATTTAGACTATGATTTGTAGACTGTGAACATTTCTTATCTGTATTGGCTATAACGCGATTCCAGCTCAATGAGTTTAAAACACACGGCTGTTGTGCTATTTTCTTACAATATGATATCGCACGAGAACATAACTATCATGTTTTATCAGAACCATCAGTACACTCCTGTCTTTAGCCATGGGTCTGCAATACTCCACACTGGACTTTCCCCACCAATGCTTGCTCTCCCCCTGCGCTGGGCTCAATCTCTCTCCCCACGCAGTGGCCTCAATCTCTCTCTCTCTCTCCCCCCACACTGAGCTCGATCTCTCTCTCCCCCCGCACTGGGCTCGATCTCTCTCTCTCTCCCCTCCGCACTGGGCTCAGACTCTCTCCTTCACTGAGCTCGCTCTCCCCTGCGTTGTGCGCGATCTCTCTCCTTCACTGAGCTCACTGTCCCCTGCGTTGTGCTCCATCTCTCTCCTTCACTGAGCTCACTCTCCCCTGCGTTGTGCTCCATCTCTCTCCTTCACTGAGCTCACTGTCCCCTGCATTGTGCTCCATCTCTCTCCTTCACTGAGCTCACTCTCCCCTGCGTTGTGCTCCATCTCTCTTCTTCACTGAGCTCACTCTCCCCTGCGTTGTGCTCCATCTCTCTTCTTCACTGAGCTCACTCTCCCCTGCGTTGTGCTCCATCTCTCTTCTTCACTGAGCTCACTCTCCCCTGCGTTGTGCGCGATCTCTCTCCTTCACTGAGCTCACTCTCCCCTGCGTTGTGCTCCATCTCTCTCCTGTGCCGTGCTCCATCATCATGGCTGCATCCACACCGAGCTCCATCACCACGGCTACCTCCGTCACCATGGCTGCATCCACACCGAGCTCCATCACCACGGCTACCTCCATCACCATGGCTGCATCCACACCGAGCTCCATCACCACGGCTACCTCCGTCACCATGGCTGCACCCACACTGAGCTCTATCACCATGGCTGCTTCCATCACCGAGCTCTATCACCATGGCTACCTCTGTCACCATGGCTATCTCCGTCACCATGGCTGCTTCCATCCCCGAGCTCCGTCACCATGGCTACCTCCGTCACCATGGCTGCTTCCATCACCGAGCTCCGTCACCATGGCTACCTCCGTCACCATGGCTGCTTCCATCACCGAGCTCCGTCAGCACGGCTACCTCCATCACCATGGCTGCTTCCATCACCGAGCTCCGTCACCATGGCTACCTCAGCCACTGAGCTGTCTCCAGAATGTGAGTGACAAAACACGAAGAGAGAAAAAGAGAAAAACAAACAAGAAAAAAAGACCAAAGAAAAGCAGATGGAATTGGGCGAGAGCTGGGCTCAAGGGCTGTGTTGCTACCTACTCTGCCTCCACCATAGAGTCATGGAGTAATACAGGATGGAAACAGGCCCTTCAGCCCTAACTGGTCCATGCTGACCTTAGTGCCCACTCAGCTAGTTCCAGTTGCCTGCATTTGGTCCATATCCCTCTAAACCCTTCTCCTTCATGTGCCTATCCAAATGTTTTTTATTTAAATATTGTAATTGTACCTGCCGCTGCCACTTTCTTTTACAGCGCATTGCATATGCACACCACTCTGGGAAGAAGTTGACCCTTAGATCCTGCCAAAATCTTTCCCTCTCACCTTAAACGTGTGCCCTCTAGCTTTCAATTCCTCATCCTGAGCAAATAGGCTCAAGTAGTCATCCTTTCATTCATCTACATTCCAATGAATAAAGAGCTTTCCTGGCTAACCCCTCCCTATAACTCAGGCCGGCTGGTCCTGGCAGCATCTCGTAAATTTCCTTTGCATCTTGAAAGGAGGAGATGGTAAAGGTGACGTATTGAAGCTAATGTGAAATAGGAGGTTTTATAAGCACACAGTGTACACTCCAGTGGAGCAATAAAACGAAGATATCTCCTTTTGAATTGGCATTTGCTGAACAAAGAGGCCTTGGAGTGTAGGTTCATAGCTCCTTGAAAGTGGAGTTGCAGGTAGATAGGATAGTGAAGAAGGCGTTTGGTATGCGTTCTTTTATTGGTTAGAGTATTGAGTACAGGAGTTGGGGAGGTCATGTTGCGGCTGTGCAGGACATTGGTTAGGCCAGTTTTGGAATATTGTGTGCAGTTCTGGTCTCCTTCCTATCGGAAAGATGTTGTGAAACTTGAAAGGGTCCAGAAAAGATTTACAAGGATGTTGCCAGGGTTGGAGGATTTGAGTGATGGGGAGAGGCTGAACAGGCTGGGGCTGTTTTCCCTGGAGCATCGGAGGCTGAGGGGTGACCTTATAGAGGTTTACAAACTTATGAGGGGCACGGATAGGATAAATAGACAAACTCTTTTCCCTGGGGTCGGGGAGTCCAGAACTACAGGGCATAAGTTTAGGGTGAGAGGGGGAAGATATAAAAGAGAACTAAGGGGCAACCTTTCCACGCAGAGGGTGGTACTTGTATGGAATGAGCTGCCAGAGGATGTGGTGGAGGCTGGTACAATTGCAACATTTAAGAGGCATTTGGATTGGTATATGAACAGGAAGGGTTTGGAGGGATATGGGTCGGGTGATGGTACGTGGGACTAGATTGGATTGGGATATCTGGTCGGCATGGATGGGTTGGACCGAAGGGTCTGTTTCTGTGCTGTACATCTCTATGACTCTATATGACTCTAGTTCTTGATGTGTCCTTGGACATATTCTCGTGTCAAAGAGGCTATACAAATGCAGGGCTATTTCTGGCAAAGATGCTGAAAGCTCTTTATCAAATTGTCAGGAGCTGAACCGATATCGAAACCTGGGCATTCATTGTGTTTAATTCAATCTTCTTTCCATCTTCTTTGATTCCTTTCATAGCCATGAACACACCAGTGGCTGCATTTACTCAGCAGGAACTCTCCTGCCCTGACATCTGAAACCTTCTTTTGAACTCAGTGAGCAGCCTGGCAGCATCTTCTGATAAGGCCTGTGGGAGGTTATCCACTGCTGCTGACCTGAGATGCTGAGCTGAATCATTCCCTTACAGACTCATCATTCTTGTCTGGGTGCGATGATAAAAAAAAAATCATTTTCAAGGAAGCAGACGCTCTCAGAGTGCTGAGTGAAAGATCCTTTTCTGAACTCTGCTCTTCATTTTGAAATTTATGTTCATCTCCTCGTGCAGCCCAAGCAACATCGAAATGATGACAGGAACCCAGGTTATATTGCACCGACAGCCCTTTAAGCTTTGGAATCCTTCAGTGTTATTTCAGTATGTGCATAGTGAAGGAGTGATTCATTCTAATGTTTCTGATATGTCCCAATACAGCATTCTGCAGCTGTTGATTCCATGTTTTTTGATGGAATGGGAGATATTCCTCAGCATTGGATGACTTAAGTCAATGTGTAGTGTTTATTTTATAGTTTGTCATTGTCCTTTCCATTTATTTTTTTTCATGTGCGACTTTAACAGAGCAGATACACCTTCCCCTGATTTTCCATCCGCTCCCTGACCACTTGGGTTTCAGTTTCAGAGTGGAAGGTATTTGTACTTTTGGTGATTTATGGTTCACATGTCTAGGAGACAATTAGGTAATTTTCCTGCCAATCAGCAAGGCAAGTAACTCAGAATTGATGTTACCCGTGTAAACTGTGCTCTTCTCCACCCACTGCTGGAGAAATCATCAATTTCTGGAGACATCATTTCACCGGAGAATTCATCTTCCTCTTATCAGGGGATCTTGCTGCAGATTTGGTCACCGGTTCCATTTGCTCTGGCTTGTGTAGAGACTGTTTAAACCAACTCTGTTTGATGTGTAAGTAGGTTTTGTAATAAAATACACTATGACTTAAGAACCCTGCCACAAATCCCTCCCTCACCAGCTGAAATCATGTGTTAATACTCACTCTGCAGGAACAGGGGACTGAGTTGGATGATCAGCCATGATCATATTGAATGATGGGACAGGCTCAAAGTGCTGAATGGCCTCCTCCTGAACTTGCCTTCTGAACAGACCTAGCAAGACACTGGTTAGACCGCAGACACTGAGATGTCATGTGGTTTATGTTATACAATTGATTTGGGTGTGAACATAGGACAAATGGTTAGTAAGTTTGCAGATGACACCAAAATTAGAGGTGTAGTGGACAGTGAGGAAGGTTACAACAGGACCTTGTTCAGATGGGCCAATGGACTGAGGAGTTTAATTTAGGTAAACGTGAGATGCTGCATTTTGGAAAAGGCAAACCAAGGCAGGATTTATACACTTAATGGTAAGGTCCTAGGGAGTGTCGCTAAGAAAGAGATCTCGGAGTGCAGGTTTATAATTCCTTGAAGGTGGAGTCGCAAGTAGACGGGATAGTGAAGAAGGCATTTGGTATGTTTAGTCAAGGAATCGGGTTACTTAATAAAGGTATGGGCAGCACGGTGGCACAATGGGCGGCACGGTGGCACAGTGGGTTCAATTCCCGCCTCAGGCGACTGACTGTGGAGTTTGCACATTCTCCCCGTGTCTGCGTGGGTTTCCTCCGGGTGCTCCGGTTTCCTCCCACAGTCCAAGACGTGCAGGTCAGGTGAATTGGCCAGGCTAAATTGCCCATAGTGTTAGGTGTAGGGGTATGGGTGGGTTGCGCTTCGGCGGGTCGGTGTGGACTTGTTGGGCACACTGTAAGTAAGTAAACAGGTATTAAAGGAAGTGGCGAGAATGAGGAAGATGATATTCCCAACTGAAGAAGGCAAGCTGCCAAAGATGGAGTGAGGGAAAGGTCGTTTCACAAGACATTGTATTCAACAGAACAAATAATTCAAAGAATGTTGCTAGTGTTGGGTGAATTAATGCTGGAAGACAGAACAAAGATTAGATGTAAAGAAAATGACAATTTGAAGCTTGGAATTTCTGTGCAGATGAAATTTTAACAGTGAATCTTCACTAACATGTAAAAACAAACTGCTGGAGAACTCAAGCACACAAACACAGAAATATCTGCGGAAACTCAGCAGGTCTGGCAACATCTGTGCAGAGAGAAACGGGGTTAATGTCCAGAGTCCTGAGGGACAGAGGACTCGAAACATTAACTCCGTTTTCTCTCCAAAGGTGTTCACTAACAGCTGGGTAACTCAAGGGTGGGGCTCTTGTGATAGAGTCCCAACCTGTGAGCCAGGAGGGCTGTCGTCAAATCCTGCACCTGCTTCGACGGTGTGTTATGACATCTCTAAAACAGGTTGGTTGAGGAAAATGCGAGAGTTGTAGTCAAAAGGATCAGTCAGTGAATTTAAAGGTAATGTACAATTGATTTCGTACATGGTATCATGGAGTGGATCAGGCCCCCATCATCACATATTCTTCCACAACACAGGGCAGTCCAATTAAACTCCATCTATCTCTCTCTCTCTCTCTCCCTCTCTCTCTCCATCACCACCCCTTTCTCCTATTCCCTGTCTTTGCCCTTCTCTGTTGGTGCCTCTGTTGAAATAACACCACAGAGGTTGGTGTCCCTTTACCAAGTCCCCCTTTATTTACATGTACATGGTATGTGACACTGATCTAGCTCCTTCAGAGCTAGCTCAGAGTGAACAGAATCTCTGGCACTCCTGTTCATTTATTTTTCAGAGTAGACAGGATGTCTGACACTCCTTTTTTTTTTAATCCAAACTCAAAATTTCCACCACCAGGAAGAAAGGGAATTCCCAAGTGGCCAGTAACGAGCAGTGCCCTTCTTAGAGGGCAATGCTGTGTGATCAAACAGTGAAGGGGAGGGCAGGGATTAAATCAAAATAGAGTTGGAGGGGGAGATAACACAGTCCACTCCCTGCGGCGCCCACCTCTCCCTGAACAACTCCAGGGTGTTGGTGGGCACCACGTGCTCTTTCTCCAGAGACACCCAGGACGCTCCTGTTGATTTTTTTTTTCATTACTCTTTTATCAGAAATTGGACTCTGCTCTTACAAATAAATTCAATTCAATTTAATTCAAATACAGAAAGAGGTGAAGCAAATTGAAATAACAGCACAGATGTCAATATCCTGTCACCAAATTATCCTTTATTTACTAGACCACAGTACGCTGGCTGTGTGGCCAGACAGCTCAGAGTCAGCCCTTGAACGGAGGAGATTCTAAATCTCCTGGTTATATATATATATTTTTTCTTTTTTTTCCTCTATTAAACCCCCACCCTACCACCTAACTGCGGTAGTGCTTATTTTTTCCCCAGCACCCATGGTGTGTGTGTGCATGTGTGAGACACAGTGAGAGATACAAGGTGTATGAATCTTTATTCAATTTCCACCACCAGGAAGATAGGAAAACACCCGGGAGGCCAGTGCCAAGTAGAGCCCTTCACAATCTCATGGTTATATATTTTTTTCTTTTTTTTTGTTTTAACCCCCCACACTACCGCCTAACTGAGGTAGTGCTTATTTTTTTTCCCCAGCACCCATGTTATGTGTGTGCAGGTGTGAGACACAGTGAGAGACACAGGGTCTACAAATCTTTTTTCAAATTTCCACCACCAGGAAGATAGGAAAACACCCGAGTGGCCAGTGACAAGCAGAGCCCTTCACATCAAAGGGCAGTGCTGTGTGATCAAACAGTGAAGGGGAGGGTAGGGATTAAATCAAAATAGAGTTGGAGGGAGAAATAATGCACTCCACTCCCTGCGGCACTCACCTCTCCCTGAACAACTCCAGGGTGTTGGTGGATACCACGTGCTCCTTCTCCAAGGACACCCGGGATGCTCCTGTTCATATCTGTCAGCCAGGACTCCCTGATTGGACCAGGTTAACAGTCCCAATCAGGGAACTCATATTCTAAGAGGTCCACCTGGCTGACCTCGTTGCAATCACTACACTATCTTCTTTAAACATTTCTATCTGTCTACTCCATATATCCCTCTTTATCATTATGTCAGGGGATGGTAGCGGTACTGGGTACTGTTGTTTTTGCAGAAGGCCAACACACACACAATGGGCCAAATGGCCTCCTTCTGTACTGGAGCCATTCTGTGATTGCCTGTTCACTTGGCTCCATCTTTGGGTTGGATTTTATGTGGAATCATGGAGACACTGTGGAGGGCGTAGACAGAGTCATAGAGTCATAGAGATGTACAGCACGAAACAGACCCTTCAGTCCAACCAGTCCATGCCGACCAGATATCCCAACCCAATCTAGTCCCACCTGCCAGCACCCGGCCCATATCCCTCCAAACCCTTCCTATTCATACACCCATTCTGTTTGGTGGAGGCATTAATGACCAAATGTGGGAGGACATAGATTGAAGGTAAGGGGCAGAGGAATTAAGCAGGATGTAAGGAGAAATGTTTCGCGCTAAAGGGCAAGGAGTTAGCTCAGTCAGCTGAATGGCTGGTTTGCAACCAGACCCAGTGGTATGGGTTCATTTCTAACACCAGCTGATGATATTATGAAAGACTCTCCTTCTCAAACTCTCCCTGAGGCACGGTGACCCTCAGATTAAGCCCCCACAGTTGCCCCTTGTTTTCTCTCTCTCTCTCTCCCTCCCCCTCTGTCTTGAGAGAGCAATGCTGTGATTTTCTGGAACTATGGTGACTTTAGCATTAGTGGGAGTCAGGAACTCACTGTCTGTAAGGGTGGCAGAGGTAGAAATCTTTCTAATGTTAGGATGCATTTAGATGTGCACTTATGCCGAGGCATACAACTCTAATCTTGACTCTAATCTCCAGCATTTGCAGTACCCACTTCTGCCTCATACCAGGCTATGAGCCAAGTGTTGTAAAAGGGGAGTGGGTGGTTATCCTCAATTGGCACAGAAACAATGGGCCAAAGGACTTTTTTCTGTTCTGTAGACCCCTAATGACTCCTAGCTGCAAGTGACTCAAGTGATTGACATATGGGTTAGTTTAACACTGATTCCGATTGTCTCCTGATGCAAAGGCATTCATGAGTGCAGTTATTAATTGGAACAGAAGCTGCTGTCTCATGGGTATAGTAACCAGGTATCCATCTGGAAGGCAGACCTTAAAATATCTCAAATCGCAGCCTCGGCAGATGGACTGTTAAATTAAGAGCAGCAAAGACAAGATTAATTAAGTAGAGGTACATTACACCTGTCACAACAAATGGGCAGCTTTGAGGAAAAAAAGCAAGCTGGTGAGGCCAGTCGGGGAATGTCTATCACTTAAAGGGAAACAACGAGGAAGTGAAACAGAGGAAGACCGAGTTATCTGCGTAAGCACCAACCAGGGCTGACCAATGTTGAAGTTAGATGAACTTTGCTTTCAATTTGGGTTTGGACTGCATCGATTGGCTGGAAGTCAGTGAGGACAAGAGGGAAAACCCTCCAGTGGATGTCAACACAGGGTTCTCTCAGGGCAGCTACATCAAGCCAACCATCTTCAGCTGCTCCAACCATGACCTCCCCTTCACTATAAGTTCAGAAGAAGGGCTATGTATTGTTTTAAAAGTTCATTCACAGGATGAAGGCATCACTGGCCTGGCCAGCATTTATTGCCCATCCCTAATTGCCCAGAGGGTAGTTAGGAGGCAATAACATTGCTGTGGGGCTGGAGTCACATGTAGGCCAGACTAGGTAAGGATAGCAGTTTCCTTCCCCAGTGGGCTAAATACACTGGGTCCATGTCGTATTAAGATACTTAGAACAGAGGACATAGAATAGGCCCTTCGGCCCTCAATGTTGCTCTGGCCTGTGAACTAATCTAAGCCCATCCCCCTACACTATCCCATCATCACCCATGTGCTTATCCAAGGATTGTTTAAATCTCCCTAATGTGACTGAGTTAACTACATTAGCAGGTAGGGCATTCCACACCCTTACCACTCTCTGAGTAAAGAACCTGCCTCTGACATCTGTCTTAAATCTATCACTCCTCAATTTGTAGTTATATCCCCTCGTACAAGCTGACGTCATCATCCTAGGAAAAAGACTTTCACTGTCTACCCTGCCTAATCCTCTGATCATCTTATATGTCTCTATCAAATCCCCTCTTAACCTTCTTCTTTCCAATGAGAACAGGTTCAAGTCTCTCAGCCTTTCCTCATAAGACCTTCCCTCCAGACCAGGCAACATCCTGGTAAATCTCCTCTGCACCTTTTCTAATGCTTCCACATCCATTCTGAAATATGGCGACCAGAACTGCACACAATATTCCAAGTGCGACTATATTAAATACCCAGCTATCTCTTGATAACACTTGTTCCGAGGATCTGGGTTCGATTCAATTCAATTCAATTCCCTACAGTGTGGAAACAGGCCCTTCGGCCCGACCAGTCCACACCAACCCTCCGAAGAGTAACCCACCCAGACCCATTTCCCCTAACTAATGCACCTAACTCTACGGGCAATTTAGCACATCTTTGGACTATGGGAGGAAACCAGAGCACCTGGAGGAAACCCATGGGGAGAATGTGCAAACTCCATACGGACAGTCTCCCGAGGCTGGAATCGAACCTGGGTCCCTGGTGCCGTGAGGCAGCAGTGCTAAATACTGAGCCACCATGCCCCCCCACAAGGCAGATAGTGGAATTTAACAATCTGGTATTTGATGATCATGAAGCCATTGTTGAAAAAGCCTTCTGGTCACTAATGTCCTTCAGAGAAAGAAATCTGCCATCCTCAGTTGGCCTGGCCAACATATGACTCCAGGCCCACAGCAATGTGGTTGACTCTCAACTGCCCTCTGAAATGGCGTAGCAAGCCACTCAGTTGTAGCAATCACTACAAAGTCTCATCATTATTAAACAAAGAAACAAAATCAGACCGTGGACTGCAGCCATTCAAGAAGGCAGCTCCACCACTGCCTTCTCCACAGCAACTAGGCCAGTGATGCCCATGTCTCATGAGTGAATGAAAAGATTTTCCAATTGCTATTTGTGGGCTATTTGTTAGTCAGCATTGCAATTCAGGCTGTCTCCAAGCCCTCTTTACTCAGGTTCCTACTCAGATATTGCTTGGCCCACAGACAGCAGCAATGGAAATGGTATTCTCTGTCCTGAGCAGCCCTGATCCCCTCCAGCGGCTACCTGACTAATGCTGCCACTTGAGACCTGGTTGGGAGGTCAGTGTATCGATATCATCCAAGATGGCGGAGGAGTAGCACGCTCCAGCCAGAGCTCATCCATTCTGTCTGTCCCTCTTCTCTTTGCCTCTTTTTTTTCTCTTGTGTTTTGTTTTCTTCTGTAATTTTCCTCTTTTGTTGGGGTGTCAGAGCACAGTGGGTGGACCATCAGAGCAGATTGGGAATGGTGGCCTGTTGGTATGGAGCAAAGATGGTTACTGGTTGCAAGCTGGTGGAGCGCGATCAGACCAAGTGGAGGCCTCATAGAAAAGACTGTAATGTCTATCTTTAAGCTTTATGTCTTATTTTGCTAACGCTTATAATGTATGTCTGTAATGTGTTTTTTTTCTTTATTTTCTCCTCTTTTTGCACCTAAGATTTGTACCTAGGTATTTTGTAATTAAGATGGTGCCATGTGTTGGCAACATTGGACCCTTTTCACTGTACTCCTGTTCTTTTGTAATGTGAGTATATGTGACAATTAACCAAATTCTAATTGTAATAAGGCCACAAGTGAGGTAAAGATAAGGAAGGTCCACTTTGCCCCAGATCTACACCTTCTTCCCAATTATCCTGGGAAAGAGTACTGTGTGAGGCAGTACCTCATGAAGCTTCATGGTTATTTTCTGGATGGTTGGACAATCCAACTAAACACAGACACGAGCAGCCTCCAGTACTTCCCTCTAGTGAACAGGATGGTGAAAGATGACAGGTCTAAGGATATAATGAAAAGTGGAGGACTAAAATGAAGGGAAATCTCATCACCCAGAGAGTGGTGAACTACCACAGAATTCGCAACCACAGAAAACAGCTGAGACCGAAGCATTTTGCTATCTCAAGTTGGGGTTGGATATGCACGTGAGGTGAAACTCAATGTCATTCACTTGGATGACTAATCATGATCACGATGAATGATAGGCGGGCTGAAAGGGCCAAATGGACTACTCCTGCTCCTATTTTCTATGTTTCTAAGTCATTGGTAAGAAGCAAAACACAGAACTAAATGTATTCCCTTTCCAATTTGAATATACAAGCAGTAAGCAGCATTGAGAAATGGCATCTTGACCGGTCCAGAAAGACCACATCATTTTGTTCCCGTCATCGGTAACTTGACACTTGTTGGCGTGCATTTGACTTCATTCCATTTCAGGGTATTGTACGATTGGGCTTCTCTGCTCTGTGCAAACTCTGCTGTTTAATCATTAACTTATGAAACCGCAGAGGTGGACATGGACATTAAGAACTCATTCACAAAGAATGCTAGAACAATAGTACCATGTGTGAGAGATCACGAAACAGCTTAGTAACTTTGAAATGGATTGCACTGTTACATTTTATCTATTTTACAGTGTAATTACATTACAAGAGCTGGCCTTGATGCACTTAATGTCATAAAATTCTAAGAGCCATCTGTATCTCAAATCCAATGTCAATACTGCTGTCTTAATTAAATAAATGACTGTGATAACTGAATGAAAGGAAGCTGTTACTATAATAGACCTTCTTAGCATAACAGAAACTGTTATTACTCTAGCTCACACACGGCCTTTGTGACTTTGTGCTCTGGGTAGAACATTTCTTAGCAAATTAACATTTGAAATCAGAATGCCCCACCGAATGAAAATGTCTCGAACAATTCACCATCTTTTGTTGCTGTGGTAACATCTTAAAATTTGCAACCTTGTGGAATTCTGGATCTGTAAGAGCGTGTGAGATAGGTACGAGGGTGGAAGGTCTGAAATCTGATCAATTGTTCTTTGACGCGAGAAAATAATGTGGAGAGAGTTGTGCCAAACGTTTGACAGCTCAATGCATGAAGTAATGTTGCAGCAGGGTTCAAAAGATAGCCATTGGTGACATTTTACACTTCTCTATTATTTACTTGTGGGCAGTCCCTGTTTTTTGCTACAGGGAATACAATCTCTGACAGGCAACTTTAATGTTAAAGTTTAAACTTTAAATTCATCGATTATATCCCGACAATGACATTTATAGAGTCATAGAGATGTACAGCATGGACACAGACCCTTCGGTCCAACCTGTCCATGCCAACCAGATATCCCAACCCAATCTAGTCCCACCTGCCAGCACCTGGCCCATATCCCTCCAAACCCTTCCTATTCAAATACCCATCCAAATGCCTCTTAAATGTTGCAATTGTACCAGCCTCCATCACTTCCTCTGGCAGCTCATTCCATACACGTACCATCCTCTGCATGAAAATGTTACCCCTTAGGTCTCTCTATATCTTTCCCCTCTCACCCTAAACCTGTGCCCTCTAGTTCTGGACTCCCCCACCCTAGGGAAAAGACTTTGTCTATTTATCCTATCCATGCCCCTCATAATTTTGTAAACCTCTATAAGGCTCAGAATATGTGTAGACATTTCTTCAGTTGAGTTTTTAAATCAATCTGTCCCTCTCAGTTGGAAGATCCCATGAACAACAGTGAAATGAGCTCTGTTCTTCCCCTGGGCCTTGGACAATATTAATCCCTCATCCAATGGCACTAGAAATAATGATTTTGAGATGCCAGTGTTGGACTGGGGTGTACAAACGCCAAAATCACACAACATCAGGTTATAGTCCAACAGGTTTAATTGGAAGCACTAGCTTTTGGAGCGACGCTCCTTCAACAACCACCTGATGAAGGAGCGTCGCTCCGAAAGCTAGTGCTTCCAGTCAAACCTGTTGGACTATAACCTGGTGTTGTGTGATTTTTTTTTAAATGGAAGTAATGTTCTGGTCCTTATTTCATTGCATTCATCAGGAGCTTTCTGTTGACAAATTGACAAACGCAGTTCAGGGGGAGATGATGGCCTCGTGGTTATTATTGCCATGCTATTATTCCAGGGATGAAAATGTGTTGCTGGAAAAGCGCAGCAGGTCAGGCAGCATCCAGGGTACAGGAGAATCGACGTTTCAGGCATAAGCCCTTCTTCAGGAATGAGGAAAGTGTGTCCAGCAGGCTAAGATAAAAGGTAGGGAGGAGGGACTTGGGGGAGGGGCGTTGGAAATGCGATAGGTGGAAGGAGGTCAAGGTGAGGGTGATAGGCCGGAGTGGGGTGGGGACGGAGAGGTCAGGAAGAAGATTGGAGGTTAGGAAGGCCTTTACTCCCTCTTCCTCCCTCTGCAAGGATTTCAGTGAGTCCCTCTCTCACTGCACACCCCAGGTCATCTCCTCTGCACAGAAACTCTTCAGCCACGTTTCTTCCTCCCTCTATTATTCCAGGGACCCAGGTATGTTCAAGGGATCCAGGTTTGAATCCCACCTCAGCAGACGCTGGAGTTTTACTTCAATTAAAAAACAACCTGGAATTGAGAGGCTAATGATGGTCACAAAACCATTGACCATTGTCAGGAGAACTCCATCTGGTTCCCCCATTTTGGGTAGGATACTGCTGTCCTCATCTGGTCTGCCCTCTACATGACTCCAGACCCACAACAAGGTTGACTCTTAACTGGTCTCTGGGCATTTGGGGATGGGCAATAAATGCTGTTCCTTAAATGCTGAGACATTGGAAAGTATTAAAATCTAAGGGGACCTGTCCATATATCACTGAAAATTAACAAGCAGGTGCAACAAGTCATTCAGAAGGTGAACTGAGTGCGAGGTCCAAAGAATCATATGGAACTTTAGTGAGATTGCACTTGGTGCACTGTGCGTAGTCTGATCCCCTTGCCTAAGGAAGGATACATAGTGCAGTGGAGGTTTACCAGACTGATCGCTAGACGGATGGGAGTCTCCCATGAGGAGAGATTGAGGAATCTGGGCCTGGCATTCCTTGGAGCTTCTTAGAATGAGAGGAACTCTCTGAGAAACCTACAAAATTCTTAAAGGGATAGACAGAGTCAATGCAGCAAGGGTCTTTCTGTTGGCTGGGAGGTTTAGAACCGAGGATAACAGTCTCAGTGTAGAAGGTATGCCATTTTGGACTGAGGTCTAGAGGAAACCTCTTTGGGATTAATTATCCCCGAGAGTGTGGATCAGAAGTGTAGAAGTTGGAAAGTTAGGTTGCAGTTGTACAGGACGTTGGTGAGGCCGAACTTGGAGTGTTGTGTTCAGTATTGGTCACCTTGCTATAGGAAGGATGTTATTAAAATGGAAAGAATGCAGAAGAAATTTACAAGGATGTTGCCAGGACTCAAGGGTCTGGGTTATAGGGAGAGGGTGGACAAGCCAGGAGTTTTTTCTTTAGCGCATAGGGAGGTCATGTTGTGGCTGTACAGGACATTGGTTAGGCCACTGTTGGAATATTGCGTACAATTCCTATCGGAAGAATGTTGTGAAACTTGAAAGTGTTCAGAAAAGATTTACAAGGATGTTGCCAGGGTTGGAGGGTTTGAGCTATAGGGAGAGGTTGAATAGACTGGGGCTGTTTTCCCTGGCGTGTCGGAGGCCGAGGGGTGACCTTATAGAGGTTTATAAAATTATGAGGGGCACGGATAGGATAAATAGACAAAGTCTTTTCCCTGGGGTCGGGGAGTCCAGAACTAGAGGGCATAGGTTTAGGGTGAGAGGGGAAAGATATAAAAGAGACCTAACGGGCAACCTTTCACACAGAGGGTGGCACATGTATGGAATGAGCTGCCAGAGGAAGTGGTGGAGGCTGGTACAATTGCAACATTTAAAAGGCATCTGAATAGGTATGTGAATAGGAAGGTTTGGAGGGATATGGGCTGGGTGCTGGCAGGTGGGACTTTAGCTTGGGACAAAGCTTTTCACTGTGCCTCAGTACATGTGACAATAAATTAAATTCAAATTCAGTATCTGGTCGGCATGGACAAGTTGGACTGAAGGGTTTGTTTCCATGCTGTACATCTCTATGACTCTATGACACTGATGGGGGATCTTATAGAAGTGCATAAGATCCTGAGAGGCATAGATAGAGTGAATGCACTCAGTCTTTTTCCCAGGGTTGGGGAATCGAGGACTAGAGGGCATCAGTTTAAGGTGAGAGGGCAAAGAAGAAAAGGGACCCTGAGGGGCAACCTTTTTACCCAGAGGGTGGTACGCATATGGAATGAGCTGCCAGCAGAAGTGGTTGAGGTGGGTACATTAACGACAGTTAAAAGGCATTTGGATAAATACATGGATAGGAAAGGTTTAGAAGGATATGGGCCAAGTGCAGGGAAATGGGGCTAGCGTGGATGGGCATTTTGGTCGGCATGGACCAGTTTGGGCCAAAGGGCCTATCTCTGTGCTATAGGACTCTATGACTCTATGGCTAAGTAAGTTCAAGCTAAGGATCAATATTAATGACAACGAAGGATATAGAGCTAGCACCAAGCATTGAAGCAGATCATCAGAGAATCTCTCCAGTGCATAAAGAGACCATTTGGCCTATTGAATCCTGCAACAACCCTCCAAAGCGCATCCCATCCAGGCCCACCACCCAACTCCTATCCTATCCCTGTATTTCCCATGGCCAATCCACCTAACCTGCACATCTTTGGACCGTGGAAGAAACCGGAGCACCAGGAGGAAACCCCCGCAGACACGGGGAGAATGTGCAAACTCCACACAGACAGTCACCCGAAGCTGGAATTGAACCCAGGTCCCTGGCGCTGTGAGGCAGTAGTGTGAACCACTAGATCAGTCACAATCTAGAATGGTTGAGCATGCTCAAGGTGCTGAATGGTCTACTCTGGTTCCTATCATCCAGTGTTCAGCATCCTGATTAATCCGTTACAGCTCTGGTGGTTATGTAGTTTGTTTTGTAGCTTTCATGTGTATTCTCACCTCGGCTGCTCACCGATATCATCAGCCATGTCTAAAGAACACAGCCTTGGAGTCAAAGTGCTATCTGCTATCTCTGCTCTTGGAACTTCATGATGGAACTATTAAGAAAGTTCCCTGGAAACCTTGCCCAGACATGAACAATGGTCTGACTGTGACAGTAGTTGGAGTGGACATCCTCAACACAGATGACAAGGTGTTCCATGGGTGTCTTGAGTACCCCCGTGTACAGAGTTGATTACCCAGAGGATCAATGGGGAGCTATGGAGAGTGACAGAACTGACAATCCCCTCATTCTGACTGATCTCATCTGTTTGTAAATCCTGGTAAAACATAGCCTAAGTCAGCTGTGTAGCAAAGGCTTTACAGCTACCTCCAGCGAGTGCCTGCAAGGAGCTGGAGGGGTGCAAGTGAAGGGTGGCGGTGACGTTGACTGTCATTGGACATATTTGGTCACCTGGTCTTCTTTACAGGAAGTCTTCTTCCAGACAAATGCCAATGACCAGCCAATGGGAAAGTTTGAGTCTCCTGAGAGTATGCAGACTGCCTGAAGTAGAGCCACTGTCTGTACTCGCTGTGTTGGCTGACTCACTCCTGTAAACTGGAGCTCAATGCTTCTCCACCCTTCCCTTTCAGAGTGGCAGCTGGTGTTCAGGAGAAGTCTTGATGTGGAGGTGCTGGTGTTGGACTGGGGTGGACTAGGTTAAAAATCACATGACGTCAGGTTATAGTCCAACAGGTTTATTTGGGGGTACTAGCTTTCAGAGCGCAGCTCCTTCATCAGGAAACTAGTAGGGCAGGATCATAGGACACAGAATTTATAGTAAAAGATCACAGTGTCATACACTGATGCGATATATTGAACAAACCGAGATTGCTGTTCAGTCTTTCATCTTGTAAAATGGGTTTTGATTCATCTATATGTAAATCCCAGATGTGCTTCCTGTTATCAAACCCATGCAGTTCAAATTCAACTCTTTGGTTTCTTTAATAAAAACTGGAAGAACTGCAGATGCTGTCGACCAGAGACAAAAGCAGAAGTTTCTGGAAAAGCTCAGCAGGTCTGGCAGCATCTGTGAAGAGTAAGAAGAACTACTACTTGAATGGTAAGAAATTGCAGTGTGCTGCTGTGCAGGGGGACCTGGGTGCATGAATCACAGAAGGTTCGTCTGCAGGTGCAACAAGTAATTAGGACTGCAAATGGAATTTTATCCTTCATTGCTAAAGGGATTGCGTTTAAAAGCAGGGAGGTAATGTTACAGCTGTACAGGATGCTGCTGGTGAGGCCACACCTGGAGTACTGCGTGCAGTTTTGGTCTCCTTACTTGACACTGGAGGGGGTGCAGAGGAGGTTCACTGGGTTGATTCCAGATTTGAGGGGGTTACTTTATGAGGAGAGACTGAGTAGACTGGGATTATATTAATTGGAATTTAGAAAAATGATCTACAGAGGGATCTTACAGAAACATATAAAATTATGAAGGGAAGAGATAAGTTAGAAGTAGAGAGGATGTTTCCACGAGGGCAAGCGGGCATGGCCTCAAAATCAGGGGGAGCTGATTTCAGACTGAATTGAGAAGGAACTTCTTCACCCAGAGGGTTGTGAATCTGTGGAATTCCCTGCTCAGGGAAGCAGTTGAGGCTTCCTCATTGAATGTTTTTAAAATTTAGATAGATAATTTTTTGAACAGCCAAGGAATTAAGAGGGTGGGTAAGTGGAGCTGAAGCCACAAAAAGGTCAGCCATGATCTGACTGAATCATGGATCAGGTTCGATGGGCCAAACGGCCTCCTCTTGCTTCTAGTTCTTATGTTCTAATGTGAAGGGACATCAGAATTAACAGTCTGAAAGTACGTGAAAGGTTAACTCTGATCTCTCATCACAGAAGCTGCCAGACCTGATGAGTTTTTCCAGCAAATTCTGTTTTTGTTTCTTGGGTTCCTTGTTTCTTTCTCTTTCATTTATTTTTCCTTTTTTTAAATCTCTTGCTTTCTTTCCTTCTCTCCCCCTCTCTCCCTTACTCTCCCCTTCACTCTTTTCCTTCTCTCTCTCTAACTTTTTCTTTCTCTCTCTCTCTCCCTTTTTATCTCTGTTTGTCTTACTCTCTATCTTTCCCTTGTTCTTTTCTCTTCCATGCTTTTTCTTTCTTTGCCTCTCTTTGGTTCTTTTCCCCTCCCACTTTTTCTTTCTTTGCTTTTTCCTCTATTTCTTTCTCTCCCTTTCATTTTCCTCTCTATCTTTCTGTCCCCTAATTTTCCTTTCCCTCTATCTTTTTCTCTCCTTCTTGTCTTTATTTTACTCTCCTCTCTCTTTATTTCTCTTTCTTTCCATTTCCTTCCTCTTGCCCCCACCCTGCCATGGGGTGGTATTAATTCAAAACAAAGTAATATTCTGGTGACAGGGTGAATCAAGACTACTGTCTCACATATGAGCCGCAATGTGACATTAGAACTTTAATGTTAAGATGAATATCTGACTCGATGGGAAGGGGTGGATGTTCTGCACCTCTTCTAGGCCTTACTTAATTCATGACTGACAATGTAAAGGGTTAAAGTTAACGTGTGAATTAGGAATAAAACAAAGAACTGCAGATCTGAAACAAAAACAGAAATTGAAGTTATTTTATCGTTAGATTAGATTCCCTACAGTGTGAAAACAGGCCCTACGGCCCAACAAGTTTACACTGAGCTCCCCCCGAGACACATTCCCCCGCTGACTAATTCAATGGCAATTTAGCACGGCCAATTCACCTAACCTGCACATCTTTGGACTGTGGGAGGAAACCAGAGGAAACCCACGCAGACACGGGGAGAATGTGCAAACTCCACACAGACAGTTACCCGAGGCTGGAATCGAACCCTGGTCCCTGGTGCTGTGAGGCAGCAGTGCTAACCACTGAGCCACTGTGCCACCCTAAGCAGGATTTAAAACTGCTTTCTTCCTCCAGATGCTGCCAGACCCATTTTGGGAGGTCAAATGCAAGAGGAAAGTGTACTGTAAATAGCCAGACCCTTAGGAACAATAGCCATACAGAGGAATTTCGGGGGACTAAGTCCATAGATCCCTGACAGTGGCAACACAAGTGGATAAGATGGTATACGATGGTATAAGATGATATAAGATGGTATAAGATGGTCAAGAAGGTATACGACATACTTGCCTTCACAGTTCAGGGCATTGAGTGTGAATTTGACATGGCATGTTGCAATGTGTAAGACTTTGGTGTTGCCACATTTGGAGTATTGTGTGCAGTGCTGGTCACTGCACTATAGGGAGGATGTGGAGGCTTCAGAAAGGGTGCGGAAGAGGCTTACCTGGATGTTGCCAGGAATGGAGTGTATTAGCCATTAGGAGAGTTTGAACAAACTTGGATTGTTTTCATTAGAGTGCCGAAGGCTGAGGGATAACCTGATGGAAGTATATAAAGTGATGAGAGGTATGTATTGGGTGGATCGTCGGAGTCTTTTTCCCAGGGTAGTAATGTCAAACGCTGGGGGCATAGGTTAAAGGTGAAAGGGAGAAAGTTCAAAGGAGATGCATGAGGCAAGTTTTTTACGCAGAGTGTTGTTGGTGCCTGGAACACGCTACTGGGGAGGTGGTGGAAGCAGGTATGATTTTGGATTAGTGGTGCTGGAAAAGCACAGCAGTTCAGGCAGCACCCGAGGAGCAGCAAAATCGACGTTTCGGGCAAAAGCCCTCTATCAGGATTCCTGATGAAGGGCTTTTGCCCGAAACGTCGATTTTGCTGCTCCTTGGATGCTGCCTGAACTGCTGTGTTCTTCCAGCACCACTAATCCAAAATCTGGTTTCCAGCATCTGCAGTCATTGTTTTTACGAAGCAGATATGATAGCAATTCTTAAGGTGCAGTTAGACAGGCTCATGAACAGACAGAGAATAGAGGGATGTGGACAATGTGTAGGCTGATGGGATTAGTTTAGAATGGCATCAGACTAGGCAGAAACATAGTGGGCTGAAGGGCCTGTTGTAAAGTTCCATGTTTCCTCTGAAAGTTGACATGATTAGACTGGGAGATGATTCTGCCTGGGAGCCTTGCTTCTTGGACTGTTTATTGTTAGAAGTTACCATGTTCAATAAAAGATAATGTTCAGTGACAACTAGGCACGATGCAATCTGTGTCAACACCAATCGTAGATACAAACAAACTACAATCCCAGAGGGAGATCACAGGAACTCTATTTTATATAAATATATCAGACAGTTGTTAATGCTCTTCACACAGTCTCACACGAACATCCCTCTAGGAAATGCCCAACATCTTGCCTTGTAAATGGGAACGGAAAGATATAATCACAAGCAAAATATAAGCAAAACTTCGACAGAACCAGTGTTCAGATGAAACAGGAGCTCCAATATCTGAAAGACAAGGATCCCATGCCTTGCAATGCAATTGTTCTGAGGTTGGAGGAATAGTCATGCTAGTGCCAACAGATCTGAAAGTGTGGGTCACTGACAGCCAAGGGGTTACCACCAGATTGGATTAATCAGATTCTGGGAGTTAGTGTTTCACACTATTCTGTGATCACTTGGTTCAGTAATGTTAAAGCAGTTTACAAATGTTTGCCAGAAGTCCACCGTTGGGTGACTGTGTGGAGTTTGCACATTCTCCCCGTGTCTGCATGGATTCCTCCAAGTGCTCCGGTTTCCTCCCACAGTCCAAAGATGTGCAGGTCTGGGTGGATTAGCCATAATAAATATGGGGAGGTGGGATATAGTCGGGTCTGGGTGAGATGCTCTTTGGAGGGTCGGTGCAGACTTAGTGGTCTGAAAAACCTCCTTCTGTGCCTTAGAGCTTCAATGATGTCTTTAGTGCTGCTTTCTGCTCTCATCTGGATTTGTTTCTGGTTTCCATCCTTTCTCCCACCATCACCTGGCCCATCTCTGACACTTCCCTTCCTTGATTTCACTCTTTCCATTCCTGAGGGTAGACTGTTCACCACAGCACATTACAAGCCCGTCGACTCCCACGGTTACCTTGACTAACAGTTCCGAAGAAGAGTCATAGAGGACTCAAAAGGTTAGCTCTGTTTCTCTCTCTGTACAGATACTGCCAGATCTGCTGAGGTTTTCCAGCATTCACTATCTCAGATTTCCAGCTTCTGCAGTAATTTGTTTTTATTAGAAAGTCATATGCTTGGCATATAACACAATCCATTCCGGATACCCTCTGTCAACACTGAGCAGTTAAACCAAGGACGCTACTCACCCATTGGAATTGTCTATGAATACAACCCTACAATAGGAAGGTCAAATCTAAGTATTTGTATGTAACGTGCATGGGTGCCTCAGAGACTCTAACTTTCGCCCACTTCTAAAGGACCGAATGGGAAAAGTCTCTTGAATTAGAATCCCTTCTGTGTGGAAACAGACCCTTCGGCCCAATAAGTCCACACTGACTTTTTTTATTTCAAAAATATACTTTATTCATAAAATACTTTGATGGTCTGTACAGTTGGACATGCCATACATATGTAAACATTCCATTTTTTTGCATACTGAAACAGAGTAATCATTCCTATTTACAGGTCTGTACGATTACATTTTTAGCTGAGGTGTCAGCAGAGCCCAAATGACTGTGTGGGCCCCCTGTTCTTCTTAGGTAGGCAGATGTTACACGGTGGTCTTTCCCCACCGCGCCTTGGCGGCAGCTGCCCCAAGCTTCAGCGCGTCCCTCAACACGTAGTCCTGGACCATGGAATGTGCCAGTCTGCAACACTCAGTCGGGGTCAACTCCTTCAGCTGGAAGATCAGCAGGTTTCGGACCACCCAGAGAGCGTCCTTCACCGAGTTGATGATCCTCCAGGCACAGTTGATGTTCGTCTCGGTGTGCGTCCCGGGGAACAGGCCGTAGAGCACGGAGTCCCGCATCACGGCGCTGCTCGGGACGAACCTCGACAAACACCACTGCATTCCTCTCCAGACTTCCTCTGCGTAGGCACATTCCAGAAGGAGGTGTGTGACAGTCTCGTTCCCCCCATCAGCCGCTTCGAGGGTAGCGTGCGGTGCGGCTGAGAGTCCGGGCATGCATGAAGGATCTCACAGGCAGAGCCCTTCTCACCACCAGCCAAGCCATGTCTTGGTGCTTGTTGGAAAGTTCTGGCGATGAGGCATTCTGCCAAATGGCTTTGACAGTCTGCTCAGGGAACCGCTCGATAGGATCCGCCCTCTCCTTTTCCTGAAAGGTCTCAAGGACACTACGTGCTGACCACTTCCTGATGGACTTGTGGTCAAAGGTGTTTTTCTTCATAAACTTCTCCACGAAGGACAGATGATACGGAACGGTCCAACTACTCGGAGCGTTCCGCGGCAGCGAGGCCAGGCCCATCCTTCGCAACACCAGGGACAGGTAGAACCTCAGTACATAGTGACATTTGGTGTTTGCGTACCGGGGATCCACGCACAGCTTGATGCAGCCACACACAAAGGTGGCCATCAGGGTGAGGGTGGCATTGGGTGTATATTTTCCCCCGTTTCCCAGATCTTTGTACAGCGAGTCCCTTCGGACCCGGTCCATCTTTGATATCCATATAAACTGGAAGATGGCCCGGATGACTGCAGCGGCACAGGTTCTGGGAATAGGCCAGACCTGTGCCACATATAATAGCAATGACAGTGCCTCACACCTGATGACCAGGTTTTTTTGCGCGATGGAGAGCAACCGTGGCTTCCGTCTGCCCAGTTTCTGCCTCACTTTGCTGATACGCTCCTCCCAAGACTTGGTGCACGCCCCAGCCCCCCCAAACCAAATACCCAGCACCTTCAGGTGGTCGGTCCTGACGGTGAAGGGGATCGAGGATTGGTCGGCCCAGTTCCCGAAGAGCATGGCCTCGCTCTTGCCTCGGTTTATCTTGGCCCCCGAGGCCCGTTCGAACTGATCACAGATGCACATGAGTCTGTGCACGGACAGCGGATCCGAGCAGAAAACGGCGACGTCATCCATGTACAGGGAGGCCTTAACCTGCAGGCCCCCACTGCCACGAATAGTCACCCCTCTCAGGCTCGCATCCTTCCTGATGGACTCAGCAAATGGCTCTATGCAGCAGGAGAAAGTGAGGTCTGCAGATGCTGGAGATCAGAGCTGAAAAAGGGCTTTCCTGAAGAAGGGCTTATGCCCGAAACGTCGATTCTCCTGTTCCCTGGATGCTGCCTGACCTGCTGCGCTTTTCCAGCAACACATTTTCGGCTCAATGCAGCACACAAACAAGGCAGAAGAGAGAGGGCAGCCCTGCCTGACTCCAGATCTGACTGGGAAGCTATCTGATTCCCACCCATTGATTGAGACTACACTGACAATGTTGGTGTAGAGCAGTCTGATCCAATTGCAGATTCCCTCCCCAAAGCCCGGAGGCACAGTGGTTAGCACTGCTGCCTCACAGCGCCAGAGACCCGGGTTCAATTCCCGCCTCAGGCGACTGACTGTGTGGAGTTTGCACATTCTCCCCGTGTCTGCGTGGGTTTCCTCCGGGTGCTCCGGTTTCCTCCCACAATCCAAAAGATGTACAGGTCAGGTGAATTGGCCATGCTAAATTGCCTGTAGTGTTAGGTAAGGGGTAAATGTAGGGGTAGGGGTATGGGTGTGTTGCGCTTCGGCGGGGCGGTGTGGACTTGTTGGGCCGAAGGGCCTGTTTCCACACTGTAAGTAATCTAAAAAAAAGCCCATTTTGGAGCCCATATACATGTGTGATATCCTGTCAAAGGCTTTCTCCTGGTCCAGGCTGATCAGGCAGGTGTCCAACCCCCTGTCCTGCACGTAGGCGATTGTATCCCTGAGGAGTGCGAGACTCTCAGCGATCTTCCTGCCCGGTACAGCACAGGTTTGGTCAGGGTGAATCACCGACCCCAGAGCAGACCTGACCCGGTTGGCGATTACCTTTGACAGAATTTTGTAATCCGCATTCAATAGTGAGATTTGTCTCCAATTTCTGATTTCCTCCCTCTCCCCCTTCCGCGTGTAGATGTGGGTGATGATGCCTTTTCTCATGGATTCACTCATGGTACCTGTCCGAAGCATACTGACATACACCTCCAGTAGGTCCTGGCCATTCAAGTCCCAAAGAGTGGAATAGAGCTCGACTGGTAAGCTGTCGCTTCCGGGAATTTTATTCTTTTTGAAGGACTCGAGGGCCTTGGTCAGCTCGTCCAGTGATAGTGGCTGGTCCAGCCTCTCCCGTGTTCTGTCATCTAAGACCTTTGTGATAGACCTCTGGGAGGCCGCGCTATCGGTCGGCTTTGCGTCATACAGACTGGCATAGAGGGATTTACTGATCCTCATGACGTCAGCCTGAGATGACGTTATCGAGCCATCTTCTTCCTTCAGGCTGCTGAGCACAGAGCTCTCTTTGTGCACCTTCTGGAAGAAGAAACGTGAGCACGTCTCGTCCTGCTCCACCGAGCGGACCCTGGACCGGAAGATTATCTTGGAGGCCTCCGAGGCAAAGAGCGAGGCTTGCTGGCCCTTCACCTCCTTGAGGTCCTCCGTGACATCGGCCCCCATCGTCTGCAGCAGGAGCAGGTCCTGCATACTTTCCTGGAGCTGGGACAATTTTCCCCGCCTCTCTCTCGCCTCCTGAACACCTTTGCGGATGAAGAACCTCTTGATGTTCCCTTTTACTGTTTCCCACCAGTCCGCTGGGGACTCAAAGAGGGGCTTCATGGTTCTCCAACCTGCGTAGTCCCTCTTGAGCTCCTCAATGTTTCCCGGGGTCAACAGCTTGGTGTTCAGTTTCCACGTTCCCTTACCAGCCCGCTGCTCGTCCTGTAGGTGACAGTCGGCCAGCAGGAGGCAGTGGTCAGAGAAGAACACCGGCTTGACGTCGGTGGATCTGACCGAGAGCGTTCGGGACACAAACAGGTAATCTGTCCTTGAGCGGATAGACCCGTCTGCCCGTGACCAAGAGTATACCACACAGACCCATTCCCCTAACTAATATACCTAACCTACACATCCCCGGACACCACAGCATGACCAATCCACCTGATCTGCACATCTTTAGATTGTGGGAGGAAACTGGAGTACCCAGAGAAAACCCACACAGACACAGGGAGAATGTGCAAACTTTACACAGACAGTCACCCGAGACTGGGATCGAACCTGGGTCCCTGGAGCTGTGAGACAGCAATGCTAACCACAGAGCCCTCTGCAAAAAAAGCCAGTTCAGGAAGAAATCAGCCAATTGAACAGTTGGCCCTGAAAGTGAACCAAACTGAGAAATTGCTGGAGAAACTCAGCAGGTCTGGCAGCATCTGTGGGAAGACAGCAGCATTAACGTTTCAAGTCCAGTGATTCTTCATCAGAACTGTTAGCTGTTGCGAAAAAAAGTGATACTTATGCTGAAGACAATCTGGAGGTGGGGGTAGAGGGGTGTGAAGGATAGAGAGAGGTCAGTGGATTGGAGGAGATGGAGCCCTGAGCGACGGGGGGGCTGAAAAGGGGAGGTCAGCAAGGAGGTGATGGATGGCAGGGCCAGGATAAAAAGAAAAGCTAAAAAGTGGCAATGACAATGAAGAGTAGGATAGATGAAGGCAAACCATATAATGTGATCATCTCCCTGGGAGTAGGTGGGAATGGGCTAAAGGCAGTACATGTCAGAACAGAACTGGGTGTGGGGGTAGGGATGGGTAATAATCATGGAACAATGAATCAAGCACTGAAGCTATTGAATTCAATGTTGATACCCAGGGGCTGCAGGATTCCCATAGATGCAGCCAGACCCTTTGAGTTTCACCAGAAATTTCTGTTTTTGCCTCAATCTCCAACATCCACAGTTCTTTGTTTATTTACCTGAAATAGGATCACACTGTCTTATTGCTCCTGTGCACTCGGCCTGTGTGTTTAATGACAGCATTATACAGACTGAAACGTGTACGCTGCTTTAGGCTATGCTGAACAAAGGGACCTTGGAGTGCAGGTTCATAGCTCCTTGAAAGTGGAGTTGCAGGTAGATAGAATAGTGAAGAAGGTGTTTGGTATGCTTTCCTTTGTTGGTCAGAGTATTGAGTACGGGCATTGGGAGGTCATGTTGCGGCTGGACAGGACATTGGTTAGGCCACTTTTGGAATATTGCATTCAGTTCTGGTCTCCCTGCTATAGGAAAGATGTTGTGAAACTTGAAAGGTTTCAGAGAAAATGTCGTGCTGGAAAAACACAGCAGGCCAGGCAGCATCCGAGGAGCAGGAGAATCTGAAGAAGGGCTTATGCCTGAAACGTTGATTCTCCTGCTCCTCGGATGCTGCCTGGCCTGCTGTGTTTTTCCAGCACGACATTTTTCAACTCTGATACTCCAGCATCTGCAGTCCTCACTTTCTCCTGGGTGACCTTATAGAGGCTTATAAATCATGAGGGGCATGGATAGGGTAAATAGACAAGGTCATTTCCCCTTGTCCAGTACTAGAGGGCATAGGTTTAGGGTGAGAGGGGAAAGATATAAAAGAGACCTAAGGGGCAACTTTTTCACGCAGAGGGTGGTACGTGTTTGGAATGACTGCCAGAGGAAGTGGTGGAGGCTGGTACAATTGCAACATTTAAAAGGCATCTGGATGGAGATATGAATAGGAAGGGTTTGGTGGGATATGGGCCGGGTGCTGGCAGGTGGGACTAGATTAATTTAGGATATCTGGTCGGCATGGACGAGTTGGGCTGAAGGGTCTATTTCCAAGCTGTACATCTCTATGACTGGTTACTTAGATGGGTCACTGAGGGAAACAAAGCCTACAAACTTGTAGGCTTCCAGTTGTTTCACCCAGCAGCCCAACTCAGGTTACAATAAACTGATCCTAAATGTCAACTTATCTAAAAATGGATATTTCATCTGACAACCAAAGGTCAGGGTGAGCTCACTGATGAATTTAATTTAACACATTTATTTTACCTCCCAACTCAAGCACAATTTAAATAATCTGTTTTGTAAACAGAGCCGAAGGCTGATCCTGTCCAAACTGTACACATTTGTAAGTGATCTACAGTAACTTAAATGCCACTGGATGGGTCATATTGATTAGAAAATACCCTACAAGATTTTCAACATTTCTAATGAAATTGATGTCTGTTCTCTCATTTCATCCACCAACACCATGTAAACTCCGAGCCGTTCCGATCGCCACACTATCAGAAGGTTATCATTGCTCTGGAGAGAGTGCAGACGCAATCCTCCAGGATGTTGCCTGAGATGGAAAGTCTCAGTTACGAGGGGAGACTTGATAGGCTGGGTTTGCTTTCATTGGAACAGAGGAGGCTGAGAGGGGATCGGAGTAAGATATGCAAAATTATGAGACAGAGGAGATCGTGAGAATCATTCCCCCATGGCAGACATGTCTACACCAGAAGGCATAGTTTGAGGTGAGGAGTAAGTGGGTTAGGGAAGGTCTCAAAAAAGTATTTTTAACCTCAGAGGGTGGCAGAAATATGCAATGTGCTGCCTGAGAGTGTGATGGAGGCAGGAATTCTCACAATATTTAAGTCGTCAAGGTAGGCCCTTAAATTGCCAGGTGCAAGATTCGATTAGATTCCCTACAGTGTGGAAACAGGCCCTTCGGCACAACCGGTCCACACTGACCTTCTGAAGAGTAACCCACCCAGACCCATTCTCCAACCTAATGCACCTAACACTATGGGCAATTTCCCATGGGCAATTCACCCTGACCTGCACATCTTTGGACTGTGGGAGGAAACAAGAGCACCCGGAGGAAACACACGCAGACACTGGGAGAATGTGCAAACTCCACACAGACAGGCAGGAATCGAATCCAGGTCCCTGGCACTGCGAGTGCTAACCACTGAGCCATTGTGCCACCCTTGGATCAAGTGCAGGTAAATGGGATCAATGTGGTTTGGTGTTTGTTGGTCAGCATAGACATGGTGGGCCAAAGGGCCTGTTTCCATGCTGTAATGACTCTATATTTTTATAACCATTCACTTGTTTCTGTGCTTTAGTATTAAATTTTGATCTAAAATGCCCTTTCTTTATTATACATTCACTCGCTTTAAACTTCAATGAATATAAAGAGAAAAGTATCATTCCTAAAATGTCACCATGTCTGAAAATATACATTTCATTGAACACAGAAAGGTCAGAGGGAGCTGCCTGGTAGATTAATGTAACATTTACTTTCCAGCTCAAGATTCTCCCGGAGCATTGGCAGCAGCGGGAATGTTTCGTTCTGGGAGGGTCGGAAGAAATGGGAGCGGTCCCCTTCCCGGAGCGTTAGCAGGAATGGGAACAATCCCTTTCCCGGAGTGCAGACCCCTGGAGTATTAGCAGCAGCAGGGTCCTCACAGTCTCAGGTGGTGCATGGACACATGGTGGTGTGGATGTCGATGGAGACACGATGGTACCGAGAAATGGTGACATGGTTTCAGAGCTGCGTGTTTCCAGGCTGTGGGTAGGCCCAGGGACTGTAATACTGTACCAGCAGAGGCAGCGTGGTTCCAGGCTGTGAGTAGGCTCAGGTACTGTAATATTGTGCCAGCAGCGGCTGTGTGCTTCCAGGCTGTGTGTAGGCCCAGGTACTGTAATACTGTACCAGCAGCGGCTGCGTGGTTCCAGGCTGTGAGTAGGCCCGGGTACTGTAATACTGTGCCAGCAGCGGCTGTGTGGTTCCAGGCTGTGAGTAGGCCCGGGTACTGTAATATTGTGCCAGCAGCGGCTGTGTGGTTCCAGGCTGTGTGTAGGCCCAGGTACTGTAATACAGTACCAGCAGCGGCTGCGTGGTTCCAGGCTGTGAGTAGGCCCAGGTACTGTAATATTGTACCAGCAGCGGCAGCGTGGTTCCAGGCTGTGAGTAGGCCCGGGTACTGTAATATTGTGCCAGCAGCGGCTGTGTGGTTCCAGGCTGTGAGTAGGCCCAGGTACTGTAATATTGTACCAGTAGCGGCAGCGTGGTTCCAGGCTGTGAGTAGGCCCAGGTACTGTAATATTGTACCAGCAGCGGCTGCGCGGTTCCAGGCTGTGTGTAGGCCCAGGTACTGTAATATTGTACCAGCAGCGGCTGTGTGGTTCCAGGCTGTGAGTAGGCCCAGGTACTGTAATATTGTACCAGCAGCGGCTACGCGGTTCCAGGCTGTGAGTAGGCCCAGGTACTGTAATATTGTACCAGCAGCGGCAGCGTGGTTCCAGGCTGTGAGTAGGCCCAGGTACTGTAATATTGTACCAGCAGCGGATGCGCGGTTCCAGGCTGTGAGTAGACCCGGGTACTGTAATATTTTACCAACAGCGGCTACGCGGTTCCAGGCTGTGAGTAGGCCTGGGTACTGTAATATTGTACAAGCAGCAGAGGCTGCACGTTTCCAGGCTGTGGGTAGGCCTGGGTACTGTAATATTGTACAAGCAGCAGCTGCGTGGTTCCAGGCTATGGGTAGGCCAGGATACTGTAATATTGTGCCAGCAGCGGCTGTGTGGTTCCAGGCTGTGAGTAGGCCCGGGTACTGTAATACTGTGCCAGCAGCGGCTGTGTGGTTCCAGGCTGTGAGTAGGCCTGGGTACTGTAATATTGTGCCAGCAGCGGCTGTGTGGTTCCAGGCTATGGGTAGGCCAGGATACTGTAATATTGTACCAGCAGCGGCTGTGTGGTTCCAGGCTGTGAGTAGGCCCGGGTACTGTAATACTGTGCCAGCAGCGGCTGTGTGGTTCCAGGCTGTGAGTAGGCCTGGGTACTTTAATATTGTACCAGCAGCGGCTGTGTGGTTCCACGCTGTGGATAGGCCCGGGTACTGTAATATTGTACCAGCAGCGGCTGTGTGTTTCCAGGCTATGGGTAGGCCAGGATACTGTAATATTGTACCAGCAGCGGCTGTGTGGTTCCACGCTGTGGATAGGCCCGTGTACTGTAATATTGTACCAGCAGCGGCTGCGCGGTTCCAAGCTGTGGTTAGGCCCAGGTACTGTAATACTGTACCAGCAGCGGCTGCGTGGTTCCAGGCGGTGGGTAGGCCCAGGTACTGTAATACTGTACCAGCATGGCTGCGTGGTTCCAGGCTGTGAGTAGGCCCGGGTACTGTAATATTGTGCCAGCAGCGGCTGTGTGGTTCCAGGCTGTGGGTAGGCCTGGGTACTGTAATATTGTATCAGCAGCGGCTGCGCGGTTCCAGGCTGTGAGTAGGCCCGGGTACTGTAATGTTGTACCAGCAGCGGCTGCGCGGTTCCAGGCTGTGGGTAGGCCCAGGTACTGTAATACTGTACCAGCAGCGGCTGCGCGGTTCCAGGCTGTGGGTAGGCCCAGGTACTGTAATACTGTACCAGCAGCGGCTGCGCGGTTCCAGGCTGTGTGTAGGCCCGGGTACTGTAATATTTTACCAACAGCGGCTACGCGGTTCCATGCTGTGGATAGGCCTGTGTACTGTAATATTGTACCAGCAGAGGCTGCATGGTTCCAGGCTGTGGGTAGGCCTGGGTACTGTAATATTGTACAAGCACTAGCTGCGTGGCTCCAGGCTATGGGTAGGCCAGGGTACTCTAATATTGTGCCAGCAGCGGCTGTGTGGTTCCAGGCTGTGGATAGGCCCATGTACTGTAATATTGTACCAGCAGCAGCTGTGTGTTTCCAGTACTGTAATATTGTACCAGCAGCGGCTGCGCGGTTCCAGGCTGTGGATAGGCCCAGGTACTGTAATATTGTACCAGCAGCGGCTGTGTGTTTCCAGGCTGTGGATAGGCCCGTGTACTGTAATATTGTACCAGCAGCGGCTGTGTGTTTCCAGGCTGTGGATAGGCCCGTGTACTGTAATATTGTACCAGCAGCGGCTGTGTGTTTCCAGGCTGTGGATAGGCCCGGGTACTGTAATATTGTACCAGCAGCGGCTGCGCGGTTCCAGGCTGTGTGTAGGCCCAGGTACTGTAATATTGTACCAGCAGCGGCTGCGCGGTTCCAGGCTGTGGGTAGACCTGGGTACTGTAATATTGTACCAGCAGCGGCTGCGCGGTTCCAGGCTGTGGGTAGACCCGGGTACTGTAATATTGTACCAGCAGAGACTGGGTATTGGCCCATCTGATCAAGATCCTCTTGTACTCTGAGGTAACTTTCTTTCCTGTCCACTACACCTCCAATTTTGGTGTCATCTACAAACTTACTAACTATACCTCCTATGCTCATATCCAAATTATTTATATAAATGACAAAAAATAATGGACCCAGCACACTGCTGGTCACAGGCCTCCAGTCTGAAAGGCAACCCTCCACCAACACCCTCTGTCTTCTCGAGACGGTAATGTTTCTGGGTTTGGAAGGTGCTGTGAAAGGAGCCTCAATGAATTTCTGCAGTACACCTTGTGGACAGTACAATGTGCTGCTACAGAGTGTCGGTGCTAGAGCAAGTGAATGTGTGATGCCAATCCATTGTGCTGTTTTATCCTGGATGGCGTCAAGCTTCTTGAACACATGGGGCTAGTTCAGTTTAGGAAATATGGTCAGCATGGACGCGTTGGTCGAAAAGGTCTGTTTCCATGCTGTATGACTGTATGTGTGTTGTTGGAGTTACACCCATTCAGGTAAGTGCATTAGTAAAAATGTTTTCTTTTGGATATTACAACAAATACAAAACCAAACAATTCAAACAACATCCCCACTTCCAACATCCTTCGGCTTACTAATGAGCAGAAACTCAGTTGGACTCACCACATAAATACAAGAGCTTGGTCAGATGCTGGGAATACTGTGGTAAATAACTCATCTGCTGACTTGCCAAAGCCTGACCACCATCCACAAGACACAAATCGGGAGTGTGATGGAACACTCGGCACTTACCTGAATGGGTGTAACTCCAACAACACACATACAGTCATACAGCATGGAAACAGACCTGTTAGACCAACGCGTCCATGCTGACCATATTTCCCAAACTGAACTAGCCCCATGTGTTCAAGAAGCTTGACGCCCTACCCCCTGTAAAAACGCCATCCCATTCTCCCAATTCCTTCGTCTCCGCCACATCTGCTTCCAGGAGGACCAGTTCCAAAAACGTACAACCCAGATGGCCTCCATCTTCAAGGACCGCAATTTCCCCCCCGACGTGGTCGACGATGCCCTCCACCGCATCTCTTCCACTTCCCGCTCCTCCGCCCTTGAGCCCCGCCCCTCCAACCGCCACCAGGACAGAACCCCACTGGTCCTCACCTACCACCCCACCAATCTCCAGTACAGCGCATCATCCGCCGTCATTTCCGCCACCTCCAAATGGACCCCACCACCAAGGATATATTTCCCACCCCTCCCCTATCAGCATTCCGCAAAGACCACTCCCTCCATGACTCCCTCGTCAGATCCACACCCCCCACCAACCCAACCTCCACTCCCGGCACCTTCCCCTGCAACCGCAGGAGGTGCAAGACTTGCGCCCAAACCTCCCCCCTTACTTCCCTCCAAGACCCCAAAGGAACCTTCCATATCTACCACAGATTCACCTGCATCTCCACACACATCATCTATTGCATCCTCTGCACCCGATGTGGCCTCCTCTATATTGGGGAGACAGGCTGCCTACTTGCGGAGCGTTTCAGAGAACACCTCTGGGACACCCGGACCAACCAACCCAACCACCCTGTGGCTCAACATTTCAACTCCCCCTCCCACTCCACCAAGGATATGCAGGTCTTTGGACTCCTCCATCGCCAGACCACAACAACACGACGGTTGGAGGAAGAGCACCTCATCTTCCGCCTAGGAACCCTCCAACCACAAGGGATGAACTCGGATTTCACCAGTTTCCTCATTTCCCCTCCCCACACGTTGTCTCAGTCAAATCCATCGAATTCAGCACCGCCTTCCTAACCTGCAATCTTCTTCCTGACCTCTCTGCCCCCACCCCAGTCTGACCTATCACCCTCACCTTGACCTCTTTCCACCTATCACATTTCCAACGCCCCTCCCCCAAGTCCCTCCTTCCTACCTTTTATCTTAGCCTGCTGGACAAACTTTCCTCATTCCTGAAGAAAGGCTTATGCCCGAAACGTCGATTCTCCTGTTCCCTGGATGCTGCCTGACCTGCTGCGCTTTTCCAGCAACACATTTTCAGCTCTGATCTCCAGCATCTGCAGACCTCACTTTCTCCTCTAATATTAAAAATAAACCTGCTAATTACAAAAATAAATATCAACTGGTAACTAAGCTAAAAGGGAAAAGTCTTAACAATAATAATAATAATAATAATAACCATAACAGACTTCAGCAAAACAAAGCAATAGCCCTCGATCATCAAGCGCATAAGTTTATACATATTCATATGTTCGTAGTTCATCCTGTCTGGAGACCAGATTCATTACATCGAATTGTCATGGCTATATAAAGGCTCTTATTAGTATGGTGGACAAATCTGTACCCAGGTAGTCCAAAAAGGGCCACCATGTCCTATAGAAATTCTCCATTTTATGGCGCACCATCCTCGTGAGAAAGTCACAGGAGATGTGTTCGATGACGAGCTTCCACCAGCCTCTGGGGATTTTCCGACACCCACCCTCATAGAATGTACTTTCTGGCACAAAAAGTGAGGACACTGAAAAGCCTGTTTTTTTTCTGCACATCTACTGAAAGTGAATGAACAAAACCAAGAAGAAGGGATACCGGGTCCATCTTCACCTCCGTCCACAAGACCTTCTCTATTTCGCCTCCCACAGCGCTCCAGTATGCCCGCACTCTGTGGCAGGACCAAAGGCAATGAGTAAGCATGCACCACGCTCACTTCACATTTAAGGCACATTGGAGATGCTCCTGCTTTAAATTTAGCGAGGTGGTCTGGGACCAGGTGGACCCTGTGGGGAATCTTCAATTGCAAGGGGTTGGGCCTGTTATAAATCGAGATCCTCATTGCATTTTCCCAGATATCTTCCCATATTTCAGAAGAGATCTCAACGTCCAAACCCCTCTCCCATACCATACCTTACAGAGCTGTTCGATATCGTCTGAGGGACCCTCTCCCAATAGATTATAAGCATTGCTAACAGATAATGTACCCACAGCACTCAACACCTTCTGCTCTATGTCAGATCTATAAGGATCAATTAGAAGTGTGGTCTGTTTTTGTTTGAAGTTTCTAAATTGAAAGCAATGAAAGAAATACTTACTGGGCAATTCATAATTCTGAGCCAACTGATCAAAGGACATCAATATGTCCCCTTCGAATAAATCACCCAGGCAAGACACGTCCCTAGCTGCCTATACATAGTTGAAACTCAGAGTCCATCATCCCTGGCTGAAAGCCCAGCATACCAAATATGGGTGTCAAAAATGATGTTTTACCAATATTGCCCTCACCCTGATGCATTGCTCTCCACACCTTGACAGTATTGATGACTCTTGAGCTATGGCAATATTCCTTAACTGCTCTCATTTTGTCTGAGGACAGCAGGCTAGTAAGGTGGCATCTTGCCTGAGATGCTTTGATGTCCAACCAAAGTGAGTGAGGGTCCCCCTGGGCCCACTCATTCATTTAAGACAGCAACGAACGTAACTGCTAGTTTTTGATATCTGGGAGGGCCAGTCCTCCCAGTCTGCAAGGTAACTGCAGTTAATTATTGTCATTGTACCAGCCTCCACCATTTGAAGAACACGAATAAGAAATGTTTGGAGGGATAAGGGCCAGAACAGGCAGGCGGGACTAGTTTAGTTGGGATTTTGGTCGGCATGGACTGGTTGGACCGAAGGGTTTGTTTCCATGCTGTGTGGCTCTAAGTGTTAGCAAAGAGTTTCAGTTTCAAGTTTGGACAACATGTGGAGGCCATTTTATTTTTCTAAGACCTTCTTCATCAAACACAAAATCAACATGACTTAAACAAAATCCTGATGGGAACATTAGGCTTGACCCTGCCCTCGCTATATCCCAACATCCCAGAATTCCATGGTGGCTCCTGTGGCCAAAGGCCAATATTAGTCTGTAAACCTTCAGGCCTTTTGAGTTAAACCCGCATGAGAACCTCAGAACTGAAGAGAGTCCCAAATGAGCTGATTACTCCCAGAGTATTAACAGACAGTAAAAATAGCTAGTTTATGTGGTTACAAAGTTGCTCAGTGGTTAGCTCTGCTGCTTCACAGCACCAGGGACCTGGATTCAATCCCAGCCTTGGCGACTGTCTGTGTGGAGTTTACACATTCTCCCCGTGTCTGCGTAGTATTACTCTGGTTTCCTCCCACCGTCCAAAGATGTACAAGTCAGGTGGGTTAGCCATCAGCTACGGGATTGGGTAAACTAAATTGCCCAGTGATGTACAGGTTAGGTGGGTTAGCCATGGGCTACAGGATTGGGTAAACTAAATTGCCCAGTGATGTACAGGTTAGGTGGGTTAGCCATGGGCTACAGGATTGAGTAGACTAACTTGCCCAGTGATGTACAGGTTAGGTGGGTTAGCGGTGATGAATGTGAGGTTAAGGGGATAGGGTAGAGAGGGGGAGCTTTATCTGAGTGGTATACTATTTGGAAGAGAAAGTGAGGTCTGCAGATGCTGGAGATCAGAGCTGAAAATGTGTTGCTGGAAAAGCGCAGCAGGTCAGGCAGCATCCAGGGAACAGGAGAATCGACATTTCGAGCATAAGCCCTTCTTCAGGAAACTGAAGAAGGGCTTATGCCCGAAACGTCGATTCTCCTGTTCCCTGGATGCTGCCTGACCTGCTGCGCTATACTATTTGGAGGGCTAGTATGGGCTAAATGGCTTCTTTCCCCACTGTAAGGATTCTAGATATTGGATCTCATTCTGTTAATTTATTGAGCATACACTGCTAACATCAGAGAGATATGGCCTGAGGCTAATCATCCCTGGGTCAATGTATATCACTATATTGACATAGACAACTGCCTAGACACCTATGACACCTGACTGAAGCTGTATTTACATTGCTTTTAATTCACTCGTGGGGCATGGGTGTCACTGGCTGGGCCAATATTTATTAACCATCCCTAGTTGCCTTTGAGAAAGCGATGGTGAGTTGTCTTCTTCAACTGCTGCAGTCCAGGTGCTGTGGGTTGACCCGCATTGCCCTCAGGGAGAGAATTCCAGAATTTTGACCCCACGACAGTGAAGGAACGGCGATATATTTCCAAGTCAGGATGGTGAGTGGCTTGGAGAGGAACTTGCAGGGGGTGGTGTTCCCATGTATCTGCTGGCATCATCCTTCTAGATAGAAGTGACTGTGGGATTAGAAGGTGCTGTCTAAAGAGCTATGGTGAATTTCTGTGGTGTATCTTGCAGAGAATATGCATTGCTTTGACTAGTGTCATTGGTGGAGGGAGTTGGTGCTTGTGGACGTGGTGCCAATGAAGTGAGTTACTTTGTCCTGGATGGTGTTAAGTTTCTTGAGTGTTGCTGGAGCTGCACCCATCCAGGCAAGTGAGGAGTATTCCACCACACTCCTGACTTGTGCCTTGTAGATAGTGGACAAGCTTTGGGAAGTCAGGAGGTGAGTTACTCTTCACAGTATTCCTTATGTGAATTAAAACGATGAAAAATTAGTCAGAAAGGATTGAGAGCACAGACGTTTGGACCAGGCAGGGTACAGGCTAAGACTATTGTAAATTTAAACTTCTTTAGTTATGCAGAGGTGATACATTAGTATCCATGTGAGTAAGAAGAGTTTTATAGAACTTATTTTTACTCATTCATGTGGTATAGGTAGGACAGCATCTATTGCCAATCCTTACTTGCCCTGAAGAAGGAGATAGTGAGATGCCTTCTTGAAATGCTGCAGTCATAGAGTCATACAGATGTACAGCATGGAAACAGACCCTTCGGTCCAACCCGTCCATGCCGACCAGATATCCCAACCCAATCTATTCCCACCTGCCAGCACCCGGCCCATATCCCTCCAAACCCTTCCTATTCATATTCCCATCCAAATGCCTCTTAAATGTTGCAATTGTACCAGCCTCCACCACTTCCTCTGGCAGCTCATTCCATACACATACCACCCTCTGTGTGAAAAAGTTGCCCCTTAGGTCTCTTTTGTATCTTTCCCCTCTCACCCTAAACCTATGTCCTCTAGTTCTGGACTCCCCTACCCCAGGGAAAAGACTTTGCCTATTTATCCTATCCATGTCCCTCATAATTTTGTAAACCTCTATAAGGTCACCCTCAGCCTCCGATGCTCCAGGGAAAACAGCACCAGCCTGTTCAGCCTCTCAGTATAGCTCAAATCCTTAGGGTGCTGGACTTCCCACAGGAGAGCTTGGATAGACATTCATGACGTTTGGCCCAGTGGCTGTGAAGGAACAACTGTATAGTTCTAAGTCAGGAGTTAGGAGTCATGGTCAGCCATGATTGTATTGAATGGCAGAGTAGGCTCGAAGGGCCAAATGGCCTATTCTTGCTCTTATTTTCCAAGTTTCTAAGTCAAGATGGTATGTGACTAAGTGAGGGACTTGCATGTGGTGCAGTTTCTCTGAATTTGATGCCCCTGTTCTTGGAGGTCACAGATTTAGAAGATACTGTCCAAACAGCCCTGCTAAGTAACTGTGCAGTATAACTCACTGATTCACAGGTTAATGTTCTGGGGAAATGAGTTCCAATCTGACCATGGAAGATGGTGAAACCTGAATCCAATAGAAGGTGGAATTCTAAGCTAGACTAATGACAGCGTTGTCAATTATCATAAAGGTCCATCTGGTTCACTAATGTCCTTTTGGGAAGGAAATCCACCATTGTTACTCAGTCATGTGACTGCAGCAATGTGATTAACTCTTAAAGGCTCTGAGAAATCTTTATCACTCTGATATATAGTCATACTTAACTAGTTATATACATCATCAAAACTAGATAACTGAATAATTGAACTATACAACTGGGGACAGTAGAGTCTACAATCCAGTGTTGTCACTTGATGATACAATTATGGTGAATGATGTAGCTCTTGCATGTAAGAACAAAGAACATTACAGGAACAGGCTCTTCAGCCCTCCAAGCCTGTGCTGAACCCAATCTTCTATCTAAACCTGTTGCCTATTTTCCAAGGATAATGCTCTCTGCCCATTCATGTATCTGTGTATATACATCTTAAATGACGCTATCATTCCCGCCCCTACCACCTCTACTGGCAATGCATTCCAGGCACCCACCACCCTCTGCATAAAGAACATTCCACGTGTATCTCCCTTAAACTTCTCCCCTCTCACCTTGAACTCATGACTCCTAGTAATTGAGTCCCCCACTCTAAGAAAAAGCTTCGTGCTATCCACCCTGTCTATACCTCTCATGATTTTGTACATCTCAATCAGGTCCCCCCCCCCCCCGACCTCTGTCTTTCTAATGAAAATAATCCTAATCTATTCAACCTCTCTCGTGCCCTCCACACCAGGCAACATCCCAGTGAACTTCCTCTGCACCCTCTCCAAAGTATCCACATCCTTTTGGAAATATGGTGACCAGAACTGTACGCAGTGTTCCAAATGCAGCCGGACCAAAGTCCTATACACCTGTAACCTGACCTGCCAGCTCTTGTACTCAATACTCCATCCGATGAATGGCATTATGTTCTCTTTATTGCCATGTTAGAGGTGAAGAGCAATTTCTGAGTAGTCTGTGTGCTCAAAGAGAGTAAATGTGAATGGATTTGCCAGAGATCTTCGTGTGTGTCTATACAATTTCATGCCAAGTAAGTTTCACAGTTAAAACTAATTGAGCGTGATAGAGTTTGGGAACTCAAGGTATACAGGACAGCCTTTTTCTCCCAGTGGATAAATGGGACAACAACTGCTATCTTTTACTGCTCTTGGGCATGTGCCTTGCATTGCTGTTCAATGTTAGACCTATAAATAAGGCCCTACATCTCAGAGTCAGCCCCTTGCTATTTAGCAGCAACCACAAAGGTGTCCCAGTTGAGTAACTGGAGCTGCTTTGTAATCAGAAATTAAGGTAAATAGTTTGAACAATTGGTGAGGTAAATCCTACTGTGACAGTTCACTGGGATTCTTCATTCAAGATTAGGCTACGGATCACGAATGACATATGGAAACTAGACATGTAAATCGAGAACGAGTGCGAGAGGGAGTTATTACATTTTGCGTTAGGGGGCATTTGCTTTTGTTTTCTCTTGTTTTCTGGAATCTGTTCACTTGATGATTTAATCCCATTTTGATTCTCATTAGATACCAGCAATGCAGGATGAAAAGCCATAAGGAAACGCTAGTCTGGATTAAAGTGGTGCTGGAAAAGCACAGCAGGTCAGGCAGCATCCGTGGAGCAGGAAAATCGATATTTAGGGCAAAAGCCCTTCATCAGGAAACTTTTGCCTGAAACGTCGATTTTCCTGCACCTCGGATGCTGCCTGACCTGCTGTGCTTTTCCAGCACCACTCTGATCCAGACTCGGGTTTCAAGCATCTGCAGCCCTTGTTTTTACCCACAAGGAAACTCTAGCCATTCTGCAGCATGCCAAAGGCTAGCTTTGATGCGGTTACATATTTACCCACAAAGGCTCTTTAATCTAAAATTCACGTTGAATGACCCCAGGCTTTTCCAAACTGAGACATCTTTTTAATCAGGAGGAGCTGAGTTCCATAGCTCACCATCCAAACACAGAACAGAGATTCTGTGCTTAGATACAGTCCGTAATTAGTCAATGGTGAAATATTGAGAGATTGTCAATACAAAACATGATTAGACAAAAGTTTTTGTTAAAGCATCTATTTATCCATGTATGGTCTGTTTGTAGATCACATCATAAAGTGTTTTCTTTATAAATAAACATAAGACTGATACATAGGCGTAAAGGCTAATAAATTGCTCTTGTGATGAATATAAATGTACACATCACTGTCTGGGAGCTGTGACAAATACTAGGAAATCCTTATCACTCTTTTTGACAGTAGTGTCATCAAATCTTTTGTTACGTTATCTCCCCCACTTTGACCCTTCCCTGGAGCTTTTCTCTAGTTTTTCTACCAGCTCCCTCCCCTCTTTCAGTGACTCAGAAACTCTTATATTTCTATTTATCTTCACTCTTGATGAAAAGCCATCGACCTGAAATGTTAACTCTGTTTCTTTCTGCAGTAGCTGCTTGCCCTGCTGAATGTTTCCAGCATTAATTTTGTTCTTGTCACAAGTACTGTCCCAGCCCATTCATCCACTGGGAGATCACGGCTCAACTGCACCTTGCTTCCTGCAATACTCTCCCACACTCAATTAGGTTTAACTGCAGGACTTATTTGGCATGAAATTGTATACAATCACAAGTGTGACTGGAAATAAATAAAACAACATAACTGGCATCCAATTATGGAGCTATTCTCTTTCGTCTGACTGCATAAGGTCCAGCCTACCTAATGCTATCCTCTTACATATTAAAATAAATGCATCTACTTCTCTTGTGTATCATGTGAGCTGCACATTTACGTGTGAAACCAATTTCCATCTGCTGGGAGTGAGAATCGTAAATGGAAATCATCCTGGTCGCAAGTAATGACTTGTTAACCCCAGCTGCGTTATCAGAACCTACCTCCTTCCTTCCCTATTCTGTTCACTCCAGCATCCCATCCTAGCTACCCACTCTCACCACTCCCCCCCCCCCCCCACCCTAGCCCCCTGCCACGTCTGGTGTTGTTTTATCCTCCGATCATGTCTGTATGATGTGCCTGATGCAGTAATGCCTCTTGTGTGTAAATTAGATATTGCTAGGTTGCAGCTAGCTGTGAAATATCATTTATAAAGTGAGATTGGCTACAATTACAAAGTCAGCCACACAAGTGGAATATAAATCACATTTTGTGCTTGTTGGTGACATTGTCTTTTCATACTCTGTGTTTAGGTTTATCAGCAAACACATCACTGCTCACTAAGAGGATTATTTTTGTACTGAGTCAGTTCTGCTCAGTTGGCAGAGCTCTCTCCTCTTACCTCAGGTGGTCTCAGTAGGACTGAAGTGTGTTTTCCAGGCTGACAAACATGGCTACATTGTCAGAGATGTCATCCATCATAAAATACATGAAATACAGCAAATCCTAAAAGCTGCAACGGGAAGAGTGTAGGGCAGGTATGCTGAAAGATTAGGGCTGAATGAACTGTGGGACCCAACTGGTCTCTTGAGCTGGTATTGGCTGAGTTCACCTCAACATGACTGAGCGAGAGAGAGGAGGAAAATAAATCAATGCAGGTTCCTTCACCTAATTTCTATTCGAGTCAGTAAGCACACAGGAATGGATATCAGGCAGACACAGCTTTGGTGTTCTCGATTAAATAGGCTGCAGTGAGCACTGTCTAGAATCACAAATGACAAATTATCATTTGGAACAGGCACTGTCTTGAAGTTCCCCACTGTGGGTCAGATCACATAATCTTAGAACAAGGAGTCACATACTTAAGGCAAAGATGAGGAGGGATTTCTTCTCTCAAAGGATTGTGAAGGTGTGAAATTCTTTACAGAGCTGAAAATGTGTTGCTGGAAAAGCGCAGCAGGTCAGGCTGCATCCAGGGAATAGGAGAATCGACGTTTCGGGCATAAGCCCTTCTTCAGGAATTGATTCCTGAAGAAGGGCTTATGCCCGAAACGTCGATTCTCCTGTTCCCTGGATGCTGCCTGACCTGCTGCGCTTTTCCAGCAACACATTTTCAGCGCTGATCTCCAGCATCTGCAGACCTCACTTTCTCCTGTGGAATTCTTTACCCCAGAGAAAAAGATTGGCTCACTAAGTGCTTCCAAATTAACCTGTTGGACTATAACCTGGTGTTGTGTGATTTTTAACCAAGTATTTTCAAGGCTGAAGTGGATAGCTCTTTAATCAGTAAGGGAAACGCAATTATGGGTGGCATGATGGCTCAGTGGTTAGCACCTGGGTTGGATTCCAGCCTCGGACGACTGTCTGCGTGGAGTTTGCAAGTTCTCCCTGTGTCCAAAGATGTGCAGGTTAGGTGGATTGTCCATGCTAAAATGCCCATAGTGTTCAAGGATGTGTAGGTTAGGTGCATTAGTTAGGGATAAATGTAGAGTAGCAGGGGAATGGATCTGGGTGGGATACTCTTTGGAGGGTTGGTGTGGACTTGTAGGGCTGAATAGCCTACTGTAGGGATTCTGTGAAAGTGGAGTTGAGGATGATCTCATAGAATGGCTGAGCAGACTCGAATGGCTTTCTTTTGTCCTGTTGTGAAGGTGACGATGTTACTCTCCTCGGGTATTGTGTGTGGGATCCAGTGAGAATGGGGGTGACTGCTGAAAGCAGGAGAGGAGATCACAGACCGTTGCATTTTGGACAGGTTGCTGGCTAAGGAATTCCTCTTCTCATCTTCTCCCTCTGTCCCTGATACATGGTAGCTTTCAAAGGAGGTTGAATCATTTGTTATTTCATTTCACCAGCTTAAGTAAGCTTTGCTCAAGTTTCCATGTCAATTTCAAAGCTCCGAAATGAAGCTTTATATTCTTCCATTGACAGACTTTGAAGGTCAGTCCGGGAATACCAAGAAGCGAGTCGGCCAATAAAAACTGTTCCTATAGACTGAGAAAGTCAGCACATGAGTGAAGGATTCAGTCCATTGAGCCTGCTCCACCATTCAATATGATCGTAGTCGATCATTAAACTCAGCACATTGTTCCTGCTTTGAAGAAGAGTTATATTGTACTCGAAATGTTAACTCTATTTCTTTATATTTCATCAGGTTGTGGGGAATGGAAACAGACCCTTGCAACTCGTCCATACTGACCAGATATCCTCAACTAATCTAGTCCTATTTGCCCACATTTGGCCCATATCTCTCTAAACTCTTCCTATTCATATACCCATTCAGATGTCTTTTAAATGCTGTAATTGTACCAGCCTCCACCACTTCCTCTGGCAGCTCGTTCCATACGCACACTACCCTCTGCGTGAAATGCTTGACCCTCTGGCCCTGTTATGTCTTTTCCCTCTCACTTTAAGCCTGTGTCTTCTAGTTTTGGACTCTCCTACCCTGGGAAAAAGACCTCATCTATTTACCCTATCCATGCCCCTCATGGTTTTATAAACCTCTGTAAGGTCACCCCTAAGTCTCCGACGCTGCAGAGAAAATAGCCCCAGTCTATTCAACCTCTCCCTGTAGCTCAAACCCTCCAACCCTGACAGCATCCTTGTAAATCTTTTCCATATCCTCTCAAGTTTAACAACATTGTTCCTATATTGGGAGACCAGAATTGAAGGCAGTATTCTGCCAGTGGCTTAATCAATGTCCTGTACAGCCACAACATGACCTCCCAACTCCTATACTCAATGCTCTGACCAATAAAGGGAAGCATACCAATTGCCTTCTTCACCATCCTATCTACCTGCAACTCTACTTTCAAGGGGCTATGAACCTGCTCTCCAAGGTCTCCTTTGTTCAGCAACATGTACCTGGATGGCGAGGTGTGGCAGGAGCTACATGACCTCGGCTTGCTGCAGAGACCAGGCCCCCAGTTCTTGGTCTCTCCTGATGCCAGTAGCCAGGTGTTGAGCCATCGGAAGTGGTGTGTGAGGAGGTGGAAGCGCGGTAAGCGTGCAGGAGTTCATGCTCAGCTAAAAGCAAACCTAGCCAGCCAGCTCTCCCGTCCATTCTGCTCTCCGGTGTCTGCTCCCTGGACAACAAGTTGGACTGCATCCGACTGTGGCAGGTGTCTCAGTGTGAGTTCAGGGGCTGCTGCTTCCTTGTTTTCACAGAAACATGGCTCAACGACAGAGATCCAGACCCCGCCATCCAGCTAGAGGGACTCACCTTGTTTCTGGCCGACAGAAATGCAGCTCCATGCAGTAAGGCTCGGGTTAGGGGCCTGTGTGTTTACAACACAAAATGGTGCAGAGACTTTGTGCGAGTCTCCAGTTACTGCTCATCACTGGTGGAGTTTGTGATTGTTAGATGCAGACCACTTTATTTGCCTCAGGAATTCATCGCTGTCCTTATAGTTGGGTCATATATTCCTCCCAGTGCTAATGCTAAGGAGGCACTGTGTCAACTGTATGGGGCTATGAGCGGACTGCAGAATGCACATCCTGACAGTGTGTTTATTGTTGCTGGAGATTTCAACCCTGTGAATCTCAAGACTATGCTCCCTAAATTCCATCAGCATGTGGACTTTGCGACGAGAGGGGGGAGCATGCTGGATCTGGTTGACATAAACATCCCCAACCCATACAGGGCAGAGGCCCGGCCCCTCCTTGGCTCCTCAGACCACATCCCTGTTAGACAATAGACAATAGATAATAGATAATAGGTGCAGGAGTAGGCCATTCTGCCCTTCAAGCCTGCACCGCCATTCAACATGATCATGGCTGATCATTCCTAAACAGTATCCTGTTCCTGCCTTATCTCCATAACCCTTGATTCCACTATCCTTGAGAGCTCTATCCAACTCTTCCTTAAATGAATCCAGAGACTGGGCCTCCACTGCCCTCTGGGGCAGAGCATTCCACACAGCCACCACTCTCTGGGTGAAGAAGTTTCTCCTCATCTCTGTCCTAAATGGTCTACCCCGTATTTTTAAGCTGTGTCCTCGGCACTCACCCATCAGCGGAAACATGTTTCCTGCTGCCAGAGTGTCCAATCCTTTCATAATCTTATATGTCTCAATATAAGATTAAGACAGCATACAGCCCACTCGTCAGACGTGTCAGACCGGTTCGGAAACAGGTGAAAACCTGGCCTGCAGAAGCCATTCCTGCTCTTCAAGCCTGTTTTGAGTTCACTGACTGACGCGTGTTCAGGGAGGTGGCAACCAATGGGGATTCCTTCGACTTAGAAGAGTGTGATGGTGTTGGTGATTTGCTACATTGGCAAGTGGATTGATGACATCACTGTGTCCAATGCCATCACTTTTCGCTCCAACCAGGACCCGTGGATGACCACAAAGGTATGTGTGCGCTGCTGAGACCCCGTGATTCCACCTTCAGAGCAGATGACAAGGTGGCCCTAATAACAGAGAGCTGAAAATGTGTTGCTGGAAAAGCGCAGCAGGTCAGGCAGCATCCAGGAACAGGAGAATTGACGTTTCGGGCATAAGCCATTCCTGAAGAAGGGCTTATGCCCGAAATGTCGATTCTCCTGTTCCCTGGATGCTGCCTGACCTGCTGCGCTTTTCCAGCAACACATTTTCAGCTCTGATCTCCAGCATCTGCAGTCCTCACTTTCTCCTAATAACAGAGAGGGCCAGCCTGACCCAGGCCATCAGAGAGGCAAAGCATGCACACGCACAGAGAATACACAGCAACTCTCAGAACAGCAGCGATACACAGAGCAAGTGGATGGGCATCCAGGCCATCACCAACCTCAGAACAGCATCGCCTACTTGTGCTGGTGATGCCTCCCTCCCGAATGAGTTAACAACTTCTATGCACGGGTTTGAGGCACAAAACGATATGGCAGTGAGGAAGTCCACCCCCTCCCAATGACCGGGTGCTGTGTCTTACCACAGCCGATGCGAGGAAAGCCCTATGCAGGGTCAACCCACATAAGGCTGCTGGACCAGATAACATCCCTGGCAGAGTGCTCAGAGGATGCTCTGACGTGCTGGCAGATGTTCTCACAGACACCATCAACATCTCTTTGAGCTGTGTCATAGTTCCAAAATGTCTCATGGCTGCTACCATTGTCCATGTGCCGAAGAAGTCTCCAGCGTCGTTTCTCAGCAACTACCACCCCATTGGGCTTACACGCTCGTGATGAGGCAAATTAAGACCCTGCTGCCCCCCTCCCTGGACACCCTGCAGTTCACGTATTGACCCAACTGCTCAACGGATGATTCCATTTCCATCACGCTCCATCTGGCCCTTACCCAACAGGAGGAGAAGGACACCAAGTCAGATTACTGTTCATAGACATCAGTTCTATATTCAACACTATCATTCCTCAGCACCTGATTGGAAAGCTGAGTCTGCTGGGCCTAATTACCTCCCTCTGTAACTGAATCCTGGACTTTCTGACTTGGAAAAAGTGAGGACTGCAGATGCTGGAGATCAGAGCTGAAAAATGTGTTGCTGGAAAAGCGCAGCAGGTCAGGCAGCATCCAAGGAGCAGGAGAATCGACGTTTTGGGCATAAGCCCTGAAGAAGGGCTTATTCCTGACTGGGAGACCTCAGTCAATCTGGATTGGGAACAGCATCTCAGCACCATTACACTGAGCACGGGATTCACCCCAGGGCTGTGTCCTCAGTCCACTGCTGTTCACACTGCTGACACACGACTGTGCAGCAATGCACAGCTCGAATTACATCACCAAGTTCGCTGATGACACGACTGTAATGCAGCTCATCAGCAGGAACGATGAGTCAGCATACAGAGAGGAGGTGCAGCAGCTAACGGACTGGCGCAGAGCCAACAACCTGTCTCTGAACATGGACAAAGTGCAAGAGATGGTTGTTGACTTCAGGACGGCAAGGAGCGACCACTCTCCACTGGTGTACAACTGGCGGAGAATCTCACCTGGTCCCTCAGCATCAGCTCCATAGCCAAGGAAGCCCAGCAGCATCTCTACTTTCTGTGCAGGCTGAGGAAAGCCCACCTTCTCCTCCCCCATCCTCACCACATTCTACAGAGGTTAGATCAGTGTGGTGCTGGAAAAGCACAGCAGGTCAGGCAGCATCTGAGGAGCAGGAAAAATCGATGTTCCGTGCAAAAGTCCTTCATGAAGAATGGAGGTAGGGAGTCTCCAGGGTGAAGAGATAAATGGGAGGGGGGTGGGGGGTGGGGATGGAGGTCATAGGTCAGAGGGGAGGGTGGGGAAAGGTAGCAAAGAGTACAATAGGTGAATGGGGGTGGGGATGAAGGTCATAGGTCAGAGAGGAGGGTGGAGCGGATAGGTGGGAAGGGAGATGGACAGGTAGGACAGGTCATGAGGATGGTGCTGAGGGATCAACGTGGACTTCACCAGTTTCCTCATTTCCCCTCCCCCACCTTACCCCAGTTCTAAACTTCCAGCTCAGCACCACCCTCATGACCTATCCTACCTGCCAATCTCCCTTCCCACCTATCCACTCCACCCTCCTCTCTGACCTATGACCTTCATCCCCACCCCCATTCATCTATTGTACTCTTTGCTACCTTCCCCCACCCTCCCCTCAATGACCTATCACCTTCATCCTCACCCCCATTCACCTATTGTACTCTTTGCTATCTTCCCCCACCCTCCTCTCTGACCTATGACCTCCATCCCCAACCCCATTCACCTATTGTACTCTTTGCTACCTTCTCCCCAAACACCTCCCATTTATCTCTGCACCCTGGAGGCTCCATGCCTCCATTGCTGATGAAGGGCTTTTGCCCAAAACGTCGATTTTCCTGCTCCTCGGATGCTGTCTGACCTGCTGTGCTTTTCCAGCACCACTCTAATCTAAACTCTGGTTTCCAGCATCTGTAGTCCTCACTTTTGCCTACATTCTACAGAGGATTCATTGAGAGTACCCTGAGCTGTGGTCAGCAAGGTTTTGGAAAGAATTCTGAGGGATAGGATTTATGACTATTTGGAAAAGCATAGCATGATTAAAGGCAGTCAGCATGGCTTTGTGAGGGGCAGTCATGCCTAACTAATCTTACTGAGTTCTTCGAGGAGGTGACAAGACAGGTCGACGAAGGCCGAGCAGTAGATGTGGTGTATATGGACTTCAGCAAGGCATTTGACAGGGTTCCCCATGATAGGCTCATTCATAAAGTCAGGAAGTATGGGACACAGGGAGATTTGGCTGTCTGGATTCAGAATTGGTTGGCTGACAGAAGGCAGAGAGTGTTCGTAGATGGAAAGTATTCTGCCTGGAAGACAGTGTTGAGTGGGGTCCCTCAGGGCTCTCTTATTGGGCCTCTGCTCTTTGTTGTTTTTATAAATGACTTGGATGAGGAGGTTGAAGGATGGGTTAGTAAATTTCTGATGACACAAAGGTTGGACGTGCTGTTGATAGTATCAAGGGCTACTGCAGGCTGCAGCACGACTTTGACAGGATGCAGAGCTGGGCTGAGAAATGGCAGATGGAATTCAACCTGGATAAATGCAAAGTGATGCATTTTGGAAGGTCGAACTTGAATGCTGAATATAGGATTAAAGACAGGATTCTTGGCAGTGTGGAGGAACAGAGGGATCTGGGTGTGCAAGGACAGAGATCCCTCAAAGTTGCCGTCCACGTGGATAGGGTTGTTAAGAAAGCATATGGTGTTTTGGCTCTTTTTAACAGGGGGATCGAGTTTAAGAACTACGAGGTTTTGCTACAGCTCTACAAGACCCTGGTGAGACCACACTTGGAATATTGTGTCCAGTTCTGGTAGCCCTACTTTAGGAAAGATACAGAGGCTTTGGAGAGGGTGCAAAGAAGGTTTATCAGGATGCTGCCTGGACAAGAGGGCTTGTCTTATGAAGAGAGGTTGAATAAGCTCGGAGTTTTCTCTCTGGAGAGAAATAGGAAGAAAGGAGACCTGATCGAGATGTACAAGATAATGAGAGGCATGGATAGAGTCAATAGCCAGAGACTTTTCCCCAGGGCAGGATTGACTGGGACAAGGGTCATAGTTTGAAGGTATTAGGAGGAAGGTATAAAGGAGACGTCAGAGGTAGGTTCTTTATGTAGAGATTTGTGAATGCATGGAATGCATTGCCAGTGGTGGTGGTGGAAGCAGAGTCATTGGGGGCACTTAAGCGACTGCTGGACATGCACATGGATCGCAGTGAGTTGAGGGGTGTGTAGGTTTAGGTTATTTTATTTTACATTAAGATTAATCCTCGGCACAACATCGTAGGCCGAAGGCCTTGTTCCGTGCTGTACTTTACTATGTTCTATGTTCTGCTGCATCACTGCCTGGTTCAGGAATTGTACTGTCTCAGATTGTAAGACCTTATAACGGATAGTGAGGACAGCTGAGAAGATCATTGGGGTCTCCCTCCATTACAGACATTTACACCACATGCTGCATCTGAAAGACTAAGACCATTGTGGAAAACTCCACACACCCCTCACTCAAACTCTTCTCCCTCCTGCTACCGGGCAGAAGATACCAGAGCATTCAGTCTCTCATGGTCAGACCGTGCAATAGTTTCTTCCCCTGGGCCATCAGGCTACTTAACACAGTATAATCGGATTCTTTCCCATCTGAAATTCTTTGCACGACTTTGAATTGCTGTTAGAAAAATGTCTATTATCTATCATTCTTCTATTATACTGTAACTTGCGTGTTTGCACTTTTTATGCACTTTATGCTGCCCTGTGATTGATTGTGTAGTTTGTGTTGTCCATGGAGCACCTTCAGTCCTGGAGGAACGCTGTCTCGTTTTTACTGTATCAATTGTATCTGGTAGAAATGACAAGTAAAAGCTACTCTCTCTCTCTCTCTCACTTTCTCTCTCATTCCCCAGGACCCTACCATTAAGTGTATAAGCCCTGCCCTGATTTGCCTTTCCACAATTATTGGATGTAAAAACTAGCAATTGCCCCACTGGTCTGAGAACAGGTTCTCTCAGTTGGTAAATGCTGCTCAGAATAAAGACTCTAAAAAGACGGGTTAATTTTAAAGTGATATGCAAATGAAACAAGGGGGATGTGTTAACTCAACGAGTGGCTAGGATTCGGAATACACTGCCTGGACGTATGGTGGATGTGAGTTCCATTAAGGCATTGGAGAGGGAATTGGATAGTAATGGTGTAAAAGGGGAAAAATCAATGGCACTAGGTAATAGAGCTGACATAGACACGAGGGACCGAATGGCCTCCTGTGTAATAAGATGGATGATCTTGAAGCTCTTTTGGAAATTGGCAGATACAATATTGTGGGGATAACTGAGACGTGGCTTCAAGTGGACAGAGCCTGTGAAATGAATATTCAAGGCTACACGTGCTATCGTAAGGACAGACTGACAGGCAGAGGGGATGGGATGGCCTTGTTGGTAAGGGATGATATTCAGTCCCTTGCGCGGGGGGACCTAGAATCAGGGGATGTAGAGTCAGTATGGATAGAGCTGAGAAATTCTAAGGGTAAAAAGACCCTCTTGGGAGTTATCTACAGGCCCCCAAGCAGTAGTCTGGATGTCGGATGTAAGTTGAATGTGGAGCTGAAATTGGCCTGTCGCAAAGATGTTACTACAGTTGTTATGGGGGATTTACATGCAGGTAGACTGGGAGAATCAGGATGGTATTGGACCTCAAGAAAGAGACTTTGTGGAGTGCCTTCGAGGTGGATTCTTAGAACAGCTGGTGCTGGAGCCTGCCAGGGAGAAGGCAATTCTGGATCTGATTTTGTGCAACAAACCAGAATTGATCAGGGACCTCGAAGTGAAGGAGCCATTGGGAAGTAGTGACCATAATACAATAAGCTTCAATCTGCAATTTGAGAGGGTACAATCGGAAGTGACAATATTTCTGTTGAATAAAGGGAACTATGGAGCTACAAGGGAGGAGCTGGCCAAAGTACAATGGTGCAATACCGTAGCAGGGATGACAGTGGAGGAACAATGGCAGATATTTCTGTGTATAATGCAGAAGTTGCAGGATCAGTTCATTCCAAAAAGGAAAAAAGATCCTAGGAGGAGGCAGAGGTGGCCGTGGCTGACGAGGGAAGTTAAGAAACATATAAAGTTAAAAGAGAAAAAGTATAACATAGCAAAGATAAGTGGGAAAATGGAGGACTGGGAAGCTTTTAAAGAGCAACAGAGGATTTCCAAGAAGGAAATACATAGAGAAAAAATCAGGTATGAAGGTAAACTGGCCAAAAATATAAAGGAGGATAGTAAAAGCTTTTTTAGGTATGTGAAAGGCAAAAAAATGGTTAAGACTAAAATTGGGCCCTTGAAGACAGAAACAGGGGAATATATTATGGGAACAAAGAAATGGCAGAAGAATTGAATTGGTACTTCAGATCTGTGTTCACTGGGGAAGACACATGCAATCTCCCTGAGGTAACAGTGGCTGAAGGACCTGAACAAAAGGGAATTTATATTTGCCAGGAATTGGTGTTGGAGAGACTGTTAGGTCCGAAGGTTGATAAGTCCCCTGGGCCTGATGGTCTACATCCCAGGGTACTGAAGGAGGTGACTCGAGAAATCGTGGATGCGTTGGTGATTATTTTCCAGAGTTCGATAGATTTGGGATCAGTTCCTGCGGATTGGAGGGTGGCTAATGTTGTACCACTTTTTAATAAAGGTGGGCGAGAGAAAGCAGGAAATTATAGACCGGTTAGTCTGACCTCAGTGGTGGGAAAGATGCTGGAGTCTATTATAAAGGATGAAATTACGACACATCTGGATAGTAGTAACAGGGTAGGTCAGAGTCAGCATGGATTTATGAAGGGGAAATCATGCTTGACTAATCTTCTGGAATTTTTTGAGGATGTAACTCTGAAGATGGACAAGGGAAATCTAGTAGATGTAGTGTACCTGGACTTTCAGAAAGCTTTTGATAAAGTCCCACACAGGAGGTTAGTGAGCAAAGTTAGGGCGCATGGTATTGGGGGCAAAGTACTAACTTGGACTGAAAGTTGGTTGACTGACAGGAAACAAAGAGTAGTGATAAACGGCTCCATTTCGGAATGGCAGGCAGTGACCAGTGGGGTACCGCAGGGATCCGTGCTGGGACCGCAGCTTTTTACAATATATATTAATGATATAGAAGATGGTATTAGTAATAACATTAGCAAATTTGTTGATGCTCCTAAGCTGGGTGGCAGGGTGAAGTGTGAGGAGGATGTTAGGAGATTACAGGGTGACTTGGACAGGTTAGGTGAGTGGTCAGATGCATGGCAGGTGCAGTTTAATGTGGATAAATGTATGGTTATCCACTTTGGTGGCAAGAACAGGAAGGCAGATTACTGCCTAAATGGAATCAATTTAGGTAAAGGGGCAGTACAAAGAGATCTGGGTGTTCTTGCACACCAGTCAATGAAGGTAAGCATGCAGGTACAGCAGGTAGTGAAGAAGGCTAATAGCATGCTGGCCTTCATAACAAGAGGGATTGAGTATAGAAGCAAAGAGTTCTTCTGCAGCTGTACAGGGCCCTGGTGAGACCACACACCTGGAGTATTGTGTGCAGTTCTGGTCTCCAAATTTGAGGAAAGACATTCTGGCTATTGAGGGAGTGCGGTGTAGGTTCACGAGGTCAATTCCTGGAATGGCGGGACTACCTTACGCTGAAAGACTGGAGCAACTGGGCTTGTATACCCTTGAGTTTAGAAGACTGAGAGGGGATCTGATTGAGACATGTAAGATTATTAAAGGATTGGACACTCTGGAGGCAGGAAACATGTTTCCGCTGATGGGTGAGTGCCGAATCAGAGGACACAGCTTAAAAATACGCGGTAGACCATTTAGGACAGAGATGAGGAGAAATGTCTTCACCCAGAGAGTGGTGGCTGTGTGGAATGCTCTGCCCCAGGGGGCAGTGGAGGCCCAGTCTCTGGATTCATTTAAGAAAGAGTTGGATAGAGCTCTCAAGGATTGTGGAATCAAGGGTTATGGAGATAAGGCAGGAACAGGATACTGATTAAGGATGATCAGCCATGATCATATTGAATGGTGGTGCAGGCTGGAAGGGCAGAATGGCCTACTCCTGCACCTATTGTCTATTGACTATTGTCTATTATATACGGAATGTGTCAGAGAGTGGATTATTTGTGAGTAAGTATTTTAGTAACAATGCTAACTTTTAAGAAAGAGAGAAATAATCGTTTTGTGGTCATTTAACACCATCCATAACCTCACAATATCCCAGAAATAAGAGCACGCATTTATATAGCACCTTTTTCAACCACCAGACATCTCAGTGTGCTTTAAAACTATCAATAACAATATCATGGAGGAAAGATTGACTTATTTATATTTACTTTGTGTCTTATCACTTTTAATTATCTTAAAACGCTTCACACAAAGCCTGAAACATTTACCTGTTTTTTTTCTATTTCAAGGGCTCTTATGGTGCAGTGGCTGTGTCCCTATCTTTGAGCTAGGAGGGCAAGATTCAAATCCCACCTCTGCCAGAAATCTGCAATAACAGGTCAATTTTGAAAAAAATGCACTGGATAATTTATTTCCTGCATTTTCCAGCAGAAATGAATAATTTCTGTTGTAGGTCAACAGAACCAAGCATGCACTTTGAAAGATCCGTAGTTGTTCAGATTATTTAGATCTTTTAAAAAATAATTTATAATTCCTGATACATAAATATTGAAGGTTTCCTAATGTGCTTCAATTGCCACTCTGCAACTATCCCTCTGAACGCAAAACATTATCCAATAAATGTCCTTTTAACATAGGTTGCACCTTGGCAACAGTTAGATCCCTCCTCCTCCTCAGACAGGCTTTCCTAACATGATTTATTGCCTCCTTAAAGAGCAATGCCGTTAGGAGGGTTAGGGTTATTAGGGCTTAACAGCTAAAAAATGTACTTGCTACTACTTCAATCAAAGCTCCAGTTGTCTGAAAATAAATAAATGGAAGCAAAATTTGGACAATAATAAGAGGAGACGGTTAGCCTGCTTCCCCAATAGAAACCGGACTGGCAGATGAGCCAGTTAAAATTTCCCAGTGAACGAATTAACCACTGAAGTCCCGCATTTCTTGGGATTAATCTACTCTGAGATGAAGCAGTGAGACAAAGCATGTTAGCTAATAAAATTCACAATTCACCTCCTTACAGGCAGCAGACTGGGGCTCGTAATGCAGCTCAGCAGAAAAGAACAAGTCACTCCTAACATTTTAATCCCTAATAATCCTCGCATTATAATGACAGATTCACATCATTGCGTTTCTGATCAGGCACGGAGGTGGGTCTCCTATCTGCAGCCAGCAAGGAAATCCTTTCAGTCAGTAAATCTGTCTCCGATTGACAAGACAATGTCCACACTGCTATTCCAACCTGCGTTTGAATGGGGGACTCTCTGGTTCTAAAGACAACAGGAGGGAAGTGTGGATGAGCTCCAATCATGGCTGACCTCATTGCTCCATTTTGCTATCTACTCCCAACAACCTTTCACCCCTTCACTGCTCAAGAATCTACCTGAAAAATATTCAAAGGTATCAATTCCATTACCTTTTGAGGAAAGAATTTCCAAAAACACATGAGGCTCTGAGGGAAAACCACTCTCCTTGTTTCCGTCTTGCCTTCGTCAGTAAGGGGATTGAGTATGAAAGTTGGCAAGTCGTGTTATAGAGTCATAGAGATGTACAGCATGGAAACAGACCCTTCGGTCCTACACATCCATGCTGACGTTATCCTGAGTTGATCTCATCCCATTTGGCAGCATTTGGCCCATATCCCTCTAAACCCTTTGTATTCATGGGTCTATGGCAGCTGTATAAAAATTTATTGGGGCCACATTTGGAGCATTGTGTGTAGTTCTGACCCCTATGAAATAGGAAATATTTTGGTGTGGTTACTTTCAAGAGTGTATAAAAGAGATTTACCAGGATATTGCCTGGATTGTATGAGCTGTATGGAGAGATTGGACAAATTTGTATTATTTTCACGAGCCTTTTGGAGGCTGAGGAGCGACCCGGTAGCAGCGTCTAATGTTATAGAGACATGGATAGGGTGGTGAGTCGGAGACTTTTCCCCAGGATGGAAATGTCAAACACCAGGAGGCATAGGTTTAAGGTGAGAGGGGCAAAGTTTAAGGGTGATGTGCAAGGCAAGTATTTCACACAGTTTGTGGTGGGTGCCTGGTACACGCTGCCAGGGGAAGTGGTGGAAGCAGATACAATAACAACATTTCGGAGGCATTTAGACAGACATATGAACAGGAGTAGAGGAATGTGGACCGCAGGCAGGCAGATGGGATTAGTTTAGAATGGCATCATTGTCATCCCAGACGAGGTGGGCTAAAGGGCCTGTGCTGGCGTTATATTGTTCTTTGTTCTTAAAAGGTGGCCACTTATTTTTAAACACTGCTCCCTGGAAGTGGATGCTGCTATGAGTTGAACAGTCCTCTTAACACCCACCCCATCAAGACCCCTCGATATCTTGTGTGTTTCAATAAAGGCATACCGTGTTCTGCTCAATTCCACAAGCCTAGCCTACTGAACCATTCCTAATAGGACAACCTGGCCCATTCTAAATATTCCTCATGAAGGGCTTTTGCCTGAAATGTTGACTCTCCTGCTCCTCAGATGCTGCCTGACCTGCTGTGCTTTTCCAAGACTCTAATCTTGACTCTAATCTCCAGCATCTGGAGTACCCACTTTATTCATGTAGATACAAGGGAGATACAGCCTTACTGTGGGAAAATGGATCTCTCCAAATTGTTATAAAATGTTGATTTTATACTTTTTACATGGGTATTGTATTATTTCAATGTACCAATCACCTATAATACAAGAGATTCCATCCATCCAATCATGATCAAGTTCCATTGAATATATTTGAATAGTAAATTAACAGCAAGGCATGTGCATCAGAAAGGGGTAAAGATAGGCAGCTGTCCAACTGCAATGTCTTTATTCTTGTTTTGAAGGAACACCTAATCCTTACTGGAATATTTTATCTGTTACTGCCCCAATATAATGGTTATATATATATTATACATATATCAGGGTGTTACATCCTGCTTTCTTTCCAAGTGAAAGCAGCTATTTATTCATAGAATCCCTCCAGTGCAGGAAGAGGTCATTCAGCCCATCAAGTCTACGCCAACCCTCTGAACAGCATCCCACCTAGGCCTATCCCCCATTTCCCTAGGCTAACCCACCTAGTCTGCACATTTAACACAGACAATACACTTAACTTGCACATCGTTGGACAGCAGGAGGAACATGGAGAATGTGCAAACTCCACACAGACAGTCACCCGAGGCTGGAATTGATACCAGGTCCCTGATGCTGTGAGGTAGCAATGCTAACCACTGAGCCACCAATGATTTCCTTTGAGTCTTGGCTCATTCACACAGGAGTGTTATCATTCCACTGTCCTGTGTCATTTATTTGTGCATCTGGGACATTCCCATTTGGCTTAATCCTTTCTGTGTTAAACTAGCACGTCTGACTACAAGCAAATTTAATAGACTGGATTAATTCACCAAAGCTATATTACTGTTCCAAATATTATCCTACCTAGGATTTATTAAACTTTTATTTCAAACATATAACATAGAACAATACAACACAGAACAGGCCCTTCGGCCCTCGATGTTGTGCCAATCTGTGAACTATTCTAAGCTCATCCCCCTACACTATCCCATCATCATCTTTGATGCATTCCGTGAGAAACTTCATCCCTTAGAAATGGCCCATCAAAAGACAGTACGACTGCAAGTAGCAATAAAACATATTCAAGGGTTAAGGATATGTGTGATACAATATCAATTGTGCCAATATTCAATGTGCAGAAATTGGTAAGCTACAAATATGGCAACTAGAGGTTGCAAAGGAGACCCAACAACAAACCAGGAAAACACTAGAGAGCTTATTTTTATCATATGGAGGGCATGTCCTGATCTACAACAGTGGAGCTGACGTGGAGAGGGTTGAGAGCTTCAATTTCCTCAGAGTGACAATGACCAACAATTTGTCCTGGACTCCCCACATAAATGCAACGGTCAAGAAGGCAGAACAATGCTTCTTCTTCCTCAAGAAGCTTAGGAAACTTGGCATGTCCATAAGGACCCTCACCAGCTGTTACAGATGTACCATAGAAAGCATTCTATCCAGGTGTATAACAGCCTGGTACCACAACTGCTCTGCCCAGGACAGTAAGAAACTACAGAAAATTGTGTGCACAGCCCAAAACATCACTAAAGCCTACTTCCCATCCACTGACACAGCTTGTTGCCACAGAAAGGCTGCCAACATCATCGAAGACCCCTCCCACCCTGGTAATGCTCTCTTCCGTCAGGCAGAAGGTACAGAAGCCTGAACACATGTACCAACAGGTTCAGGAACAGCTTCTTCCCTACTGGTATCAAACTGCTGAATGGCCCTCTCTACCTTCAAATAATGTTGATCTTGCTTTGTGCACCCCCTGTGCAGTGTAACCCTGAATGCCACACTCTGTCTAAACACCCTATGGTCTGTATGTCCTTGTTTGCTACGATCTACCTGTACAGCTCAAAAAACAAAACTTTTCACTGTGCTTAGCTACGTGTAACTACAATAAATCAATCCTAATCAAACCAAATCAAGACTAAATTGCTAATTTCTTCCAAACACGCAATACCTTGACAACATTAAATGTTGATCATCAACATGCTCTTGAATAGTTGTAAACCCGGCAGGGATTGGCACAATTCAATGACATCAACATGGCTCTGAACTCAAAGCTCAGCTACGAGTGATCAAAGAACATTAACAAGCCCTTGTAGGCTGAAAAAGCAAAAAAGCTCAAACAAGATTACGGAAAATCCTAGATATGGACAGCAAACGTTCTCATGGAATTGGCATAATGGGTGTCAATTCAATGGAGGAAAAGGACTCTCTCGCCGAAATGCCCTCAGCTCCGTAAACAATTAGCTGAAGAAAACGTTCTGCTGCAGTATTTTCTGCCGTAAAGTGAGATTTCAGTTTGTGTGAGAGAACAGCAATAGGCTTTATTGAATGTAACTCCAGCACCCTGCCAACTCTTCTGTTGAAAAGAATATCTGAGATAGGGTTGTGTCATGAAACAGGCCTGATGGGCTTCCCTCTCGGTTTTTCCAACCCCCACCTTGACCCCAAAGTTTACAAAATTCAGTAACATACAACACACCAGTTATCATAATGAACAGCACCAGGTTAATGCTTGAACAATAGAAAAGAAGTGTTCAGTCCAGTCATCAGTCTTGATAAAATCATCTCCTATCTTTCCCTTTGCACATGCACTTGGATCTAATCTATTGACTCACTTTCTGTTTCTGTGTCAAGGCTACTACAAGATTCATTTTCATGATATTTTTCCATTTCTAAACATTAGCTTGGGACTGATTTTTGAGGTAGTTCTATTCTTCCCTAATGAGCTACTGGCATCATTCAACATTCTTTTGTGTCTCCGTAATGCTTTCATCAAACAAAGTGCTCACTGGGCCAACCACCAACCTCCAAACAAGCAACAAAAGGAAGGTGTTTAAGGCTCTGTCCAGCTGCTGTGTAGCTCAGATGGTCAGTGCATGGGGCTAATAATGCCAAGGTCACAGGCTTGCACCCCAACCTGCCAATGTTGCTGGCTTCCAACTGAGACTTGTGTTCATTTGGATTTCCAGAGGAAGGATGTTGTGAAACTTGAAAGGGTTCAGAAAAGGTTTACAAGGATGTTGCCAGGATTGGAGGATTTGAGCTACAGGGAGAGGCTGAACAGGCTGGTGCTGTTTTCCCTGGAGCGTCGGAGGCTGAGGGGTGATCTTGTAGAGGTTTACAAAATTATGAGGGACATGGATAGGATAAATAGACAAGGTCTTTTCCCTGGGGCCGGGGAGTCCAGAACTAGAGGGCATAGGTTTAGGGTGAGAGGGAAAGATACAAAAGAGACCTAAGGGGCAACTTTTTCACACAGAGGATGGTGCGTGTATGGAATGAGCTGCCAGAGGAAGTGGTGGAATTGCAACATTTAAGAGGCATCTGGATGGGTATATGAATAGGAAGGATTTGGAGGGATATGGGCCGGGTGCTGACAGGTGGGACTAGATTAGGTTACTTACAGTGTGGAAACAGGCCCTTCGGCCCAACAAGTCCACACCGACCTGCCAAAGCACAACCCACCCAGACCAATTCCCCTACATTTACCCCTTCACCTAACACTAACGCTCTGGAGAGACCATTTCCTCTATGACTCTTTGTCAGATCCACGCCTCCTCCGCACCAGCCCACACCCCACTCCCAGTACCTTCCCCTACCACCAGAGGAAGTGCAAATCCTGCGCCCACACCTCCTCACTCACCTCCGTCCAAGGCTCCAAAGGATTCTTTCACAGATATTTACCTGTAACTCTACCAATATCATCTACTGTATCTGTTGCGCACAATGTGGAATCCTATCCATCGGAGAGACAGGATGCCAACTTGTGGATTGTTTCAGAGAACATCTCTGGGACACTCGCACCAACCAACCCCACTGCCCCATGGCTGAACACTTCCCGCTCCGTCAAGAACATGCAGATTCTGGGCCTCCTCCATCGCCAAACCCTAACCACCCGACGCCTGGAGGAAGAACGCCTCACCTTCCGCCTCGGGACCCTGCAACCCTATGGCATCAATGTGGACTTCACCAGTTTCCTCATTTCCCCTCTCCCCACTTTATCTCAGTCCCAAGCCTCCAACTCGGGCACCACCTTTTTGAACTGTCCATCATCTTTCCCATCTACCCATTCCACCCACCTCTCCGATCTATCACCTTCACCCCCTACTTCATTTACCTATTGCATTCCCAGCTACCTTCCTCCCAGCCACACCCACCCCCTCCCATTTATCTCTCAGCCATCCCAGCCCACAAGCCTCATTACTGATGAAGAGCTTATGCTCGAAACATTGATTCTCCTGCTTCTTGGATGCTGCCTGACCTGCTGCGCTTTTCCAGCACCACACTCTCGACTCTGATCTCCAGCATCTGCAGTCCTTACATTCTCCTGGATGGTACATTCTCCTGGTTAATGGGAGGAATGAATCCGGATGGTGGCAGGGAGCAGTGGAAGGGTGGGGTGGGGGAGGTGATGATTCTCCAACTTCAAATAACCTCCCACCCCATCCCCCAACTCCCTTCCCAGCCCCTCCCCCTCCCTTCCACAGCTCCCTGCCACCAACTGGATTCATTCCTCCCACAGACCAACCAGGTTGTACCCTCTGCCTGTCTTCACCTGTCCCCACTTCACCACCCTCCTCCTACCATCCCCTTTATCTGCAGCTCCCCCCATACCCACCCCCATTCCTGAAGAAGGGTTACACCCGAAACATTGACTTCTCCACCTCCTGATGCTGCCTGGCTTGCTGTGTTCTTCCAGCCTCCTGTCTGTCTACTTTGGATTCCAGCATCTGCAGTTTTTTTTTATTTCTAAGTAAATTAAGAGCCCATGGTAATAGGGGAAAAGTTCGATCATATCCAAAGGATTGGTTGACTGGCAGAAGGCAGAGAGTAGGGATGAAGGAGTCTTTTTCAGAACAGCAGCCAGTCTCTTGTAAAGTTCAGTAAGGGTCAGCGTTGGCATCACAACTTATCACATTATAAAGTTAAAAATCACACAACGCCAGGTTATAGTCCAACAGGTTTATTTGGAAGCACTCGCTTTTGGAGCACTGCTGCTTGAATTGAATGAATTGATTTATTGTCACGTGTACTGAGGCACAGTGAAAAGCTTTGTCTTACGAGCAATACAGGCAGATCATGGAGTTAAGTAGCATAGATAAATAAATAATAGTTAAACAGCGGCAAAAACCAAAAACGGGTCAGGCAAATGTTAAGAGTTTGAGAGTCCATTCAGGATTCTAACAACAGGAGGGTAGAAACTGTTTCAAAACCGGCTGGTGCATGTGTTCAGGCTTCTGTACCTTCTCCCCGATGGTAGAGGTTGTAGAAAAACATTGCCAGGGTGGGATGGATCTTTGAGAATGCTGGCGGCCTTTCCTTGACAGTGGGCCTGGTTCTGGATCAATGGTGCTGGAAGAACACAGCAGTTCAGGCAGCATCGAGGAGCTTCAGCAAAATCAACGTTTCGGGCAAAAGCCCTTTATCAGGAATGAAGGCAGTGAGCCTGAAGCGTGGAGAGATAAGCTAGGGGAGGGTGGGGGTGGGGAGAGAGTAGCATAGAGTACAATGGGTGAGTGGGGGGGGGAGATGAAGGTGATAGGTCAGGGAGGAGAGGGTGGAGTGGATAGGTGGAAAAGGAGCTAGGCAGGTCGGACAAGTCCGGACAAGTCAAGGGGACTGGAAGTTTGAAACTAGGATGAGGTGGAGGAAGGGGAAATGAGGAAGCTGTTGAAGTCCACATTGATGCCCTGGGGTTGAAGTGTTCCGAGGCGGAAGATGAGGCGTTCTTCCTCCAGGCGTCTGGCGGTGAAGGAGAGGCGGTGAAGGAGGCCCAGGACCTCCATGTCCTTGGCAGAGTGGGAGGGGGAGTTGAAATGTTGGGCCACTGGGTGGTTTGGTTGATTGGTGTGGGTGTCTCGGAGATGTTCCCTAAAGCGCTCTGCTAGGAGGTGCCCAGTCTCCCCAATGTAGAGGAGACCGCATCGGGAGCAACGGATACAATAAATGATATTAGTGGATGTGCAAGTAAAACTTTGATGGATGTGGAAGGCTCCTTTAGGGCCTTGGATAGAGGTGAGGGAGGAGGTGTGGGCACAGGTTTTACAGTTCCTGCGGTGGCAGGGGAAAGTGCCAGGATGGGAGGGTGGGTCGTAGGAGGTCGTGGACCTGACCAGGTGGTCACGGAGGGAACGGTCTTTGCGGAAGGCGGAAAGAGGTGGGGAGGGAAATATATCCCTGGTGGTGGGGTCTTTTTGGAGGTGGCAGAAATGTCGGCGGATGATTTGGTTTATGCGAAGGTTGGTAGGGTGGAAGGTGAGCACCAGGGGCGTTCTGTCCTTGTTACAGTTGGAGGGGTGGGGTCTGAGGACGGAGGTGCGGGATGTGGACGAGATGCGTTGGAGGGCATCTTTAACCACGTGGGAAGGGAAATTGCGGTCTCTAAAGAAGGAGGCCATCTGGTGTGTTCTGTGGTGGAACTGGTCCTCCTGGGAGCAGATATGGCGGAGGCGGAGGAATTGGGAATACGGGATGGCATTTTGGCAAGAGGTAGGGTGGGAAGAGGTGTAATCCAGGTAGCTGTGGGAGTCGGTGGGTTTGTAAAAAGTGTCAGTGTCAAGTCGGTCGTCACAAATGGAGATGGAGAGGTCCAGGAAGGAGAGGGAGGTGTCAGAGATGGTCCAGGTAAATTTAAGGTCAGGGTGGAATGTATTGGTGAAGTTGATGAATTGCTCAACCTCCTTGTGGGAGCACGAGGTGGCACCAATGCAGTCATCAATGTAGCGGAGGAAAAAGTGGGGAATAGTGCCGGTGTAATTACGGAAGATCAACTGTTCTACATAGCCAGCAAAGAGACAGGCATTGCTGGGGCCCATACATGTGCCCATGGCTACCCTTTGGTCTGGAGGAAGTGGGAGGATTCGAAGGAGAAATTGTTAAGGGTGAGGACCAGTTCGGCCAAACAAATGAGAGTGTCGGTGGAAGGGTACTGTTGGGGATGTCTGGAGAGGAAAAAACAGAGGGCTTGGAGGTCCTGGTCATGGCGGATGGAGGTGTAGAGGGATTGGATATGCATGGTGAAGATGAGGCGTTAGGGGCTGGGGAAATGGAAGTCTTGGAAGAGGTGGAGGGTGTGGGTGGTGTCTCGAACGTATGTGGGGAGTTCCTGGACTAGTGGGGGGATAGGATATTGTCGAGGTAGGTAGAGATAAGTTCAGTGGGGCAGGAGCATGCTGAGACAATGGGTCGGCCAGGGTGGTCAGGCTTGTGGATCTTGGGAAGGAGGTAGAACCGGGCAGTACGGGGTTCCCGGACTATGAGGTTGGAAGCTGTGAGTGGGAGATCTCCTGAGGTGATGAGGTTCTGTATGGTCTGGGAGATGATGGTTTGGTGATGGGGGGTGGGGTCATGGTCGAGTGGACAGTAGGAAGAGGTGTCCTTGAGTTGGCGTTTGGCTTCAGCGGTGTAGAGGTCAGTGCGCCAGACTACCACTGCGCCCCCTTTATCTGCTGGTTTGATGGTGAGGTTGGGATTAGAGCAGAGGGATTGGAGGGCTGCGCGTTGTGAGGGTGAGAGGTTGGAGTGGGGAAGGGGGGTAGACAGGTTGAGGCGGTTAATGTCCCGGCAGCAGTTGGAAATGAAGAGGTCGAGGGCAGGTAATAGGCCAGCGCGGGGTGTCCAGGTGGATGCAGTGTGTTGGAGATGGGCGAAGGGGTCCTCGGAAGGTGGGCGGGGGTCCTAATTGTGAAAGTAAGCTCGGAGGCGGAGGCGATGAAGAAGTGTTCGACGTCATGACGTGTATTAAATTCATTGATGCGTGGACGGAGGGGGATGAAGGTGAGGCCTTTGCTGAGGACTGATCATTCGTCCTCAGTGAGTGGGAGGTCCGGGGGGATGGTGAAAACTCGGCAGGGCTGGGAGCTGGGATCTAGTGTGGGTGTGGAGCTGGGAGTGGGGTCGGAGCCAGTACCTGGAGTGGGTGTGATGGTGGGGGGAATGGGGGGTGGAGGCATGAGCAGGGGTAGTGTTCCCCTCGGGGTTCTGGGGGGTGGGGATAGTGACAGTGGGGTCTGTGGGGGGGCGTGTCAGCAGAACGCAGGTGAGTGGCGCTGGTGGGGGCGGAAGTGGTGGCAGACACGGCAGTAGGGGAGGCGGAAGTCACTGAGCATGTGGCATTGGCAATGATGTGAGGGCCGGAAGTGGCTGTGGGAGTGGCCATGATGGGGGCGGAAGTGACATCATCAATCAGCGTGGGGGTGGCAGCTGCATCAGCCACGTGGCTAATGGCGTTTCCGAGACCAGGGGAATCTTCTGGAATGTTTGAGGAGCGCTGGTTATGGAGGTGGGTGGATAAAAGTTTGTTGTACTTACAGTTTTTGATGTTTGAGATGGAATTGAAATACTGTTTGTTAAGAGTATGAATTCTCCTGAGGATGTAGTACAGAGTGGGTCCTTTGCAATTCTGAGAGAGTGTGGCCCTCAGCTGAGGCAGGGCTGACTGTAGAGAGGTTAGGTGCCGGCGCATTGCTGCAAGCGTGGAGCGGAGGATCTTGAAGGAGAACCGTTGCTGGTGTTTTTGAATCTGTAGTCTGTACTGTTTGTCCTGTTCGGCTCCGAACGCTGCTGGTTTAAAGGTGGTCCGGAGTCCTTGTGGGATGAGTTGGTTACGGAGGCAGGTACTGAGGAAGCAAATGTGGCTGTGGTAGCGAGTTTGTTTCAGGACATGGTTGAAGAGCTTCAGGGCTGAGGAAATGACCTGGGAGTTGCAGTGGGAGAGGGACTCCCTGAAATTCTTGTAGAGAGAGGAGGAAAACTTCTTCAAGGCAGGCATCCTAGCGAGAGGATTCACAGTAGGGTTAAAATCAACTAGGTAAAAACAATGACTGCAGATGCTGGAAACCAGATTCTGGATCAATGGTGCTGGAAGAGCACAGCAGTTCAGGCAGCATCCGAGGAGCTTCAGCAAAATCAACGTTTCGGGCAAAAGCCCTTCATCAGGAATAAAGGCAGAGAGCCTGAAGCGTGAAGAGATAAGCTAGAGGAGGGTGGCGGTGGGGAGAGAGTAGCATAGAGTACAATGGGTGAGTGGGTGAGGAGATGAAGGTGATAGGTCAGGGAGGAGAGGGTGGAGTGGATAGGTGGAAAAGGAGATAGGCAGGTAGGACAAGTCCGGACAAGTCAAGGGGACTGGAAGTTTGAAACTAGGATGAGGTGGAGGAAGGGGAAATGAGGAAGCTGTTGAAGACCTGGTAGATGGATTCTATAGATGGGAGGTTGGCCTTTGTGATTGTCTGGGCCGAGTTCACCACTCTCTGTAACCATCTCCAATCTTGAATGGTACAGTTGCCGTACCAGGTAGTGATACATCCAGACAGAATGCTCTCGATGGCCCACCTATAAAAGTTGGCAAGGGTATTCACCATCATGCCAAATTTCCTCAGCTGCCTGAGGAAGAAGAGACGTTGTTGGGCCTTTGTAACCAGTGCATCCACATGAACAGCCCAAGAAAGCTTGTTGTGGATGACCACTCCCAGGAGCTTGACACTCTCCACTCGTTCCACCTCTCTGCTGTTAATGTGTAGGGGGGGCATGAGTAACATCCCGCTGAAAATCAATAATGTGTTCCTTGGTTTTGCCGGTATTGAGAGCTAGGTTGTTCTCAGTGCACATTTTTCCAGGTCTTCCACCTCCCGTCTGTAGTCTGTTTTGTCGCTATCTGAGATTCGACCGACTATGGTGGTGTCATCAGTGAACCTGTAAATGGCATTAGTCTGGTATTTAGCGACGCAGTCATGGGTATACAGTGAGTACAGTAGGGGGCTGAGTACTCACCCTGGGGGGCTCCAGTGTTGAGTGTTAGTGAGGATGAAATATTGTCCCCAGTCTTCACTGATTGTGGCCTGTGGGACAGGGAACCGAGGATCCAGTTGAAGAGAGTGGGGCTTAGTCCGAGATCACTAAGTTTAGTAATCAGTCTCGAGGGGATAATATTGTTGAAGGCTGAACTGTAATCTATGAGTAGAATTCTTATGTAGCTGCTCTTGGTGTCAAGATGCTCTAGGGAGGAGTGAAGGTCAAGTGATACGGCATCTGACGTGGATCTGTTGGTCCGATAGGCAAATTGGAGTGGATCAAGAGTAATGGGGAGGCTGGAGTTGATTAATGCCATGACCAGCCTTTCAAAGCACTTCATGACCACCGAAGTTAGCGCCATTGGGTGGTCATCATTGAAACATGCTGCATGAGCCTTCTTAGGCCCAGGGATGATGATGGCCCTGTTGAAACAGGCAGGGACAGTGGCCTGCTGCAGGGAGAGGTTGAAGATGTCCAAGAAGACCTCTGCCAGTTGATCTGCACATGCTCCGAGTGCACGGCCTGGTACTCCGTCTGGTCCCATTGCTTTCCTTGGATTCACACGAAGGAAAACTGATCTGACCTCTGATGCAGTGACTGTTGGGATAGGTTCGTTAGGACTTGTTGGAGTAGGTATTACCTCTCCACCAAAATTCTGCTCAAAGCAGGCATAGAAGGTATTGAGACGATCTGGGAGGGATGTGCCATTGTCTGCTATCTTGCACTGTCTCTTTTTAGAGCCTTTTTAGAACCTTGCCATAGTCGCTGGGTGTCTGTCTGGGTGTCCAGTTTGGATCGGTATTGATCCTTGGGCTATCTTAATGGCTCTGCGAAGGGCATACTTGGATTCCTTATATTTGAGAGGGTCTCCTGATCTGAAGGCCTCACGCCTGGTTTTTAGCAGGTTCTGTATGTCCTGGTTCATCCAGGGTTTCCTGTTGGGGAACACCCGGATTGACTCCCTCGGTATGCAGTCCTTCACACACTTGCTGATAAAGTCTGTGACGGTGGTGATGTACTCGGCCTGTTTGAACACGGCCCAGTCAGCCGATTCCAGACAGCACCGGAGTTGATCCTCTGCCTCCTCCGACCAGCACTGGACCTGTATCCACGAGGGGGTCTCCTGCTTGAGCTTTTGCCTGTAAGCCGGGAGAAGAAACACAGCATTGTGGTCGGAGTTCCCGAAATGAGGGCGGGGGATGGAGCGGTAGGCATTTTTCACAGTGGTGTAGCAGTGGTCTAAAATGTTCTGGCCCCTGGCGGGACAAGTAATGTTCTGGTGGTACTTGGGTAACAATAAACAGGGCCTCGGAGTGTTCTGTCTCCAGGGTGACAGCACATCCAGAGCTTCCTTAGCCTTTGCTTGTGGCGGTATGTACACAGCAGTTCGTATCGCAGCGGGAAATTCCCATGGGAGATGGAAGCGGCGGCATTTGACGGTGAGGAATTCAAGATTTGGGGAGCAATGGATACCCAGGGTTGCAATGTTCGTGCATCACAAGTTATTGATTAAAAAGCAAACCCCTCCACCCTTTGTCTTACCCGAGGACACTGTATGGTGCATACGATGGATACAATGCTTCATCGGGTGGTTGAAGAAGCAGTGCTTCGAAGGTTAGCGTTTCCAAATAAATCTGTTGGACTCTCACCTGGTGTTGTGTGACTTTTAACTTCATCCATCCCAGTCCAACACTGGCACCTCCAAATCATGATTCACATTTTACATTGACAATCTGGATGAAGGAACTGAGGACACTGTTGCTAAGTTTGCAGATGACACAAAGACAAGTGGAGGGGCAGGTAGGGTTGAGGAAGTGTGGAAGGTACAGAAGGATGTGGACGAGCTGGGAGAGTGGGCAGAAAAGTGGCAGGTGGACTACATTATGGGAAAGGGTTATGCAGTTTGATAGGTAGAACAGAGGCATAGGCGAAAGTGAGGACTGCAGATGCTGGGGATCAGAGTCAAGATCAGAGTGGTGCTGGAAAAGCACAGCAGGTCAGGCAGCATCCGAGGAGCAGGAAAATCGACATTTCAGGCAAAAACCTGATTCCTGATGAAGGGCTTTTACCCGAAATGTCAATTTTCCTGCAGAACAGAGGCATAGACCATTTTGCAAATGGGGAAAGGCTTTGGAAATCTGAAGCACAAAGGGACTTGGGAGTCCTGGTTCAGGTTAACGTGCAGGTTCAGTTGCCAGTTAGGAAGGCAAATGCAATGTTAGCATTCATTTCAAGAGGGCTAGAATACAAGAGCAAGGATGTACTGCTGAGGCTGTATAAGTCTCTGGTCAGACCACATTTGGAATATGTGGCCGTTTTGGGCCCTGTATGGAATGTTGTCAAATGGAGGGAATCTAGAGGAGGTTTACGAGCGTGATCCCGGGAACGATGGTCTTTTCATCAGGAGTGGTCAAGGACTCTGGGTCTGTACTTGATGGAGTTCAGAAGGATAAGGGGTATCTGACTGAAACTTGTAGCATACTGAGACACCTGGATAGAGTGGACGTGAAGAAGATGTTTCCACCAGTGGGAGAGACTAGGACTCGAGGACACAGCCTCAGAGTGTAAGAATGACTCTTTAGAAGTTTAGATGGTGGTGGAAGAGGGTTGTTTTTTGAACTGGACATCTGTGACCAGTGATGTGGCATAAAGACACTGTTTTTGTCATTTATGTCAACGATTTGTACGTGAACACAGGAGGTATGGTTGGCAAGTTTGCAGATGACACCAACATTGGAGGGGTAGTGGACAGTGAAGAACATTATCTCTGAGTACAGCAGGATCTTGATCAGATAAGTCAATGGGCCAAGGAATGGCAGATGGAGTTTAATTTAGATAAATGTGAGGTGCTGCATTTTGGAAAGGAAAACCAGGGCAGGACTTACACAGTCAATGGTAAGGTCCTGGGGAGAGTTGCCAAACAAAGAGACCTTGGAGTGCAGGTTCACAGTTACTTGAAAGTGAAGTCGCAGGTAGACAGGATAGTGAAGATGGCTATAACACTTAATATAGGAGTTTGGAGGTCATGGTGCAGCTGTACAGGACATTAATGAGGCCACTTTTAGAATATTGCACATAATTCTACAACCCAGACCTCCACCGAACCTCTGTAACTCCATGCTCAATCCACGTAGCTTGCACATCTCTGGACACCAAGGGCAATTTAGCAAGGCCAATCCACATAACCTGCACATCTTTTGACTGTGAGAGAAAACTGGAGCACACAGAAGAAGCTCATGGTGAGAATGTGCAAACTCCATACAGGCAGTCACATGAGGCTGGGATTGAACCCAAGTCACTGGTGCTGTGAGGCAACAGTGCTAACCACTGAGCTACTGTGCTGCCCCTGGAGAGCATAAATTTAAGATGAGAGGGGAAAGACTTATAAATGACCTGAGGGGTAACTTTTTTACCCAAAAGGTGGTCCATGTACAGAATGAGCTGCCAGAGGAGGTAGTTGAGGCTGGTACAATTACAACATTTACAAGGCATCTGGATGGAGACATGAATAAGAAGGGTTTAGAAGGATTTGGGTCAAATGCTGGCAAATGGGGCTCGGTCAGATTGATATGTCTGATCCATGTGAATGAGTTGGTCTGAAGAGCCTGTTTTCATGCTGTATGACTCTTTAACTCCATAACTGAGACAAAGTGGGTTTCTTCAGCCAGAGGGTGATAGTCTGTATTACTCATTGCTGCTGAAGGCTGTGGAGGCTAAGTTATTGAGTGTATTTAAGACAGAGACAGATAGGATTTTGATTGGTAAGGAGCTCAAGGGAAGAAGGCAGGAGAATGGGGTTAAGAAAAGTATCAGCCATGATCAAATGGTGGAGCAGACACAGTGAGCAGAATGATCTTGTTCTATTCCTTTTGGTTCCATAATTGAACAGAGCCAGTTTTTACTCAGTTTTTTTTTATTTCAAAAATATACTTTATTCATAAAATAATTTGATGGTCTGTACAGTTGGTCATGCCATACATATGTAAACATGTACATACAGAGATCAAAACTTATCATTTTTATACAGGTCTGTACATTTATCAATCATATGCCCATATAATTAGCTGAGGCGTCAGCAGAGCCCAAATGACTGCATGGGCCCCCTGTTCTTCGTTAGGCAGGCAGACTTTACACAGTGGTCTTTCCCCACCGCGCCTTGGCGGCAGCTGCCCCGAGCTTCAGCGCATCCCTCAACACGTAGTCCTGGACCATGGAATGTGCCAGTCTGCAACACTCAGTCGGGGTCAACTCCTTCAGCTGGAAGATCAGCAGGTTTCGGACCACCCAGAGAGCATCCTTCACTGAGTTGATGATCCTCCAGGCATAGTTAATGTTCGTCTCGGTGTGCGTCCCGGGGAACAGACCGTAGAGCACAGAGTCCCACGTCACGGCGCTGCTCGGGACGAACCTCAACAAACACCACTGCATTCCTCTCCAGACTTCCTCTGCATAGGCACATTCCAGAAGGAGGTGTGTGACAGTCTCGTCCCCCCCGCAGCCGCTTCGAGGGCAGCGTGCGGTGCGGCTGAGAGTCCGGGCGTGCATAAAGGATCTCACAGGCAGAGCCCTTCTCACTACCAGCCAAGCCATGTCTTGGTGCTTGTTGGAAAGTTCTGGCGAATGGCTTTGACAGTCTGCTCAGGGAACCGCTCGATAGGATCTGCCCTCTCCTTTTCCCGAAGGGTCTCAAGGACACTACATGCTGACCACTTCCTAATGGACTTGTGGTCAAAGGTGTTTTTCTTGATAAATTTCTCCACGAAGGACAGGTGATACGGAACGGTCCAACTACTCGGAGCGTTCCGCGGCAGCGAGGCCAGGCCCATCCTTCGCAACACTGGGGACAAGTAAAACCTCAGTACGTAGTGACACTTGGTGTTTGTGTACCGGGGATCCACGCACAGCTTGATGCAGCCACACACAAAGGTGGCCATCAGGGTGAGAGTGGCATTGGGTGTATTTTTTCCCCCGTTGCCCAGATCTTTATACAGTGAGTCCCTTCGGACCCGGTCCATCTTTGACCTCCATATAAACTGGAAGATGGCCCGGGTGACTGCAGCGGCACAGGTTCTGGGAATAGGCCAGACCTGTGCCACGTATAACAGCAATGACAGTGCCTCACACCTGATGACCAGGTTTTTTCCCGCGATGGAGAGCGACCGTGGCTTCCGTCTGCCCAGTTTCTGCCTCACTTTGCTGATACGCTCCTCCCAAGACTTGGTGCACGCCCCAGCCCCTCCGAACCAAATACCCAGCACCTTCAGGTGGTCGGTCCTGACGGTGAAGGGGATCGAGGATTGGTCGGCCCAGTTCCCGAAGAGCATGGCCTCGCTCTTGCCTCGGTTTACCTTGGCCCCCGAGGCCCATTCGAACTGGTCACAAATGCACATGAGTCTGCGCACGGACAGCGGATCCGAGCAGAAAACGGCGACGTCATCCATGTACAGGGAGGCCTTAACCTGCAGGCCCCCGCTGCCAGGAATAGTCACCCCTCTCAGGCTCGCATCCTTCCTGATGGACTCGGCAAATGGCTCTATGCAGCACACAAACAAGGCAGGAGAGAGAGGGCAGCCCTGCCTGACTCCAGATCTGACTGGGAAGCTATCTGATTCCCACCCGTTGATTGAGACTGCACTGACAATGTTGGTGTAGAGCAGTCTGATCCAATTGCAGATTCCCTCCCCAAAGCCCATTTTGGAGAGAACATCTCTCACATACGTGTGTGATATCCTGTCAAAGGCTTTCTCCTGGTCCAGGCTGATGAGGCAGGTGTCCAACCCTCTGTCCTGCACGTAGGCGATCGTATCCCTGAGGAGTGCGAGACTCTCAGTTTTTACTCAGTTGCCACTCATTCAGACTCGAAATGCAGTGATGAGTAGATCAACCCAAGCTGTGCTGCACTAATCTGGATTTCTGGAGTCCATCGTCACAGTTATATTGTCTTCCCAGTTCAAATCAATTTACCCCACTTATGGCCTGGTTGCATGCTCTAATCTGTCAAGACTGCCTTCCTCGCCAATTCTGAGCATCTGTTAATACCTGGATCAAAGCTACAACTGGCAGGAAATTTAAAGAAGAGCTAATCTATTCACAGAGCACTACTTAATATGCAAAGGGCGGCACGGTGGCTCAGTGGTTAGCACTGTTGCCTCACAGTGCCAGGGACCCGGGTTCAATTCCAGCCTCGGGCAACTGTCTGTGTGGAGTTTGCACATTCTCCCTGTTTCTGAGTGGGTTTCCTCCCACAGTCCAAAGATGTGCTGGTAAGGTGAATTGGCCATGCTAAATTGCCCACAGTGTTCAGGGATGTGTAGGCTAGGTGCATTAGTCAGGGGTAAATATAGGGTACATAGAACATAGAACATAGAAGAATACAGCGCAGTACAGGCCCTTTGGCCCTCGATGTTGCGCCGATCCAAGCCCACCTAACCTATACTAACCCACTATCCTCCATATACCTATCCAATGCCCGCTTAAATGCCCATAAAGAGGGAGAGTCCACCACTGCTGCTGGCAGGGCATTCCATGAACTTACGACTCGCTGAGTGAAGAACCTACCCCTAACTTCAGTCCTATATCTACCCCCCCTTAATTTAAAGCTATGCCCCCTTGTAATACCCGACTCCATACGCGGGAAAAGGTTCACACTGTCAACCCTATCTAACCCCCTAATCATCTTGTACACCTCAATCAAGTCACCCCTAAACCTTCTTTTCTCAAATGAAAACAGCCCCAAGTGTCTCAGTCTTTCCTCATACGATCTTCCTTCCAGACCAGGCAACATCCTGGTAAACCTCCTCTGCACCCGTTCCAGTGCCTCCACATCCTTCCTATAGTATGGCGACCAAAACTGCACACAATATTCCAGATGCGGCCGCACCAGAGTCTTATACAACTGCATCATGACCTCAGGGCTCCGGAACTCAATTCCTCTACCAATAAAAGCCAGTACGCCATATGCCTTCCTCACCGCACTATTTACCTGGGTGGCAACTTTCAGAGATCTGTGTACATGGACACCAAGATCCCTCTGCTCATCCACACTACCAAGTATCCGACCATTAGCCCAGTACCCCATCTTTTTGTTATTCTTCCCAAAGTGAATCACCTCACACTTAGCTACATTGAATTCCATTTGCCACCTTTCTGCCCAGCTCTGCAGCTTCTCTATATCCTGCTGTAACCTGCCACATCCTTCATCACTGTCAACAACTCCTCCGACTTTCGTATCATCCGCAAACTTGCTCACCCAACCTTCTAACCCCTCTTCCAGGTCATTTATAAAAATGACAAACAGCAATGGTCCCAAAACAGATCCTTGCGGAACACCGCTAGTGACGGCACTCCATGAAGAAACTTTGCCATCAACTACTACCCTCTGTCTTCTTCCATCCAGCCAATTCCTAATCCAAACCTCCAACTCACCCTCAATGCCATATCTCCGTATTTTCTGCAGTAGCCTACCATGGGGAACCTTATCAAACGCCTTACTAAAATCCATATATACCACATCTACCGCTTTCCCCTCATCAACCTCCTTCGTCACCTTTTCAAAGAATTCAATAAGGTTTGTGAGGCACGACCTGCCCTTCACAAAACCATGCTGACTATCCTTGATCACATTATTCCTATCCAGATGTGCATAAATCCTATCCCTTACAATTCTCTCTAAGACTTTGCCCACAACAGAAGTGAGACTCACCGGCCTATAGTTACTAGGGTTATCCCTACTCCCCTTTTTGAACAAGGGAACCACATTTGCTATCCTCCAGTCTTCTGGCACTACTCCTGTAGACAAAGAGGACATAAAAATCAAGGCCAATGGCTCTGCAATCTCCTCCCTTGCTTCCCAGAGAATCCTAGGATAAATGCCATCAGGCCCAGGGGACTTATCTATTTTCACCTTTTCCAGGATTTCCAACACCTCTTCTCTACATACCTCAAAGCCATCCATTCTACTTATTTGTGACTCAGTATTCACATCGACGACAATGCCCTGTTCCTGAGTAAATACTGAAGAAAAGTATTCATTCAGTGTCTCCCCAATCTCTTCCGCCTCCACACGCAACTTCCCACTACTATCCTTGACTGGACCTATTCCTACCCTAGTCATTCTTTTTTTCCTAACATACCTATAGAAAGCCTTAGGGTTTTCCCTAATCCTACCGACTAAGGACCTTTCATGTCCCCTCCTTGCTGCTCTTAGCTCTCTCTTCAGGTCCTTCCTGGCTACCCTATAACTCTCAATCGCCCCAATTGAACCTTCACGTCTCATCTTGAGATAGGCCGCCCTCTTCCATTTAACAAGGGATTCCAATTCCTTATTAAACCACAGCTCCCTCGCACGACCCTTTCCTCCCTGCCTGACAGGTACATAATTATCAAGGACACTCAATAGTTGCTCCTTGAACAAGCTCCACATATCATTTACACACTTGCCTTGGAGTCTACTTTTCCAAGCCACACATCCTAAGTCATGCCTCACCGCATCATAATTTCCCTGACCCCAGCTATAACTCTTGCCCTGTAGTACACACTTATCCCTCTGCATCACGAGAGTAAAAATCACCGAATTATGGTCACTATCCCCAAAGTGCTCACCTACCTCTAATTCTAACACCTGGCCTGGTTCGTTACCCAGAACCAAATCCAGTATGGCCTCACCTCTTGTTGGCCTGTCTACATATTGTGTCAGGAAACTCTCCTGCACACATTGAACAAACACTGACCCATCTAACGAACTTGAGCTATAGCTTTCCCAATCAATATCAGGAAAGTTAAAGTCCCCCATAACAACCACCCTATTACTGTCACTCATCTCCTGAATCACCTTCCCTATCCTTTCTTCTACGTTTCTAGGACTATTGGGAGGCCTGTAAAAGACTCCTAACAGGGTGACCTCACCTTTCCTATTCCGAACCTCAGCCCAAACTACCTCAGATGGCAAGTCCTCATCCATCGTCCTTTCCACCACTGTAATACTATCTTTGACAAGCAATGCCACACCTCCCCCTCTTTTACCCCCACCTCTGACCCTACTAAAACATTTAAATCCTGGAACCTGCAACAGCCAATCCTGTCCCTGTTCTAGCCATGTCTCCGTAATAGCCACAACATCGAAGTCCCAGGTACCAACCCACGCTGCAAGTTCACCTACCTTATTTCGTATACTTCTTGCATTGAAGTATACACACTTCAAGCCACTTTCCTGTTTACAGGCACCCTCCTTGGAAATTGATGCCATGTTCCTAACCTCCCTACACTCCAGGCCCTGCACCCTGAAGCTACAATCTGGGTTCCCATGCCCCTGCAGAGTTAGTTTAAACCCCCCCCAAGAGCACTAGCAAACCTCCCCCCAAGGATACTGGTGCCCCTCAGGTTCAGGTGTAGACCATCCTGTTTATAGAGGTCCCATCGTCCCCAGAAAGAACCCCAGTTATCCAAAAACCGGAATCCCTCCCTCCTGCACCATCCCTGTAGCCACGCATTTAACTGTTCTCTTTCCCTATTCCTCGAATCTCTATCACGTGGCACGGGTAACAAACCAGAGACAACAACTCTGTTCGTTCTAACTCTGAGCTTCCAACCTAGCTCCCTGAAAGCCTGTCTAACCTCCTCGGCACTCCTCCTACCTATGTCGTTGGTGCCAATATGGACCACGACTTCGGGCTGCTCCCCCTCCCCCTCCAGGACCCGGAAAACACGATCAGAGACATCACGTACCCTTGCACCTGGGAGGCAACATACCAAACGTGAGTCTCTCTCGTTCCCACAAAACCGCCTATCTGTGCCCCTAACTATCGAGTCCCCAATTACTACTGCTCTGCTCTTCTTCACCCTTCCCTTCTGAGTAATGGGGACAGGCTCCGTGCCAGAGACCTGAGCCCCGTTATTTACCCCTGGTAAGTCATCCCCCCCACAAGTATCCAAAACGGTATACTTGTTCTTGAGGGGAATGGCCGCAGGGGGTCCCTGCACTGGCTGCTTCCTCCCAGTCCCCCTCACTGTCACCCATCTATCTGCCATCTTTGGAGTTACTACTTCCCTATAACTCTGATCTATGACCCCCTCTGCCTCCCGAATGATCCGAAGTTCATCCAACTCCAGCTCCAGTTCCCTAACACGGTCTTGGAGGAGCTGGAGATGGGTGCACTTCCTGCAAGTGTAATCGGCAGGGACGTCGATGGCATCCCTCACCTCATACATGTTGCAGGAGGAACATTGCACTGCCTTCACTGCCATCCCTCTAAAGCTAACTTTTATTTAAAAAAAAAAACTGGGTCTAAAGAATACAACAAGCAAAATTCAGCACTTACCTACTTACCACAACAGATGTTATTATTAGGTTAGAGGAGGAGGGCGGGTGGGAGGCACTACCCGTGTAGTGCCTCGGGTTCCTCTCCTTCGAGCTTTTAAAGGGGGAAAAAACCTACCCAGGTAAGCTTACACTAACTGCTTCCGGGTCTCGGCTGCCCCTCTGGTCGTCGTCACTTCCCCCTGGTGCTCCCGCTCTTTCTGTGAAGAGAGAAAAAAAAACACCGCTGCCCGTTACCGGTAAGCACTTTTAAAACCAAACGGTCTTACCTTCGCTGCTGCTCGCACTGGAAATGACCGACGGCTTCGAAGGGTGAGTATAAATACTCACCGCTTTCCTTCCCGGCTGCCCCTCTGGTCGTCGTCACTTCCCCCTGGTGCTCCCGCTCTTTCTGTGAAGAGAGAAAAAAAAACACCGCTGCCCGCTACCGGTAAGCACTTTTAAAACCAAACGGTCTTACCTTCGCTGCTGCTCGCACTGGAGTAGGGGAATTGGTCTGGGTGAGTTACTCTTTGGAGGGTTGGTGTGGACTTGTTGGGCCGCAGAGCCTGTTTCCACACTGTAGGGAATCTAATCTAATGGGCAGCATAGTGGCACAGTGGTTAGCACTGCTGCGTCGCAGCACCAGAGACCCACGTTCAATTCCCACCTCAGGCGACTGACTGTGCGGAGTTTGCCTGTTCTCCCCGTGTCTGCGTGGGTTTCCTCCGGGTGCTCCGGTTTCCTCCCACAGTCCAAAAAATGTTCAGGTTAGGTGAGTTAGCCATGCTAAATTGCCTGTAGTGTTAGGTGAAGGGGTAAATATAGGGGAATGGGTCCGGGTGGATTGCGCTTCGGTGTGGACTTGTTGGGCCGAAGGGCCTGCTTCCACACTGTAAGTGATATAATCAAAGTGAAGAAACTTTGAAGAATGATTTGATAATTGCATTTTTTAAAATTCACTCATGGGATGTGGGCATCGTTGGCTGGATCAGCATTTACTGTCCATAGTCGGTGCCCTCGAGAAGGTGGGGATAAGCTGCCTTCTTGAACTGCTGCAGTCCATGTGCTGTAGTAGACCCACCATGCCCTTAGGGAGGGAATTCCAGGATTTTGGCCCAGCGACAGTGAAGGAATGGCAATATATTTCCAAGTCAGGATGGTGAGTGGCTTGGAGGGGAACTTGCAGATTGTGGTGTATCCATGTTTCTGCTGCTCTTGGAAGTGGTCATGGTTTTGCATGGGTCTGAGGATCTTTGGTGAATATCTGCAGTGTATCTTGTAGATGATACACACTGCTGCTACTGAGTGTGGATGGTGGAGGGAGTATACACTTGTGGATGTGGTGCCAGCCAAGCGGGCTGCTCTGTCCTGGATAGTGCCAACTTTCTCGAGTGTTGTTGGAGCTGCACCCATCCAGGCAAGTGGGGAGTATTCCATCATACTCCTGACCTGTGCCTTGTTTGACCTGTGCCTTGTTAATGATGGACAGGCTTTGGGGAGTCAGGAGGTAAATTACTCACTGCAGGATTCCTAACCTCTGGAACTATCATCCAAAATTGAAATATGTATGAATTGCATGTTCAAATATTCCATAAATTGCAGTAGGTTTGTACTATTGCAACAATAAAGTTTCCCCACTTCTTGTACTGAAAGCTGGACAGAATTCCATAGAATCCACGGATCAGAAACTGGTATACATCAGCACCAATACTGTTTTAGGAGGTTGGTTTCTCTCTGATTGCTTCATAGAATCCCTGCAGTGCAGAAGCAGGCCATTCGGCCCATCAAGTCCACACTGACCAACTAAAGAGGATCCCAATTCCCTACGCTCCCCTACCCCTGTAACCCTGCATTTCCCATGGCAGATCTACCAAACCTGCACATGCCTGGAGTATGGAAGGAAACCCACGCAGACATGGGGAGAACATGTGAACTCCACATAGACACTCACCCAAGGGTGGAATTGAACTTGGATCCCTGGTGCTGTGAGTGCTAACCTACTGTGCTATGCTGCACTTTCCCACTTTGCCTCTAGTGCTTTCTGCTTTCTTCTCCTTCGTATGATCAATTAATTAATGTTCTCCACATCAGCAACGCCATGAGAGAATGACTTCCACATTCTCATCACTGCATGGGAAAAAAATCCTTTGCAAAGTGTTTACTTTATCTGCTCACTGCCACACTCACATATTCTGCAGCCATCTTTCAGTGCATTCTGCCACACAATAGGGCCTTTGTCCTGAATCCCTCATGTGGCACCCAATCAAAGGCTTTCTGAAAGTTTTCCATTTGGATCACATTGACTGCATTGTCTTTGCCAACTCTTCTGTTAACTTCTGTTAAAGGATACTAATAAAGTCGGATAACAAAGAACATAGGAGTTAGGAGCAGGAATGGTTTTCTAGCCTGTTCTGCCATCCAATAAGATTGTGGTTAATATGACTTTGGTATCAACAGCACTTTCCTGACTGACTCCCCTAGTGCTCACTCCATTATGGATCAAAAATCTATCTAACGCGGCTTTGAACACATTTAATAGCCCTCACATCCATTGCGTTCTGGGGAAAGGATATTTCACATACTCAGAGAGAGGGGAAAAAAAATCATTTTATTACAAACATGGCATTTAAGAAATCCAAGCTATTTTTATTATATACTCAGCTTCTGGAAGTTTTGTTACTGCGTTGGTTTATCAACTATTCTAGCATCTTTCACACCATTAAACCTATATTAAATAGACCATAATTCTAGCTCACATTTTAACAATTTATATCTGATGATAGACCGTGCTTTGACACTAACTCCTTTTTCAAGACTTTTTAAATTCATTAATGGGGCATGAGCATCGCTGGGCCCTGCATTTATTGCCCGTTCCTAGATGCCCATCGAGAAGGTGGTAGTGAGCTGCCTTCTTGAACCACTGCAGTCCATATGGTGTAGGTAGACTCGTAATGCTGTTCAGGAGGGAATTCCAGCAATTTGACCCAGTAACATGAAAGAGTGGTGATATATTTCCAAGTCAGGAAGTCAGTAATGCTCTCCTACAATCACTTCTGTCAGGGAGAAGATACATAAGCTTGAACACATGCACCAGTAGGTTCAGGAAAGGCTTCTTCTCTGCCGTTATCAGACTGATGAATGGACTCTCGAACTTCAAATAACGTCAAATTTGTTAATGTTGATGTTGCTTCGTGCATCTCCTATGTGTGTAACCCTGTATGCCTCATTCTGTCTAAGCACCCCACGATCTGTATGTCCTTGCTTACTGTGATCTACCTGTACTACTCACAAACAAAGCCTTTCACTGTACATAGGTACATGTGACTGCAGTAAATCAAAATCAGAAATCACATGACAGGGGACAGTGCAGAGCTGAAAGTTTGAAACTAGGATGAGGTGGGGGAAGGGGAAATGAAGAAGCTGTTGAAGTCCACATTGATGCCCTGGGGTTGAAGTGTTCCGAGGCGGAAGATGAGGCATTCTTCCTCCAGGCGTCTGGTGGTGAGAGAGCGGCGGTGAAGGAGGCCCAGGACCTCCATGTCCTCGGCAGAGTGGGAGGGGGAGTTGAAATGTTGGGCCACGGGGCGGTTTGGTTGATTGGTGCGGGTGTCTCGGAGATGTTCCCTAAAGCGCTCTGCTAGGAGGTGCCCAGTCTCCCCAATGTAGAGGAGACCTCATCGGGAGCAACGGATACAATAAATGATATTGGTGCATGTGCAGGTAAAACTTTGATGGATGTGGAAGGCTCCTTTAGGGCCTTGGATAGAGGTGAGGGAGGAGGTGTGGGCACAGGTTTTACAGTTCCTGCGGTGGCAGGGGAAAGTGCTCCCTCACCACCAGATGCCTGGAGGAAGAACGCCTCATCTTCCGCCTCGGAACACTTCAACCTCAGGGCATCAATGTTGACTTCAACAGCTTCCTCATTTCCCCTTCCCCCACTTCATCCTAGTTTCAAACTTCCAGCTCAGCACTGTCCCCTTGACTTGTCCGGACTCGTCCGACCTGCCTAGCTCCTTTTCCACCTATCCACTCCACCCTCTCCTCCCTGACCTATCACCTTCATCCCCTCCCCCACTCACCCATTGTACTCTATGCTACTCTCTCCCCACCCCCACCCTCCCCTAGCTTATCTCTCCACGCTTCAGGCTCTCTGCCTTTATTCCTGATGAAGGGCTTTTGCCCGAAACGTCGATTTCACTGCTCGTTGGATGCTGCCTGAATTGCTGTGCTCTTCCAGCACCACTGATCCAGAATCTACTCAGTAATCCTGCCACTTCAACATTAATGCCTATAAGTTTATTTCACTCATCGTTAAATGGCCTTATCTTTAATTCTTCAGAGGCATTCTAGTGACATGGTAAGTAGAGATGAACACAGTTACTATGGAAAGGGTATTGAAACTGTACAAAGTAACATTGCAAATAGAATGTATTCTTCTCTGCAGAAGCATGAAGGAAAGATCTTAAATATGAAGTGACACTTACAGTATCATTACGAATGGAAACAGGAAAGGTGAATTCTCTAATAAATTGAAACAGTCAGCAGATAAAATGTCCTTTCTGGCACAGCCTGAGAACAGTATAATTAACTTTTGCAGTTATGTTTCTGGTGACAAAATATTCATAAAGCTGGATAGATAATTAATGCAGCTTTTCAAAGAAATTGCAGCACAAATTAATATTTTGTGCAATGCATATTATGCAGATTAAGATCAATTTCTATGCATGTTATTTCATTATTATCACACAGCTTTATTTAGAATGATATAAATCAACTTAGGAAATTAGTTAACAATGTGCAAACCAACAAAACTAAGCTTTCACTAGCCAGATATCACAGTTTCCCAGTCAAGTAAAAGATTTATAACTTGAAATTCATCGTGCTCCTTTTCCTCTATGAAGCATACCTTTCAGCCACCAGAGACAATGTCAAAATGTCTATAAATCCTTTTCTCATGCTGCATGGTACCAATACTTTTTGGTACTTGCATTGAAATGAGATTTAGATGGTTGTTTTCAACACGGTATGATTGATAAACGTGCTAGGTAGGGAAGACAGAAAAGCACTGAAAATGTGTTGCTGGAAAAGCGCAGCAGGTCAGGCAACATCCAAGGAACAGGAGAATCGACGTTTCGGGCATAAGCCCTTCTTCAGGAATCCAGAAGACAGAAAAGGGCAAACATTAGGAAAATGATAATTGCGAGGTTATTCATGTTGGAGCAAAACCAAGAAGGCAGATTGCTACCTGAATGGGTGTAAGTTGGGAGAGGGGAGTGTGCAGTGGGACCTGGGTGTCCCTCTGCACCAGTCACTGAAGGTAAGCATGCAGGTGCAGCAGGTGGTAAAGAAGGCAAATTGTACGTTGGCCTTCATTGTGAGAGGTTTCGAGTACAGGAGCAGGGATGTGTTGTTCAGAGAATCCCTTCAGTGTAGAAACAGGCCATTTGGTCCAACAAGTCCATACTGACTCTGCAAAGACTATCCCACCCAGAACCATTCTCCAACCCTAACACTCTCCATTTACCCCTGACTAATGCACCTAACCATCACATCCCTGAACAGCATGGACAATTTAGCATGGCCAATTCACCTAACCTGCACATCTTCGGACTGTGGGAGGAAACCAGGGCACCCAGAGGACACCTACGCAGACACAGGGAGAATGTGCAAACTGCACACCCAAGGCTGGACTTGAACCCAGGTCCCTGGTGCTGTGAGGCAGCAGTGCTAACCACTTAGCTACCGTGCTGCCATGTTGCAGTTATATAGGGCCTTGCTGAGGCTACACCTGGAATATATTTGTGCCATTTTGGTCTCCTTTTCTGAGGAAGGATGCTCTTGCTTTCGAGGGAGTGCAGTGAAGGTTTTCCAGGCTGATTCCAAGGGATGGTGGGACTGATGTATGAAGAGAGATTGACTAGGTTAGGAATGTTTTCGCTGGAGTTCAGACAAGTGAGGGGGGAATCTCATAGAGACTTATAAAATTCTAACAGGACTAGACAGGGTAGATGCAGGGAGGATGTTCCCGATGGTGGGTGCATCGAGCACCAGGGGTCACTCTCTGAGGATTTGGGTTGGACCATTTAGGATGGAGATGAGGAGACATTTCTTCACCTAAAAAGTGGTGGGCCTGCGGAATTCATTACCACAGGAAGTAGTTGATGTCAAAATATTGAATGTATTCAAGAGGTGGCTAGATATAGCATGGAGCAAATGGGGCCAAGGAATATGGGGGAAAAGCAGGATGAGACTATTGAGTTGGACAACCAGCCATGATCGTGATGAATAGTGGAGTAGGCTCGAAGGGCTGAATGGCCTCCTGCTTGCTCGTATCTTGCATGTTTCTATTTTCTATGACACCATGTAGAATCAAAATATCTACCCCTTCAGAGTATCTGTGAGACACCATTGAAGCAACCTTCACTGTGAACGTGTGGATGGAATTAAAGGAATGTCAAAACCTCAAACACAGAGTTATTTTATTTGGGTTCACGCAGTATGATTCTTGCAATGACTTAATAAAAATAGAAAGAACTGCGGATTCCGGAATGAGAAACAAAAACAGAAATTGCTGGAAAAGCTCAGCAGTGGAAACAAATCAGAGTTGCCTGCCACTTGGACACACCGCCCTGTTCCCTGGGCAACCTCTCTGTCTCAGGCTTGCTGCAGTGCTCCAGCAAAGCTCAGTGCAGGCTGGAAGAACAGCACCTTGAGGACTCTGGACTCAATATCGTGTTCAACAATTTTAGGGTTTGAGGCACATTGTCCCATTTCCTTACCCCCAACCCCCCACACACCAGGACTTATCATCACATGGTCTGCTATTACACGCTATCTATTGTTAACCTCTACATATTCCCATTAGCAGCCATTCGTCCTCTCCGGAGAAAGTGAGGACGCAGATACTGGAGATCAGAGTCAAACAGTGTGGTGCTGGAAAAGCACAGCCAGTCAGGCAGCATCTGAGGAGGAGAGTCAACGTTTCAAGTGTAACTCTTCATCAGGAATATCACTCTGCCAGGCCGATCGTTATCCACTCCGTTGTCTGTCTACCTGTTCTTCCCTCTGTTTGGGCTCTATCCCTGACCTACTGTTACTCCTTACCCCCCTCATCCGACTCAATCTTTTCCATAAAAACCAACCATATCCTGGCTGACCTGAGTTCTGAGGTAGGGTCAGTCAACCTGAAATGTTCACTCTGATTTCTCTCAACAGATGCTGTTAGACCTGCTGAGATTTGCCAGCATGCGCAGCTTTTGTTTCCAAAGACTAATGGGCTCAATGTTTGGCCTGCCCTGAGCTGCTTTGATCGAGCTTGAGAGTCCAATGACAAAATAAGTGTAAAGCTGTACTGTTTTTCTGTCCACTATATAATGCTAATTAATGAGGTCTTGTGGTGTAGCACCCCTATCTCTGGGCTCGAAGGCCTGAGTTGAAGACCCACCTGATTCTGAGACACATCATAATATGTTTGAAAGTCTTCAAAATAATATCAGGATAAAAATAGATAACCTATTTCCACTGGTTGGGGACTCTAGAAGTAGGGGCATAGTATAAAATTAGGGACAGACCTTTCAGGAGAGTTTGTAGGGAGCCCTTCCACACCCCCTTCCACACGCCCTTCCACACCCCCTTCCACACACCCTTCCACTCACCCTTCCACACGCCCTTTCACACGATTTTCCACACCCCCTTCCACATGCCCTTCCACATGCCCTTCCACACAGACTTCTACACACCATACCACTCACCCTTTCACACGCCCTTCCACACCCTCTTCCACACGCCCTTCCACATGCCCTTCCACACGGCCTTCCACACTCCCTTCCACACTCCCTTCCACACGCCCTTCCACACATTCTTCTACACACCCTTCCACACACCCTTTCACACGCCCTTCCACACCCTCTTCCACACACCCTTCCACACGCCCTTCCACACGCCCTTCCACACGCCATTCCACACGCCCTTTCACACGCCCTTTCACACACCCTTCCACACGCCCTTCCACACGCCCTTCCACATGCCCTTCCACACCCACTTGCACACGCCCTTCCACACACACTTCTACACAACCTTTTACACACCCTTCTACACACCCCCTCCCACACACCCTTCCACACGCCCTTTCATGTCCCCTTCCACACACCCTTCCACACACCCTTCCACACACCCTTCCACACACCCTTCCACACAACTTTCTACACACCCTTCGACACACCCTTCGACACACCCTTCCACACGCCCTGCCACATGCCCTTCCACACACCATTCCACACACCATTCCACACTGCCTTCCACACCCCCTCCCACACTCCTTTCCACACACCCTTCCACACATTCTTCTACACACCCTTCCACACACCCTTCCACACACCCTTCCACACATCCTTCTACATACCCTTCCACACATCCTTCCACACATCCTTCTACATACCCTTTCACACACCCTTCCACACATCCTTCTACATACCCTTCCACACCCCCTTCCACACATCCTTTTACACACCCTTCCACACCCACTTCCACACATTCTTCTACATACCCTTCCACACACCCTTCTACATACCCTTCCACACACCCTTCTACATACCCTTCCACACACCCTTCTACATACCCTTCTACATACCCTTCCACATCCACACATCCTTCTACACACCCTTCTACACACCCTTCCACACACCCTTCCACACCCCCTTCCACACGCCCTTCCACACGCCCCTCCACACCCCCTTCCACACCCCCTTCCACATGCCCTTCCACACGCCCTTCCACACGCCCTTCCACACGCCCTTCCACACCCCCTTCCACACACCCTTCCACACCCCCTTCTACACACCCTTCTACACACCCTTCCACACCCTCTTCCACACCCCCTTCCACACATCCTTCTACACACCCTTCCACACCCCCTTCCACACATCCTTCTACACACCCTTCCACACCCTCTTCTACATACCCTTCCACACCCCCTTCCACACACCCTTCCACACGCCCTTCCACATCCACTTCCATACCCCCTTCCACACACCATTCCACACACCCTTCCACACGCCCTTCCACATCCACTTCCATACCCCCTTCCACACACCATTCCACACCCCCTTCCACACCCCCTTCCACACCCCCTTTCACACACCCTTCTACACCCCCTTCCACACATCCTTCTACACCCCCTTCCACACATCCTTCTACACCCCCTTTCACACTGCCTTCCACACCCCCTCCCACACACCCTTCCACACCCCCTTCTACACACCCTTCCATGCACCCTTCCACACCCCCTGCCACACCCCCTTCCACACACCTTTCCACACACCATTCTACACACCATTCCACACGCCCTTCCACACCCCCTTCTACACACCCTTCCACGCACCCTTCCACACCCCCTTCCACACACCATTCTACACACCATTCCACATGCCCTTCCACACCCCCTTCCACATACCCTTCTACTTACCCTTCCACATGCCTTTCTACACATCCTTCCACACACCCTTCCAAACACCCTTCTACATAACCTTCCACACAGCCTTCTACACACCCTTCCACATGCCCTTCCACAAACAACAGTGGATGTCGAATCAGTTTTTAGTTTTAAATCTGAGATAGATAAATATTTGTTACTTAAGGGTATTAATGGATATGGGCTAAAGGCTGATATTTATTTATTCATCTGTGAGATATGGCCATCACTGACTGACCAGCATTTTATTGCCTGTCCCTAATTGCCCTTGAGAGAGTGGTGGTGAGCTGCTTTCTTGAGCCACTGCAGTCCATGTGCTGTGGGTTGACCCACAATGCCATTAGGGAGTGAATTCTTGGATTTTGACCCAGTGGCAGTGAAGGAACACCGATATATTCCCAAGCCAGGATGGTGAGTGGCTTGGAGGGGAACTTGCAGGTGGTGTTGTTCTCATGTATCTGCTGTCCTTGTCCTTCTAGATGGAATTGATTGTGGGTTTGGAAGGTTCTGTGAAAAACCTTTGGTGAATTTCTGCAGTGCATCTTGTAGACAATATACATTGTTTGTCCAGAGTGTCACTGGTGGAGGGGATGGATGCTTGTGGATGTGGTGCCAATCAAGCAGGGGCTGCTTTGTCCTGGATGGTGTCAAACATCTTGAGTGTCGTTAGAGCTGCACTCAGCCGGATAAGTGGGGAGTATACCATCATACTCCGAATTTGTGCCTTGTAGATGGTGGACAGACTTTGTGGACTTAGGAGGTGAGTGACTCGCCACAGCATTCCCAGCATTAGATTAGATTACATTACATTACAGTGTGGAAATAGGCCCTTCGGCCCAACAAGTCCACACTGACCAGCCGAAGCGTAACCCACCCACATCCCTACATTTACCCCTTACCTAACACTACGGGCAATTTAGCATTGCCAATTCACCTGACCTGCACATCTTTGGACTGTGGGAGGAAACCGAAGCACCCGGAGGAAACCCACGCAGACACGGGGAGAATGCGCAAACTCCACACAGTCAGTCGCCTGAGGTGGGAATTGAATCCGGGTCTCTGGCACTGTGAGGCAGCAGTGCTAACTGCTGTGCCACCGTGCCGCCCACTAATCTGATCTGTTATTGTAGCCGTTATGTTTATGTGGTGAGTCCAGTTGAGTTTCTGGTCAATGACAATTCCCAGGATGTTGGTAGTGGGGGGGGGTTCAGTGATGGTAACACCATTGAATGAGTGGTAAGATTGTCTCTGATGATCATAATGGCACAAATGTTATTTGCCATTTGTCAGCCCAAGCTTGGATATTGTCCAGATCTTGTTGTATTTTAACATGGACTGCTTTAGTATCTGAGGAGTCACAAATGGTGCTGAACATTGTGCAATCATCAGCCAACATCCCCACTTCTGACTTTATGATGGAAGGAAGGTTATTGATGAAGCAGTTGAGGATATATGGTGCTGGAAAGACACAGCAGGTCAGGCAGCATCTGAGGAGCAGGAAAATCGACGTTACGGTCAAAAGCCCTTCATCAGGAATTTTCCTGCTCCTCGGATGCTGCCTGACCTGCTGTGCTTTTCCAGCACCACTCTAATCTAGACTCTGATTTCCAGCATCCGCAGTACTCACTTCCACCTGAGGATATATGGAGTTAGCTCACAGACCAGCCATGATCTCATTGAATGGTGGAAATGGTTTGAGGGGCTGAATAGCCTAATCCTGTTCCGATGTAACAGACTGATTAAAAAAATGCAAAATGTGTAGCTTGAATCTATCATCAGTCAACTCACTGCATTCATTGCGTGAATGGACAGGAGTTAGGAAATGATTGACCTTTCCAATGAGGGTGCCCACATGCATGGTGAGTGGAACATCACAGTCTGACACTTCCTACACAGATTCCAATCCGTCGCCGTCCCCATCCTTCAACCTTGTAGCCGTGTCCCATGAGAGGAGCGAGAGAGAAAGAGAAAACCCCAGTGTCAATAAGGGAGCGAAGAAAAGGCTCCGAAATGTTTCTCCAGCCTTCTCAAAGCCAGTCCAGGAGATCACATGAATCAAATACAATCAATTAATCCACCTTCTGACTCTATTCAGTGCGATGTATTTCCCAATCAATACCTGCTTCAGCTCCATAGACTGACTGCTCTCTGAGAACGGGAGAGCTACCAATCTTTTCCTACTTGCATGCACTTCAAACGTTTGTGTCCTTGTTGTCCCCGGTCTGCCAAACTCGAATAATTAATCTACATTCTGTCAGGGGTACAGCCAGACAAAACACCTGACAGTGCTCTGTAGCCCAGCTTGGAAAGATAATGCACTTCCAGTAACTACCTTACTCTAAGATTTAGCAACCACTGGATTTTTCAATCAGGTCAAAACAAAAGCTCCAGTCAAATTAAACAGTGCTAAACAATCCATGACAGACACAGACTCGAGAAGAAATATGTACTATGCAGAAAAAACACTCCACAAGCCACTGGGCAAACCATCCCTGCCTCACCCCTCCCCACAGACACTCAACTACTCAATCTTCAAAGAAAGTTTGGAAGAAATTAAAGCTGTTCTCAGAGCTGCAGAAACACCTGGAATAGCCTGTACAGTTCTGCTCACCTGACAATATTACTAAATTGGATAGGGTGCAGAAAGCTATTCAAAGGATATTACTGAGACTGGAGTGTTTGAGTTATAAGGAGAGGCTGAATAGGCTGGGATTTTTCTCCCTGAAGTGTAGGAGGTTGAGGGGTGATCTTATAGAAGTTCATAAAATCATGAGGGACATGGATAAGGTAAAAGGCAAAGGTCTTTGCCTGAGGATGGGTGAACATAGAACATAGAACAATACAGCACAGAACAGGCCCTTCGGCCCACGATGTTGTGCCGAACATTTGTCCTAGCTTAAGCACCCATCCATGTACCTATCCAATTACCGCTTAAAGGTCGCCAATGATTCTGACTCTGCCACTCCCACAGGCAGCACATTCCATGCCCCCACCACTCTCTGGGTAAAGAACCTACCCCTGACATCCCCCCTATACCTTCCACCCTTCCCCTTAAATTTATATCCCCTTGAGTTCAAAACTAGATGGCATAGGTTTAAGGTGGGAGGAGAAAGATTCAAAAGGGACCTGAGGGGTAACTTTTTCATGTAGAAGGTGGTTTATATGTGGTAGAGGCAGGTGCAGTTACAACATTTAAAAGCCATTTGAACAGGTACATGAAGAGGAAAGGGTTAGAGGGATATGAGACAAATGCTGGCAAATGAGACTAGTTTCGGCTCAGAAACTTGGGGTTGGCATGGACAAGTTGGACTGAAGGGCCTGCTTTTGTCCTGTATAACTCTATGACTGGAGGATAGATTATAATACTTGAGAAAGGAATTAATAAGAAACTCACAACGTCTTTGTCTTCTTGAGTACTATTCATGATTTTGATGTAAAAAATTGACTCTTTTTCGCAAGACTTTCTCCTGATGCTTCCCCAGGCAAGCAATGTGGATAAAGTTGTCACTAAAGTTCATTCATGGGACGAGGGCATCTCCACCCAGGCCAGCATTTATTGCGCATCCCTAGGTGCCCAGAGGGCAGTTAAGCATCAACCTCATTGCTGGGAGCATGGGGTCACATGTAGGCCAGACCAGATAAGGATGGCAGATTCCTTCCCTAAAGGACATTGGTGAACCAGATGTGAGTCTATAGTGAACAACAGTGTCAATCAAAGTGAGGCTGTGTTTTAGTTCAGCTGAAATAGCAACATGGGCACAAAACAGGCCTTAGAGATGGTTCAGGAGTAGAAAATATTTTGAAGTGGGCAGACAGGCGAATGATAACGTTGAAACAGAGAAGTGTGAGGTGATACATTTGGATATACTCAACATGGAGAGACAGTATACAATAAAGGATATTCTAAAAGGTATGTCGGAGCAGAGAGACCTGCATGTTCCCAGGTTGCAAATGGGTTCCATTCTTAAGTCGGTTCACAAGTTGATTTGAATGCAAGTCAGAACACAATGGGAGACAATATGAAACAGCTGTTTGTAAGTATGGGAAAAGTTCAAATGTCAGATCATTAAAATGATACTCCTGTATCGCATTCCTAATAAGTACAAGCTGTCATAAGTCATACATTTGTAAATCAGGCACCCACTTTACATATGTAAGTCATTAAAGGTTGCAACCAGGTAGAGAGAGGTGTTAAAGAATAAAATATTATTGTCTTCATCATTATGGGCAAAGCATACAACTGCAGGGAGGTGATGCTGAAGTGTTATAAAATATTAATTGGACTATAGCTGGATTGTTGAGCACAGTTTGAGATGCCAAAATTTAGGAATGATGTGAACACATCGGAGGGAGTGCTGAAGAAGTTTACAGGAATGGTTTCAAGAATCAGACATTTCAACAATCAGATTAAATTGGAGAAGCTGAGATTGTTTCACTGAGAGAAGGTGAAGAGTAGATTTGATAGAGGTTTTCCCAAACCAGGCAATGTCTCAGTGTTTTAAGATAATTAAAAGTGATAAGACACTGGGTAAATGTAACTAAGTCAATCTTTCCTCTATGGCAGTGGGCGGCACGGTGGCACAGTGGTTAGCACAGCGCCAGAGACCCGAGTTCAATTCCCGCCTCAGGCGACTGTCTGTTTGGAGTTTGCACATTCTCCCTGTGTCTGTGTAGGTTTCCTCCGGGTGCTCCGGTTTCCTCCCACAGTCCAAAGATGTGCAGGTCAGGGTGAATCAGCGGTGCTAAATTGCCCATAGTGTTAGGTGAAGGGGTAAATGTAGGGGAATGAGTCTGGGTGGGTTGCACTTCGGTGGGTCAGTGTGAACTTGTTGGGCCGAAGGGTCTGTTTCCACACTGTAAGTAATCTAATCTAAACTTCACTTCAGTATATTGATAGTTGTAAAGCACATTGAGACGTCTGGTTGTAAAAGGTGTTATATAAATGCATGCTCTAATTTCTGGGATATCATGAGGTTATGAATGGTGTTAAATAAATACAAAACTTTTCTTTCTTGCTTGCTTAAGTGTTAGCATCGTTACCAAAATACCTACTCACAAATAATCCACTCTCTGGCTCATTCTGTACACAATTCACAAGATCGCAAAATTATTACAGTGCACAGGAGGCCATTCGGTCCCTCGTGTCTATGCCAGTTCTATTACCTAGTGCCACTGACTTCTCCCCTTTTACACCATTACTATCCAATGCCCTTTTCAATGCCTTAATGGAAACTGCCTCCAACACACGTCCAAGCAGTGCATTCCAAACCGAGCCACTCGGTGAGTTAACAGGCCAGCATTTATTGCCCATTTATTGTTTCTCACACCACCCTTGTTTTGCTTGCATGTCACTTTAAAATTAACTCCAGTCTTTTTGGAGTCTTTATTCTGAGTTCAGTTTCTGGTCAATAGTAACTCCATGATGTTGTTAGTGGGGGATTCAATTATGGTAACACCACTGAATGCCATAGGTTGTTTCTAATATGGAGATGTTCATTGCCTGGTGTTTGTGTGGTGTGAATGTTACTTGCTACTTGTCGGCCCAAGGCTGGAAATTGTCCAGATCTTGTTGCATTTGGATACGGACTGCTTCAATATCTGAGGAGTCGCGAATGGTGCTGAACATTGTATAACCATCAGCCAACATCCCCACTTCGGACCTTATGATGGAGGGAAGGTCATTGATGAAGCAGCTGAAGATGATTGGGCCTGAGGGATTCGACCTTGAGGGATTCGAGCACAAATGTCCTGGAGCTGAGATGACTGGCCTCTGACAACTGCGACCATCTTCCTATGTGTCTGGTATGACTTCAACCACTGGAGAATTTGCCCCCCAATACCCATTGACTCCAGTTTTGCTCAGGCTCCTTGATGCCACACTCAGTCAAATGCAGCCTTGATGTCAAGGGCTGTCATTCCCCCCTCCCCTCTGGAATTCAGCTTTTTTGTCCATGTTTGAACCATGGCTGGAATGAGATCCGGAGCTGAGAGGCCCTGGTGGAACTCAAACCAGGTGTCACTGAGCAGGTTATTGCTGAGCAGGTGCTGCTTGATAGCTCTGTCGATGACACTTTCCATCACTTTACTGATGTTCGAGAGTAGACCGATGGCGTTAATTGACTGGGTCAGATTTGTCCTGCACTTTATGTATGGGATATACCTGAGCAATTTTCCACATTGTCGGGTAGATGCCAGTGTTGTAACTGCGAGGGGAGCTACCTTGTAACTAACTTGGCTACGGGAACAACAAGTTCTGGAGCACAAGTCTTCAATCCTATTGCTGGAATGTTGTCAGGGCCCATAGCCTTTGCAGTATTCAACTGTTTCTTGAAATTACATGGGGTGAAATGAATTGGATGAAAAATGGTATCTGCAATGCTGGGGGAGACCGAGATGGATAATCCACTCAGCACTTCTGGCTGAAGATTGCTGTGACAGCTTCAGTCTAACTTTTTGAACTGGTGTGCTGGGCTCTTCCATCATTGAAGATGGGGATAATTGTGAAGCCTCCTCCTCCAGTGAGTTGTTTAATTGTCCACCACCATTCATGTCTGGCTGTGACAGGACTGAAGAGCTTAGCTCTGAACCATTAGTAATGGGATCACTTCACTCTTGTCTATCACTTGCTAGTTTTGCTGCTTGGTATGCAAGTAGTCCTGTTTGATGGCTTCCCTGTGTTGGCACCTCATCTTCAGGCATGCCTGGTGCCCTCCTGCACTCTCCATTGAACCAGGGTTGATGCCCTGTCTTGATGGTAATGGTTGAGTGTAGGATATGCTGGGCCATGAGGCTACAGATTGTGCTGGAGTACAGTTCTGCTGCTGCTGATGGCCCACAGTGCCTCATGGATGCTCAGTCTTGAGTTGCTAGATCTGTTTGAAGTTTGTTCCATTTAGCACGGTGATAGTGCCACCCAACACAATGGAGGGTATTCTCAATGTGATGGTCGGTCCTCATCGCCACAAGGTCACTCTTACCAATACTGTCATGGACAGATGCATCTGCAGCTGGCACGTTGGTAAGGATGGTAAGGTTCTGTCTTGTTGGTTCCCTCACCACCTGCCACAGACCCAGTCTAGCAGCGATGTCCTTCATGACCCGACCAGCTCGATCAGTCGTATTGCTGCCGAGTCACTCCTGGTGATGGACATTGAAATCTCCACCCAGGTACATTTTGTGCCCTTGTCATCCTCAGTGCTTCCTCGAAGTGTTGTTCAATATGGAGGAGTACTGATTCATCAGCTGAGGGAGGATGGTACGTGGTAATCACAGGAGGTTGCCTTGCCCGTGTTTAATCTGAAGTCACGAGACTTCACGGAGTCCAGAGTCAACGTTGAGGACTCCCAGAGCAACTCCCCCCGATTCTATACCGCTGTGCTGCTATCTCGGCTGGATATCCAGAGATAGCGATGGTGATGCCTGGGACATTGTCTGTAAGGTATGATTCTGTGAGTATGATTGTGTCAGGCTGTTGTCTTGCAGAAACTGAGGGCTGCAGATGCTGGAGATCAGAGTCGAGAGTGTGGTGCTGAAGAAGCACAGCAGGTCAGACAGCATCCGAGGAGCAGGAGAATCAATGTTTCATAAGCCCATCATCAAGGAATGAGGCTTGTGGGTTGGGGCGGAGAGATAACTGGGATGCTGTTGGGGTGGTGGTGGCTGGGAAAGCGGTAGGTGGAGGAAGGTGAGGGAGAAGGTGATGGGTCAGAGGGGGCAGTGATGGACGGGTCCGAGGGTGATGCTGAGTTGGAGGCTTGGGACTGGGATAATGTGCGGGAAGGGGAAATGAGGAACATGTTGAAATCCATATTTATTCCGTGTGGTTGCAGGGTCCCAAGGCAGAATATGAGGCGTTCCTCTTCCACGCATCGGGTGATATCAGTTTGGTGGTGGAGGAGGCCCAGGCCCTGTTTGTCCTTGACAGAGTGGGAGGGGGAGTTGAAGTGTTCAGCCACGGGGCAGTGGGGTTGGTGGGTGCAGGTATCCCAGAGATGCTCCCTGAAATGATCCGCAAGAAGGTGTCCTGTGTCCCCAGTGTAGAGGAGACCACACTGGGTGTAACAGATGCAGTAGAGACATTGGGAGAGGCGCAGGTAAATTTCTGATTGCTGTGGAAGGATCCCTTGGGACTTTGGACGGAAGTGAGGGGAGTGGTGTGGGTGCAGGTTTTGCACTTCCTGCGGTGGCAAGGAAAGGTGCCAGGAGTGGGGTCTGGGCTGGTGGCGGGGTGGGGGGGGGGGAGGGGGGTGGACCTGACGAGGGATTGGCAGAGGGTATGGTGTTTTCGGAAGGCTAACAGGGATGGGGAGGGAAATATATCCCTGATGGGAGGGTCCGTTTGGAGGTAGCAGAAGTGGTGGAGGATGATGCATTTTATGATTTGGAGGTGCTGGTATTGGAGTGTGGTGTATAAGGTTAAAAATCACATAAGGAGAAAGTAAGGACTGCAGATGCTGGAGATCAGAGCTGAAAATGCCTGAAGAAGGGCTCATGCCCGAAACGTCGATTCTCCTGCTCTTTGGATGCTGCCTGACCTGCTGCGCTTTTCCAGCAACACATTTTCAGTTAAAAATCACATAACATCAGGTTATAGTCCAACAGACTTATTTGGAAGCACTAGCTTTCGGAGCACTGCTTCTTCACCAGGTGATTGTGGAGAATAAGTTTGTAAGACACAGAATTTATAGCAAAAGCTTATAACACGCTTTCAAGGTGAGAGGAGAAAAGCTTAAGGGGGAATACATGCGGCAAGTACTTCACACAGAGGGTGGTGGGTGTCTGGAATGCGTTGCCAGCAGAGGTGATCGATTCATTTAAGGTGCGTTGGACAGATGCATGAGTAGGTGGGGAGCAGAGGGATACAGATGCTTAGGAATTGGGCAACAGGTTTAGACAGTGGATTTGGATTGGCTCAGGCTTGGAGGGCCGAAGGGCCTATTCCTGGGCTGTAAATTTTCTTTGTTCTTTGTCCTTCTCTAAAAACTGAATTCAACTTCTTTAATTGAAACGCTGGTGACAATTAAACCCAGGTCACTGATAGCTGAGTTTCTGGATTAATAGGTTAGTGATCAGGCCACTCAGCCATCACCTCCCCTGGGCACTCTAGCTGGGGTCACTTAATAAGTGAGAGCACCATTGACCAAAGGTAGTTGTAGCAGGAACACATTCTGAAAAATGATTGAGCAGGGAAAGATAGGGAATGCACACTTACCTTTCAGGTGAACAATCGCAGCAGCCGGGATTCTGTGTGTGTGCCCAGAGCTCATGTTCAGAAAATGGTTCCGTTAATACAATCTTTCAGTTTTAGTGCTGTTCCCTGAGCTGCTTCTGCACAGCCATCTTCCAACAATATTTCAACTATAATTCTTGGAGGGCTCGGGTGTTAAAAATTCAACATGCATTTCAAATAAATGCCACGTCCCCTCTGAGAAATGTTGAGTTAAAAATAAAATGCTAACAGTTCAGCTGCTTCAGCTGAAGTATCTTGCAGAGCATTAGGGAACAATAAGTAGAAAAAAGGCAATAAATAAAGATAACTTTGCGGCTGTTTAAATTATTACCTTTCACTTGTCATCCATTTCCCATATAGTTTGGGCTCAGTACATTCTCCTACCTTGTTCTATTTCCCCCTCCCCAGGTACCCTGACCATCTGCTACTCTTTTCTGATTATTAATTTCTGCTTTGCCTTTGTTCCTTTATTTACTTGTTATTGCTCCCCTGTTTCTCGTTTTCTTTCTCTTTACAACCGTCTGCTTTATTCCAAGACTGTTATGTTTTTACAACATTCTGTTGCGCCTTTTTCTTATCCAAGTTTCTTCCATTCCAGTGAGAGCTGGGCTCCCTCTAGATTCTACTCTGAATGGCCAATAGAATAGAAATTTATTGTCACGTGTTCTTTTACAGAAAAAAATACAGTCAAATATTTTATAAATTAGTCTACCACGGTGCCTGTATTAATGACAGAAACCATACACAATGATTTTTTAAAAAGTAAAATTAAGACAGAGTTCATCACAGTTCATTCCGAGGAAGGCTTACTTGACCTGAAACATTAACTCTGATTTCTCTCCACAGCCGCTGCCAGACCTGCTGAGCTTTTTCAACAATTTCTGGTTTTGTCTAAGTTAGCGTCTCCTGGGCTCAGGGAAAGCTGATTAAGGAACTATCTCCATTTTTCAGGCAGAAAAGTGAGAGATGGTCCTAGGGCCTTGACCATCACCGAATCCCCCACTATTAACAACTTGTGGGTTACCAGTGACCAGAAACTCATCTGGACTCACCACATAAACACTGTAGCTACAAGAGTAGGTTAAAGGCAAGGAATGTTGTGGCGGATAACTCACCTCCTGTTTCTCCAAAGCCTGTTATAGAGTCATAGAGATGTACAGCACGGAAACAGACCCTTCGGTACAACCCGTTCATTCCGACCAGATATCCCGACCCAATCTAGTCCCACCTGCCAGCACCCGGCCCATATCCCTCCAAACCCTTCCTATTCATATACCCATCCAAATGCCTCTTAAATGTTGTAATTGTACCAGCCTCCACCACTTCCTCTGGCAACTCATTCCACACATGTACCATCCTCTGTGTGAAAAAGTTGCCCCTTCGGTTCCTTTTAAATCTTTCCCCTCTCACCCTAAACCTATGCCCTCCAGTTCTGGACTCCAGGGAAAAGACCTTGTCTATTTATCCTATCCATGCTCCTCATGATTTTATAAACCTCTATGAGGTCACCTCTCAGCCTCCGACATTCCAAGGAAAACAGCCCCAGCCTGTTCAGCCTCTCCCTATAGCTCAAATCTTTCAACCCTGGCAACGTCCTTGTAAATTTTTTCTGAACCCTTTCAAATTTCACAACATCCTGGAGGGAGACCAGAATTGCATGCAATATTCCAACAGTGGCCTAACCAATGTCTTGTACAGCTGCAACATGCCCTCCCAACTCCTGTACTCAATGCTCTGACCAAGAAAGGAAAGCATACCAAACGCCTTCTTCACTATCCTATCTACCTGCGACTCCACTTTCAAGGAGCTATGAACTTGCACTCCGAGGTCTCTTTGTTCAGTAATACTCCCTAGGACCTTACCATTAAGTGTATAAGTCCTACTCTGATTTGCTTTTCCAAAATGCATCACCTTGCATTTATCTAAATTAGACTCCATCTGCCATTCCTCAGCCCATTGTTCCATCTGATCAAGATCCGATTGTAATCTGAAGTAATCTTCTTCACTGTCCACTACACCTCCAATTCCACTATCCATCATCAACAAGGCACAAGTCAGGAGTGTGATGGAATACTCCCCTCTTGCCTGGATGGGTACAGCTCCAGCAACACTCAAGAAGCTTGACACCATCCAGGCCTAAGCAACCCGCTTGATTGACACCACATTCACAAACATCCACTCACCCCACCATCGACACTCAGTAACAGCAGTGTGTACTATCTACAAGATACACTGCAGAAATTGACCAAGGATCCTCAGTCAGCACCTTCCAAACCCATGAACACTTCCATTTAGAAGGACAAGGGCAGCAGATACATGGGAACTCCACCACCTTCAAGTTCCCCTCCAAGCCACTCACCATCTTGACTTGTAAATATATCTGTGTTTCTTCAGTGTCGCTGTGTCAAAATCCTGGAATTCTCTCCCTATTGGGATTGTGGGTCAACCCACAGCAGGTGGACTGCAGCAGTTCAAGAAGACACCTCACCCCCCACCTTCTCAAGGGGCAACTAGGGATGGGTAATAAATGCTGGCCCAATCGGCTATGCCCACATCCCACAAATGAACAAAAAAACTAGAGTATTAGACTATAGGCTGTCGGAGTGATGTGATAATGGACTTGTGATATTATTGCTCGACTATTAATCCAGAAACTCGGCTAATGTTCTGAGGATCTGGGTTTGAATCCCATTACAAATTTGAACTCAATTTTTAAAAAAGAAAATGTGGAGTTCAGAATCTACTGATGACCATCTGGCTCATTGACGTCCTTCAGGGAAGGCAATCTGCCATCCTTACCTGGTCTGGTCCACATGTGACTCCAGACCCACAGCAACATGTTTGATTCTCAACTGCCCTCTGAAATGGCCTAGCAAGCAGTTTAAGGGTAGCTCGAGACAAACAATAAATGCTGGCCTGCCAGGAACACCCATGTCCCATGAATGAATTTTTCAAAAAGAAAATGGAATTAAGCCATTCAGTCCATGCTGTCAGTTCCACCATTCGATCATGGTCAATATGAGGGAAGACATTGCTCCTGAGGGAAGACATTGCTCCTGAGGGAAGACATTGCTCCTGAGGGAAGAAATTGCTCTTCCTTTCAGTCTTAAATAGTTGGCCCTTTATCTTGAAATTCTGCCCCTCAGTTACAGATGTCCCAACCCTGAGGAAGTAACTACTCTGCATCTTGCCTTGCGTTCAATAATAGACAATGGAGAGGTGGTGGCCTCGTGGTATTATCACTGAACTCTTAATTCAGGAAATATTCTGGGTATCTGGGTTCAAATCTGCTTTGGCAGATAGTTGAAATTTAAATTCAATTAAAATCTGGAATTAGGAGTTTACTAATGACCATAGAGGAACTAACTGTTGGGTAACTAATGCCTTTTGGGGAAGGAAATTGCCATCCTAAACTGGTCTGGCCTACATGTGACTCCAGACCCACAACAACGTGAGTCACTTTTAACAGACCTCTGTGGCAATTAGGGATGGGCAACAAATGTTTGCCTAGCCACCCACGTCCTGTGAATGAATTAAAAACAAAATTCTAACAGACTGATTCAGTTGCCATCCACTATGGCCAAGCTCATTGCCTACAATGAGAAATGTGTTGCTTGTGGCTCCCAACGACACAGATACCCTTGACTGTTTTCCTTCCTCTGGATCTTTCAGGTTACAACATGTAAGAGTAGCACATGGAGTAACTACCAGGCTATGTGCCTGTGTGGAAGGCCATATATATTGTTTCTGGATCATAGACTGAAAATATGAAAAATAGACACTATTTTTAAAGGGGAGAATGTACAAGGAGTTATATGCAGCTTTGGAAAAATAAATTAAGCTAACTGCATACGAAACAATGTTTTTTTTTGCTGAAGTAAGTGCAAATGACAAGCCACTGATTCAAGAGGTTGCAGTTTAAGCAAGTAAAGGGAATGAGTTTGTGTAATGTAAATTCTGCCCCCTTGAAAATGGCACCCGTTCCACATCTACACAGACATGCAAAGAAAAAACAAATGTTATGCATGGAGCCTGTAATAACTCAGGAAGCCCATCTCGAAAGGAACATAATTTACTGTTGAACACTAAAACAGAACCACTACTCATGGGATACACAGGCTCGACCCATCCTGGGACAGATTTTCAGGACCGGAGTTACTCCCGAGACATTGACCTCTCCACCTCCTGATGCTGCCTGGCTTGCTGTGTTCTTCCAGCCTCCTGCTTGTCTACCTCGTATTCCAGCATATGCAGGTTTTTTTTAAGCTCTAAGGGAATGAATCAGACAGAGATAATCAAATAGATCACCTGAAGCCAAGTTGATCAATCATTCCTCTCTCCTTTCTCTGTCCACTGTATCCAATTTCTATTGGGAAAAACGGGAAAGCTGCATTCAGAGATGCTGCAACAAATCATTCTAAAACCCAAAGGAACAAAAAAAATCCAAATGAGCAACAAAGTGATCTATACCCTGTGCAGGTAACATCAAAGCAACATTGTAGATTTGAGGATTGTGAAAGAAGCCCATCTAATTCTGCGCTATGGGACTGGTGATGCTGAAATAGGTTCCGACGAGTATTATGTTTTTCTCCCTACATGATAACCCCTTCAAGGGAGTCACTAACTAATCTTCGCATAGACTCATTGAGGATGAGCTCCCTTAGTATCAGACAATGGCCCGTCCAAGCCTGAACTCATCACCTGAGCCTGCGATCAAGCAGACCCATTACTGGGGGTGGTTAGTCAATTTGAAAAAAATTGGGAAAGCAAATCAGTTGTATGTGAATATGAGAAAAGAGTAAAATCTGTTCCAGGATGGGCTAGCCTGTGAACACCATGAGTAGTGGTTCTGTTTTTGTGTTTAACAGAAAATGGTGCTCCTTTCCAAACTACTTCCTGAGTTATTACTCATTCCACAAATATTAATTGTTTATTTTTCTTTGTGTGTTTGTGTATATGTGGAGGGGGCGCAGTTTTAAAGGAGGTAGAGTTTACGTTACACAAATTAGAAATCCTGTTTTTTTATTGTTCTTGCTGGAAAAGCGCAGCAGGTCAGGCAGCATCCAAGGAGCAGGAGAATCGACATTTCAGGCATGAGCCCTGCTTCAGGAATGAGGAAAGTGTGCCAAGCAGGCTAAGATGAAAGGTAGGGAGGAGGGACTTGGGGTAGGGGCGTTGAAAATGCGATAGGTGGAAGGAGGTTAAGGTGAGGGTGATAAGGTGAGGGTGATAGGCTGGAGTGGGGGTGGGCGCGGAGAGATCGGGAAGAAGATTGCAGGTTAGGAAGGTGGTGCTGAGTTCGAGGGTTGGCACTGAGACAAGGTGGAGGGAGGGGAAATGAGGAAACTGGAGAAATCTGAGTTCATCCTTTGTGGTTGGAGGGTTCCTAGGCAGAAGATGAGGCGCTCTTCCTCCAACCGTCATGTTGCCATGGTCTGGCGATGGAGGAGTCCAAGGACCTGCATGTCCTTGGTGGAGTGGGAGGGGGAGTTGAAGTGTTGAGTCATGGGGTGGTTGGGTTGGTTGGTCCGGGTGTCCTAGAGGTGTTCTCTGAAACGTTCCATAAGTAGGCGGCCTGTCTCCCCAATATAGAGGAGGCCACATCGGGTGCAGCGGATGCAGTAAATGATGTGTGTGGAGATGCAGGTGAATTTGTGGCGGATATGGAAGTGTCCCTTGGGGCCTTGGAGGGAAGTAAGGGGGGAGATGTGGGTGCAGGTTTTGCACTTCTAGCGGTTGCAGGGGAAGGTGCCAGGAGTGGAGGTTGGGTTGGTGGGGGGTGTGGACCTGACGAGGGAGTCACGGAGGGAGTAGTCTTTTCGGAACGCTGATAGGAGAGGGGGGGAATATATCCCTGGTGGTGGGGTCCGTTTGAAGGTGGCTGAAATGAAGATGGATGATACGATGTATATGGAGATTGGTGGGGTGGTAGGTGAGGACCAGTGGGGTTCTGTCCTAGTGGCGATTGGAGGGGTGGGGCTCAAAGGCGGAGGAGCGGGAAGTGGAGGAGATGCGGTGGAGAGCATCGTCGATCACGTCTGGGGGGAAGTTGCGGTCTTTGAAGAAAGAAGCCATCTGAGTTGTTCGGTATTGGAACTGGTCCGCCTGGGAGCAGATGCGGCAGAGACGAAGGAATTAAGAATATGGGATGGCGTTTTTACAGGGGGCAGGGTGGGAGGAGGTATACAATTCCTTCACCTTCGCCGCATCTGCTCCCAGGAGGACCAATTCCAATACCGAACAACCCAGATGGCCTCCTTCTTCAAAGGCCGCAATTTCCCCTCAGACGTGGTTGACGATGCTCTCCACCTCATTTCCTCCACTTCCCGCTCCTCCGCCCTTGAACCCCGCCCCTCCAATCGCCACCAGGGCAGAACCCCACTGGTCTTCACCTACCACTCCACCAACCTCCAGATACATTGTATCATCCTTCGTCATTTCCGCCACCTCCAAACGGACCCCACCACCAGGGATATATTTCCCTCCCCTCTCCCCTATCAGCGTTCCAGAAAGACCACTCCCTCCACGACTCCCTCGTCAGGTCCACACACCCCACCAACCCAACCTCCACTCCCGGCACCTTCCCCTACAACCGCAAGAAATGCAAAACTTGCGCCCATACCTCCCCCCTTACTTCCCTCCAAGGCCCCAAGGGATCCTTTCATATCCGCCACAAATTCACCTGCACCTCCACACACATCATTTACTGCATCCGCTGCACTCGATGTGGCCTTCTCTATATTGGGGAGACAGGCCGCCTACTTGCGGAACGTTTCAGAGAACACCTCTGGGACACCCGGACCAACCAACCCAACCGCCCCGTGGCTGAACACTTTAACTCCCCCTCCCACTCCACCAAGGGCATGCAGGTCCTTGGACTCCTCCATCGCCAGACATAGCAACACGATGGCTGGAGGAAGAGCTCATCATCTTCCGCCTAGGAACCCTCCAACCACAAAGGATGAACTAAGATTTCTCCAGTTTCCTCATTTCCCCTCCCCCCACTTTGTCTCAGTCCCAACCCTTGAACTCAGCACCACCTTCCTAACCTGCAATCTTCTTCCTGACCTCTCCGCCCTCATCCCCACTCCGGCCTATCACCCTCACCTTATCACCCTCACCTTGACCTCCTTACACCTATCACATTTCCAACGCCCCTCCCCCAAGTCCCTCCTCCCTACCTTTTATCTTAGCCTGCTGGACACACTTTCCTCATTCCTGAAGAAAGGCTCATGCCCGAAACGTCGATTCTCCTGCTCCTTGGATGCTGCCTGACCTGCTGCGCTTTTCCAGCAACACATTTTCAGCTCTGATCTCCAGCATCTGCAGTCCTCACTTTCTCCTTTTATTGTTCTTGTTAAAGTAAACAGCATTGTTGTTGAAGTAACTTGGTGTGGTTTTGCTTCCATTCTGGGCAGGAGTCAGTCAGAGAGAAAATGGGATTTCCGATAGTATTTTTACATCTACACATTTGTCAGGCTCCAGGAATAATTGGTAGAGTTTTCCAACACATTACTCTTGTGAGTCATGGCATGTCTCATTGATCAGAGGACCTGACTGTCTAAGTGGGTCAGTCTTCTCAAAAACTTCATAATTTCGCAAATCTCACCACTGCCCCTCAGTTAATCAACTTTAATTTGACAATGATCTACAGACTCTAATCACTGTCTGTCGTTTATTCCTGCAACTAGTTCAGTCCAATATTAAAAGTGAGTACAACTATAGTTGTGGTTTGCTAACTTCATAAGACCATAAGAGTAGACCTTTCTGCCATTCAATAGGATCATGGCTTCACTTGAACTCCAGATCTTCTCCCAAGAAGGTGATTTGCTTTACCCTAGAGGCTGGCCCTCAGTGCTGTGTCTGAATCTCTTCGGTCAATGATCCCAGACCAGGACTTATGATATCAAGATGACCTTTGCCCTCTTGCCCACCTTTTCTTAAAGGTAAGTCATCCCTCCTAAACCAAAAGAGAACATGATGGAAAATCTCAGCAGGTCTGGAGCATCTGTAAGGAGAAAAAAGAGCTAACTGACCCCTGTTCAAGTCAGCCTTCTCAGACTGGATTGGCCATAAAAGACAGAGGGTAGTTGTGGAGGGAATTTTTCTGACTGGAGGTCTGTGACTAGTGATGATCTGCAAGGATCAGTTGTTTGTTTTATATATAAATTATTTGCTTGAAAATGTTGGTCGTCTGAATTGGTGGAGTCTGGATAGCAAGGAAGGATGTCAAAGGATACTTTGTGATTTTGAGGAGATTTGCAGCTTCGGTTGAAGATCAGGTTTTACGTTTGCTGACAGTGCTGGAAGGTTTGGTTCTCAGACATTTTGTCACTGTGCTCAGTAACATCATCAGTGAGCTTCCGGTGAAGCACTGGTGTTATGTCCCACTTTCAAACAGGAACTCCATCAATAAACACATCAATTTGGACCCCATGTACCAACTGCTGAGAAAAGGAACCAGAAATGATATGACCCACCTTAACAGACACAGAAATAGAAAGTGGGACAGAACACCAGCTCTTCACCAGAGGCTCACTGATGATGTTACTGAGCATGGTGATGAAAAGTCTGAGAACAAACTCACCAGCTCAGCGAGCAAACTTACAACCTGATCAAAGGATACAGCAGGGTGTTGATCAGCTGGGCAGAGAAATGGCAAATGGAGTTTAATCCAGATAAATGTGAGGTGATGCATTTTGGGAAGTCAAATGCAAGAGGAAAGTATCCTGTAAATAGGCATGCCCTTCAGAGCATTGATATATGGAGGGATCTTAGGGTGCAAGTCCACAGCTCTCCTCCACTTATGAGGGCAGCACGGTGGCTCAGTGGTTGGCACTGCTGCCTCACAGCACTAGGGTCCCAGGTTCGACTCCAGCCTTGGATGACTCTGTGTGGAGTTTGCACATTCACCCCGTGTCTGCGTGGGTTTCCTCCGGGTGCTCCAGTTTCTTCCCACAGTCCAAAGATGTGCAGGTTAGATGAATTGGCCATGCTAAATTTCCCGTAGTGTTAGGTGGAGGGGTAAATGTAGGGGAATGGGTCTGGGTGGGTTGCTCTTCGGAGGGTCGGTGTGGACTTGTTGGGCCAAAGGGCTTGTATCCACACTGTAGGGATTCTAATCTAATCATAAGTGGATAAGGTGGTAAACAAAGTTCATGGCAGCAGGCAGAGCAATGAGTATAAATGTTGGCAATTGTATATAACATTGGGGTGCAGTGTGCAATTCTGATTACCGCACTGTCGGAAGAATGTGGAGACTTTGGAAAGGGTACAGAAGAAGTTTAGATTAGATTCCCTATGTTGTGGAAACAGGCCCTTCAGCCCAACAAGTCCACACTGACCCTCCGAAGAGTAACCCACCCAGACCCATTTTCCTCTGGCTATTGCACCGAACATTATGGGCAATTTAGCCTGGCCAATTCACCTTTAGACTGTGGGAGGAAACCGGAGCAAACCCACACAGACAAGGGGAGAATGTGCAAACCCCATTTAGACAGTTGCCCGAGGTTGGAATCAAACCCGAGTCCCTGGTGCTGTGAGGCAACAGTGCAAATCGCTGAGCCACCGTGCCACCCCAGGTTGACCAAGACGTTGCCTGGATTGGAGTGAATTAGCTATAGCGAAAGGTTGGATAAACTTCGATTGTTTTCATTAGAGCATCTGAGGCTGAGGAAGTGTATAAAATGATGAGCAGCGTGGATAGGGTGAATAATCGTAATCTCTTTCTCAGGGTGGAAATGTTGAATACTGGGCGCACACGTTTAAGGTGAGAGGGGAAAGGTTTAAGGGAGATGGGTGAGGCGAGGCGTTTTACACAGAGGGCGGTAGGGGCCTGGCACGCACTGCCTAGAGAGGTGGTAGAATCAGACACAGTAGCAACGTTTAACAGCCACTTAGACAGGAACAGATCGGGAATAGATGGATATAGACAACGTACAGGTGGATGGGATGACTGCAGAATAGCACTATGGTCAGAACAGACATGGTGGGCCTGAGGTCCTGCTCCTGCTCTGTTCTGTTCTATTTTCAATGCTCTATGTTCTTAACTGGGTGGCCTCTTACTTTTAGATCATGATAGTCCTGTGCTGTACTGTTCAATATTCTATAAACTGAGGCAAGATTTGGTAATAATGAGATAGTAAAGCACTCTAATGTAAACTTTAACACTTCCTAGCAAGATTCTTGTGTTGCCATTGAAATGCTATGCAGGGAATCAGGCTGTTTTTTTTTTCTCTCAACATTGCGAATCTTATTGTTCCATTCATGTTGCACTTTCCGAACTGTCTTGCCACTGTCTCCGTCAGTCAGAGCTTGAAAAACCTCAGGCCATTGTCCCTGAGAGTGCAGATCTCTGGCAGTGACACACTGAAGCATGAGTGCTCCAATTTCTGGAATGTGGCTTTACCCCATCATTGTCTGTTCCAAGACGAGAGGCCCAGGTGAAGGCTGACACTGTCAGTCAAAATATTGGAGGGTGAACGTCAGCTCTGCCCATTGGAGACACTGCCCTCTAGTTTTGTTTTAAATTTAAAAATGTCCTTTATGCCTAAAAAATATCTTTCGATCTAAAAAGTCACAAAGGCAGTTCGGTTCTTTACAGTAGTACATCAAGGGAACAAATGAACTTTGGAATAAAAACCAAAAGAAGCTGTATAAATCAAAAACAAAAACAAATTGCTGGAAAAGCTCAGCACGTCGGGAACAATCTGTGGAGAGAGATCAGAGTTAACGTTTTGGGTCGTGTCACCCTTCTGAGGTTCTGAAGAAAGGTCGCCAGACCCAAAACATTAACTCTGATTTCTCTCCACAGATTGTCCCCAACCTGCTGAGCTTTTCCAGCAATTTCTGTTTTAAAACAAACATTGGACTCTTTTTAAATAAACCGAAGGCAGCTCTTACTTGAAGCAGATTATAACTTCAGGCACGAGGAGAGTCCAGTAACTGAATGGACCCCCATTTGACTTTGACAGAAAGACCTCAGACACTGACAATGAGCATCCCCAGAAATGGAACAAAATTTTCTTTAACAGAATAAAGCAGAGGGTTTTGATATGAATATCTATCCTGTAACATATTAGCCCGGCAATGAATGTTTCACACCCCATTATATTTCCCTCTATATTTTTGAAATACGAATTTAAGTATTTTGCATAGTAGATGTCAGTGTCAAGAATAATGAAAGTGGTTACCCAGAATGGTAAAGAATGGATTAACTCCACAGATTTTATTCAAATTACCCTCATTATTTGACTACTTTACTTCTTGCAGTGATAGTATGAGAACTTACAAATTTGAATCGGCATTGCACCAAAGTATTAAAATCTAATTTAAGTCTATTTAATGATAGCATTCAGTTTACAAAACTAATTATGTTAATTTTGAAAATACATTTTGCATTGCCCTTTGTCTGTGCACTATAGGGTCTCCTATCAGTCAAGGTCACAGTTTTAATTTTGAACTAAAATTAACTCAAATACTAAGTGTTTTGCTTGAAATAGCCAACATTTTCCTTTAGTGCTTCCAAATTATGTGTTGATATAATTCAGCAAAGCTGTTATAAGCAATAACGATATTTACAAAGCAAAATGGTGTCACACTAGTCCAACAGCGCAGTGCTGCAGTGACAAGGGGAGTTAAGTAGAAGGTACACTGCAGCAAATAATGAGGGATTTAAAAGGATAAAGAAAATGATCACGTCAAACCTCTTCATGTACAAGTGAAGTTACTGTTGTTATCTCATCAAATACAGCCACTGTTCCATCCGGCAGAGCCCACAATTATCAATGATAACATGTGGAACATGGGACGTGCGAAGGTTACACTAGGGAGGTTTACGTTGGGGAGCATGCAATATGTGGGGGTTAGATGGGGGTTAAACTTGGGAGCAGTGAAATATGTGGGGGTTACATTGGGAGGCAGTGGAATATATGGGGGTTAGATTGGGAAGCAGAGGAATATGTAGGGGTTTCATTGGTGAGCAGTGGAATATGTGAGGGTTAGATTGGGGAGCAGTGGAATATGTGGGGGTTAGATTGGGGAGCAGTGGAATATGTGGGGGTTAGATTGGGGAGCAGTGGAATATGTGAGGGTTAGATTGGGGAGCAGTGGAATATGTGGGGGTTAGATTGGGGAGCAGTGGAATATGTGAGGGTTAGATTGGGGAGCAGTGGAATATGTGGGGGTTAGATTGGGGAGCAGTGGAATATGTGGGGGTTAGATTGGGGAGCAGTGGAATATGTGGGGGTTAGATTAGAGCAGAGGTATCTGGATGTAGATTTGCTCGCTGAGCTGGAAGGTTCATTTCCAACCGTTTTGTCTCCCTACTAGTGAACAGCTTCAGTGGGACTCCGGGCTTCACCCAGAGGTGTCACCAAGAAGGGTGATGAAACATCTGGAAATGAAGCTTCCAGGTCATTGAGCAAACCAACATCCCGAACCTCAACCTGAGCTAAACATCTTCTCAAAACATGTTAAGCAGCGGGATATGTGGGGGTTATACAGGGGAACAGTGGAATAAGTGTGGATGCCATTGGGGAGCAATGGAATATGTGGGGGGTATGTTGGGGTACAGTGAATATGTGGAGGGGTTACACTGGGGAGCAGTGGAATATGTGCATGGGTTACAGTGGGGAGCAATGGAATATGTGTGGGTTAGATAGGGGAAAAGTGGAATATGTGGGGGGTTACATTGAGTAGCAGTGGAATATGTGAAGAGGTTACATTGGGGAACAATGGAATATGTGGAAGGGTTATGTTGGGGAGCAGTGGAATATGTGGGGGGTTACATTGAGGAACAGTGGAATATGTGGAGGCGTTACGTTGGGGAGCAGTGGAATATGTGGAGGGGTTACAATGGGGAACAATGGGATATGTGGGTGTTAGATTGTGGAACAGTGGAATATGTGGGGGTTTCATTGTGGAGCGGTGGAATATGTGGGGGTTAGGTTGGGGAGCAGTGGAATGTGTGGGGGTTAGATTGGGGAGCAGTGGAATATGTGGGGGTTAGATTGTGGAGTAGTGGAATATGTGGGGGTTAGGTTGGGGAACAGTGGAATATGTGGGGGTTAGATAGGGGAACAGTGGAATATGTGGGGGTTAGATTGTGTAGCAAGGCAATACGTGGGGGTTAGGTTGGGGAACAGTGGAATACATGGGGGTTAGATTGGGGAGCAGTGGAATATGTGGGGGTTAGATTGTGGAGCAGGGCAATATGTGGGGGTTAGGTTGGGGAGCAGTGGAATATGTGGGGGTTAGATTGGGGAGCAGTGGAATATGTAGGGGTTAGATTGGGGAGCAGGGGAATATGTGGGGGGTTAGATTGGGGAAAAATGGAAGATGTGGGGGTTAGATTGGGGAGCAGTGGAATATGTGGGGGATAGATTGGGGAGCAGTGGAATATGTGGGGAGTTAGATTTTGGAGAAGTGGAATATGTGGGTGGTTAGATTGGGGAGCAGTGGAATATGTGGGGAGTTAGATTTTGGAGCAGTGGAATATGTGGGAGTTAGATTGGGGAGCGGTGGAATATGTGGGGGTTACATTGGGGAGCAGTGGAATATGTGGGGGCTTCATTGTGGAGCAGTGGAAGATGTGGGGGTTAGATTGTGGAGCAGTGGAATATGTGGGGAGTTAGATTTTGGAGCAGTAGAATATGTGGGAGTTAGACTGGGGAGCGGTGGAATATATGGGGGTTACATTGGGGAGCAGTGGAATATGTGGGGGCTTCATTGTGGAGCAGTGGAATATGTGGGGGTTAGATTGTGGAGCAGTGGAATATGTGGGGAGTTAGATTTTGGAGCAGTAGAATATGTGGGAGTTAGACTGGGGAGCGGTGGAATATATGGGGGTTACATTGGGGAGCAGTGGAATATGTGGGGGCTTCATTGTGGAGCAGTGGAATATGTGGGGGTTAGATTGTGGAGCAGGGCAATATGTGGGGGTTAGGTTGGGGAGCAGTGGAATATGTGGGGGGTTAGATTGGGGAAAAATGGAAGATGTGGGGGTTAGATTGGGGAGCAGTGGAATATGTGGGGGATAGATTGGGGAGCAGTGGAATATGTGGGGAGTTAGATTTTGGAGCAGTGGAATATGTGGGTGATTAGATTGGGGAGCAGTGGAATATGTGGGGAGTTATATTTTGGAGCAGTGGAATATGTGGGAGTTAGATTGGGGAGCGGTGGAATATGTGGGGGTTACATTGGGGAGCAGTGGAATATGTGGGGGCTTCATTGTGGAGCAGTGGAAGATGTGGGGGTTAGATTGTGGAGCAGTGGAATATGTGGGGGGTTAGATTGGGAGCAGTGGAATATGTGGGGAGTTAGATTTTGGAGCAGTGCAATATGTGGGGGGTTAGATTGTGGAGCAGTGGAATATGTGCGGGGGTAACATTGGGGAGCAGTGGAATATGTGGGGGTATCATTGGGGAGCAGTGGAATGTGTGGGGGTTAGATTGGGGAGCAGTGAAATATGTGGGGGTTAGATTGGGGTACAGTGGAATATGTGGGGGTTAGATTGGGGAGCAGTAGAATATGTGGGGGTTAGATTGAGGAGCAGTGATATATATGGAGGGGATACATTGGGGAGCTGTGGACAATGTGGAGGGGTTACATTGGGAAGCAGTGGAATGCGTGGGTGTTACGTTGGGGAACAGTGGAATATGTGGAGGAGTATCATTGGGGGGCAATGGAATACATGGGGGTTACGTTAGGGAACAGTGGAATACGTTGGGGTTACATTGGGGAACAGTGGAATATGTGGAGGGGTTATATTGGGGAGCAGTGGAATATGTGGAGAGGTTACATTGGGAAGCAGTAGAATGCGTGGGGGTGACATTGGGGAGCAGTGGAATACGTGGGGGTTACGTTGGGGAATAGTGGAATATGTGGGGGTTTGATTGGGGGACATGGAATATGTGGAGGGGTTACATTGGGGAACAGTGGAATATGTGGAAGTTACATTGGGGTGCAGTGGAATATGTGGGGGTTAGATTATGGAGCAGTGGAATATGTGGAGGGGTTACATTGTAGAACATGTAATATGTGGAGGGGTTACATTGGGAAGCAGTGGAATGCGTGGGGGTTACGTTAGGGAACAGTGGAATATGTCGCTGTTTCTTTGTGGAACATTGGAATATGTGGGGGCTACGATGGGGAACAGTGGAATATGTGGCTGTTTCTTTGTGGAACATTGGAATATGTGGGGGCTACGATGGTGAACAGTGGAATATGTGGGGAGTTAGATAGGGGAGCAGTGCAATATGTGGGGAGTTAGATTTTGGAGCAGTGGAATATGTGGGAGTTAGACTGGGGAGCGGTAGAATATGTGGGGGTTACATTGGGTAGCAGTGGAATAGTTGGGGGCTTCATTGTGGAGCAGTGGAATATGTGGGGGTTAGATTGTGGAGCAGTAAAATATGTGGGGGTTAAATTGTGGAGCAGTTGAATATGTGGGGGGTAACATTGGGGAGTATTCGAATATGTGGGGGTATCATTGGGGAGCAGTGGAATGTCTGGGGGTTAGACTGGGGAGCAGTGAAATATGTGGGGGTTAGATTGGGGTATAGTGGAATATGTGGGTGTTAGATTGGGGAGCAGTGGTATATGTGGAGTGGTTACATTGGGGAGCAGTGGAATGCGTGGGGGTTACGTTGGGGAATAGTGGAATATGTGGAGGGGTATCATTGGGGTGCAATGGGATACGTGGGGGTTACGTTAGGTAACAGTGGAATACGTTGGGGTTACGTTGGGGAACAGTGGAATATGTGGGGGTTACATTGGGGAGCAGTAGAATATGTGCATGGGTTATATTGGGGAGCAGTGGAATATGTGGAGGGGTTATATTGGGGAGCACTGGAATATGTGGAGAGGTTACATTGGGAAGCAGTAGAATGCGTGGGGGTGACATTGGGGAGCAGTGGAATACGTGGGGGTTACGTTGGGGAATAGTGGAATATGTGGGGGTTAGATTGGGGAACATGGAATATGTGGAGGGGTTACATTGGGGAACAGTGGAATAAGTCTGGATGCCATTGGGGAACAATGGAATATGTGGGGTTATTTTGGGGTACAGTGAATATGTGGAGGGGTTACACTGGGGAGCAGTGGAATATGCGGATGGGTTACATTGGAGAGCAATGGAATATGTGTGGGTTAGATAGGGTAACAGTGGAATATGTGGGGGGTTACATTGAGGAGCAGTGGAATATGTGAAGGGGTTACATTGGGGAGCAGTGGAATATGTGAGGGGTTACATTGGGGAACCGTGGAGTATGTGGAGGGGTTACATTGGGGAGCAGTGGAATATGTGGGTGTTAGATAAGGGAACAGTGGAATATGTGGGGGTTTCATTGTGGAGCAGGGCAATATGTGGGGGTTAGATTGGGGAGCAGTGGAATATGTGGGGGTTAGATTGTGGAGCAGTGGAATATGTGGGGGTTAGATTGTGGAGCAGGGAAATATGTGGGGGTTAGGTTGGGGAACAGTGGAATACGTGCGGCTTAGATTGGGAAGCAGTGGAATATGTGGGGGTTAGATTGTGGAGTAGTGGAATATGTGGGGGTGAGATTGTGGAGCAGTGGAATATGTGGGGGCTTCATTGTGGAGTAGTGGAATATGTGGGGTTTAGATTGTGGAGCAGTAAAATATGTGGGGGTTAGATTGTGGAGCAGTGGAATATGTGGGGGTTAGATTGTGGAGCAGGGCAATAGGTGGGGATTAGGTTGGGGAACAGTGGAATACGTGGGGCTTAGATTGGGGAGCAGTGGAATATGTGGGGGTTAGATTGTGGAGCAGGGGAATATGTGGGGGTTAGATTGTGGAGCAGGGGAATATGTGGGGAGTTAGACTGGGGAGCGGTAGAATATGTGGGGGTTACATTGGGTAGCATTGGAATAGTTGGGGGCTTCATTGTGGAGCAGTGGAATATGTGGGGGTTAGATTGTGGAGCAGTAAAATATGTGTGGGTTAAATTGTGGAGCAGTTGAATATGTGGGGGGTAACATTGGGGAGTATTGGAATATGTGGGGGTATCATTGGGGAGCAGTGGAATGTCTGGGGGTTAGACTGGGGAGCAGTGAAATATGTGGGGGTTAGATTGGGGTATAGTGGAATATGTGGGGGTTAGATTGGGGAGCAGTGGAATATGTGGGTGTTAGATTGGGGAGCAGTGGTATATGTGGAGTGGTTACATTGGGGAGCAGTGGAATGTGTGGGGGTTACGTTGGGGAACAGTGGAATATGTGGAGGGGTATCATTGGGGTGCAATGGGATACGTGGGGGTTACGTTAGGTAACAGTGGAATACGTTGGGGTTACCTTGGGGAACAGTGGAATATGTGGGGGTTACATTGGGGAGCAGTAGAATATGTGCATGGGTTATATTGGGGAGCAGTGGAATATGTGGAGGGGTTATATTGGGGAGCACTGGAATATGTGGAGAGGTTACATTGGGAAGCAGTAGAATGCGTGGGGGTGACATTGGGGAGCAGTGGAATACGTGGGGGTTACGTTGGGGAATAGTGGAATATGTGGAGGGGTTACATTGGGGAACATGGAATATGTGGAGGGGTTACATTGGGGAACAGTGGAATATGTGGGAGTTACATTGGGGTGCAGTGGAATATGTGGGGGTTAGATTATGGAGCAGTGGAATATGTGGGGCTTAGATTGGGGAACATGGAATATGTGGAGGGGTTACATTGGGAAGCAGTGAAATGCATGGGGGTTACGTTAGGGAACAGTGGAATATGTGGGTGTTTCTTTGTGGAACATTGGAATATGTGGGGGCTACGATGGGGAACAGTGGAATATGTGAGTGTTTCATTGGGGAACAATGGAATATGTGGGGTTATTTTGGGGTACAGTGAATAGGTGGAGGGGTTACACTGGGGAGCAGTGGAATATGCGGATGGGTTACATTGGAGAGCAATGCAATATGTGTGGGTTAGATAGGGTAACAGTGGAAGATGTGGGGGGTTACATTGAGAAGCAGTGGAATATGTGAAGGGGTTACATTGGGGAGCAGTGGAATATGTGAGGGGTTACATTGGAGAACCGTGGAGTATGTGGAGGGGTTACATTGGGGAGCTGTGGAATATGTGGGTGTTAGATAAGGGAACAGTGGAATAAGTGGGGGTTTCATTGTGGATCAGGGCAATATGTGGGTGTTAGGTTGGGGAGCAGTGGAATATGTGGGGGTTAGATTGGGGAGCAGTGGAATATGTGGGGGTTAGATTGGGAAGCAGTGGAATATGTGGGGGTTAGATTGTGGAGTAGTGGAATATGTGGGGGCTTCATTGTGGAGTAGTGGAATATGTGGGGTTTAGATTGTGGAGCAGTAAAATATGTGGGGGTTAGATTGGGGAGCAGTAAAATATGTGGGGGTTAGATTGTGGAGCCGTGGAATATGTGGGGGTTAGATTGTGGAGCAGGGCAATAGGTGGGGATTAGGTTGGGGAACAGTGGAATACGTGGGGCTTAGATTGGGGAGCAGTGGAATATGTGGGGGTTAGATTGTGGAGCAGGGGAATATGTGGGGGTTAGATTGTGGAGCAGGGGAATGTGTGGGGGATAGATTGGGGAGCAGTGGAATGTGTGGGGAGTTAGATTTTGGAGCAGTGCAATATGTGGGGGGTTAGATTGGGGAGCAGTGGAATATGTGGGGGGTTACATTGAGGAGCAGTGGAATATGTGGGGCGTTAAATTGAGGAGCAGTGGAATATGTGGAGGTGTTACGTTGGGGAGAAGTGGAATATGTGGAGGCGTTACAATGGGGAACAGTGGGATATGTGGGTGTTAGTTTGGGGAACAGTGGAAAATGTGGGGGTTTCATTGTGGAGCGGTGGAATATGTGGGGGTTAGGTTGGGGATCAGTGGAATATGTGGGGGTTAGATTGGGGAGCAGTGGAATATGTGGGGGTTAGATTGTGGAGCAGTGGAATATGTGGGGTTAGATTGTGGAGCAGGGCAATATGTGGGGGTTAGGTTGGGGAACAGTGGAATACGTGGGGGTTAGATTGGGGAGCACTGGAATATGTGGGGGTTAGATTGTGGAGCAATGGAATATGTGGGGTTTAGATTGTGGAGCAGGGGAATATGTGGGGTTTAGATTGTGGAGCAGGGGAATATGTGGGGGTTAGATTGTGGAGCAGGGGAATATGTGGGGGATAGATTGGGGAGCAGTGGAATATGTGGGGAGTTAGATTTTGGAGCAGTGCAATATGTGGGGGGTTAGATTGGGGAGCAGTGGAATATGTGGGGAGTTAGATATTGGAGCAGTGGAATATGTGGGGGGTTAGATTGGGGAGCACTGGAATATGTGGGGAGTTAGATTTTGGAGCAGTGGAATATGTGGGAGTTAGACTGGGGAGCGGTGGAATATGTGGGGGTTACATTGGGGAGCAGTGGAATATGTGGGGGCTTCATTGTGGAGCAGTGGAATATGTGGGGGTTAGATTGTGAAGCAGTAAAATATGTGGGGGTTAGATTTGGGAGCAGTAAAATATGTGGGGGTTAGATTGTGGAGCAGTGGAATATGTGGGCGGTAACATTGGGGAGCAGTGTAACATGTGGGGGTATCATTGTGGAGCAGTGGAATGTGTGGGGGTTAGATTGCGGAGCAGTGAAATATGTGGGGGTTAGATTGGGGTACAGTGGAATATGTGGGGGTTAGGTTGGGGAGCAGTGGAATATGTGGGTGTTAGATTGGGGAGCAGTGGTATATGTGGAGGGGTTACATTGGGGAGCAGTGGAATATGTGGAGGGGTTACATTGGGAAGCAGTGGAATGCGTGGTGGTTACGTTGGCGAACAGTGGAATATGTGGAGGGGTATCATTGGGGTGCAATGGAATACGTGGGGGTTACGTTACGGAACAGTGGAATACGTTGGGGTTACGTTGGGGAACAGTGGAATATGTGGGGGTTACATTGGGGAGCAGTGGAATATGTGGAGAGGTTACATTGGGAAGCAGTAGAATGCGTGGGGGTGAGATTGGGGAGCAGTGGAATACGTGGGGGTTACATTGGGGAATAGTGGAATATGTGGGGGTTAGATTGGGGAACATGGAATATGTGGACGGGTTACATTGGGGAACAGTGGAATATGTGGAGGGGTTACATTCGGAAGCAGTGGAATGCGTCGGGGTTACGTTAGGGAACAGTGGAATATGTGGGTGTTTCTTTGTGGAACATTGGAATATGTGGGGGCTATGATGGGGAACAGGGAATATGTGGGTGTTTCATTGGGGAGCAGTGGAATATGTGGGGGTTAGGTTGGGGAGCAGTGGAATATGTGGGGGTTATATTGGGGAACAGTAGGATAAGTGTGGATGCCATTGGGGAGCAAGGGAATATGTGGGGGGTATGTTGGGGTACAGTGAATATGTGGAGGGGTTAGACTGGGGAGCAGTGGAATATGTGCATGGGTTACATTGGGGAGCAATGGAATATGTATGGGTCAGATAGGGTAACAGTGGAATATGTGGGGGGTTACATTGGGGAACAGTGGAATATGTGGAGGGGTTATGTTGGGGAGCAGTGGAATATGTGGGGGGTTACATTGAGGAGCAGTGAAATATGTGGGGGGTTAATTTGAGGAGCAGTGGAATATGTTGAGGTGTTACGTTGGGGAGCAGTGGAATATGTGGAGGGGTTACAATGGGGAACAGTGGGATATGTGGGTGTTAGATTGGGTAACAGTGGAATATGTGGGGGTTTCATTGTGGAGCGGTGGAATATGTAGGGGTTAGGTTGGGGAGCAGTGGAATATGTGGCGGTTAGATTGGGGAGCAGTGGAATATGTGGGGGTTAGATTGTGGAGCAGTGGAATATGTGGGGGTTAGATTGTGGAGCAGGGCAATAGGTGGGGATTAGGTTGGGGAACAGTGGAATACGTGGGGCTTAGGTTGGGGAGCAGTGGAATATGTGGGGGTTAGATTGTGGAGCAGGGGAATATGTGGGGGTTAGATTGTGTAGCAGGGGAATATGTGGGGGTTAGATTGGGGAGCAGTGGAATATGCGGGGGATAGATTGGGGAGCAGTGGAATGTGTGGGGTGTTAGATTTTGGAGCAGTGCAATATGTGGGGGGTTAGATTGGGGAGCAGTGGAATATGTGGGGATTAGATTGTGGAGCAGGGGAATATGTGGGGGTTAGTTTGTGGAGCAGGGGAATATGTGGGGGTTAGATTGGGGAGCAGTGGAATATGTGGGGGATAGATTGGGGAGCAGTGGAATGTGTGGGGAGTTAGATTTTGGAGCAGTGCAATATGTGGGGGGTTAGATTGGGGAGCAGTGGAATATGTGGGGCGTTAAATTGAGGAGCAGTGGAATATTTGGAGGTGTTACGTTGGGGAGAAGTGGAATATGTGGAGGTGTTACAATGGGGAACAGTGGGATATGTGGGTGTTAGTTTGGGGAACAGTGGAAAATGTGGGGGTTTCATTGTGGAGCGGTGGAATATGTGGGGGTTAGGTTGGGGATCAGTGGAATATGTGGGGGTTAGATTGGGGAGCAGTGGAATATGTGGGGGTTAGATTGTGGAGCAGTGGAATATGTGGGGTTAGATTGTGGACCAGGGCAATATGTGGGGGTTAGGTTGGGGAACAGTGGAATACGTGGGGGTTAGATTGGGGAGCACTGGAATATGTGGGGGTTAGATTGTGGAGCAATTGAATATGTGGGGTTTAGATTGTGGAGCAGGGGAATATGTGGGGGATAGATTGGGGAGCAGTGGAATATGTGGGGAGTTAGATTTTGGAGCAGTGCAATATGTGGGGGGTTAGATTGGGGAGCAGTGGAATATGTGGGGAGTTAGATATTGGAGCAGTGGAATATGTGGGGGGTTAGATTGGGGAGCACTGGAATATGTGGGGAGTTAGATTTTGGAGCAGTGGAATATGTGGGAGTTAGACTGGGGAGCGGTGGAATATGTGGGGGTTACATTGGGGAGCAGTGGAATATGTGGGGGCTTCATTGTGGAGCAGTGGAATATGTGGGGGTTAGATTGTGAAGCAGTAAAATATGTGGGGGTTAGATTGGGGAGCAGTACAATATGTGGGGGTATCATTGTGGAGCAGTGGAATGTGTGGGGGTTAGATTGGGGTACAGTGGAATATGTGGGGGTTAGGTTGGGGAGCAGTAAAATATGTGGGGGTTAGATTGGGGAGCAGTAAAATATGTGGGGGTTAGATTGTGGAGCAGTGGAATATGTGGGGGGTAACATTGGGGAGCAGTAAAATATGTGGGGGTACCATTGCGGAGCAGTGAAATATGTGGGGGTTAGATTGGGGTACAGTGGAATATGTGGGGGTTAGGTTGGGGAGCAGTGGAATATGTGGGTGTTAGATTGGGGAGCAGTGGTATATGTGGAGGGGTTACATTGGGGAGCAGTGGAATATGTGGAGGGATTACATTGGGAAGCTGTGGAATGCGTGGTGTTTACGTTGGCGAACAGTGGAATATGTGGAGGGGTATCATTGGGGTGCAATGGAATACGTGGGGGTTACGTTAGGGAACAGTGGAATACGTTGGGGTTACGTTGGGGAACAGTGGAATATGTGGGGGTTACATTGGGGAGCAGTGGAATATGTGGAGAGGTTACATTGGGAAGCAGTAGAATGCGTGGGTGTGAGATTGGGGAGCAGTGGAATACGTGGGGGTTACATTGGGGAATAGTGGAATATGTGGGGGTTAGATTGGGGAACATGGAATATGTGGACGGGTTACATTGGGGAACAGTGGAATATGTGGAGGGGTTACATTCGGAAGCAGTGGAATGCGTCGGGGTTACGTTAGGGAACAGTGGAATATGTGGGTGTTTCTTTGTGGAACATTGGAATATGTGGGGGCTATGATGGGGAACAGGGAATATGTGGGTGTTTCATTGGGGAGCAGTGGAATATGTGGGGGTTAGGTTGGGGAGCAGTGGAATATGTGGGGGTTATATTGGGGAACAGTAGGATAAGTGTGGATGCCATTGGGGAGCAAGGGAATATGTGGGGGGTATGTTGGGGTACAGTGAATATGTGGAGGGGTTAGACTGGGGAGCAGTGGAATATGTGCATGGGTTACTTTGGGGAGCAATGGAATATGTATGGGTCAGATAGGGTAACAGTGGAATATGTGGGGGGTTACATTGAGGAGCAGTGGAATATGTGAAGGGATTACATTGGGGAGCATTGGAATATGTGGGGGGTTATGTTGGGGAGCAGTGGAATATGTGGGGGGTTACATTGAGGAGCAGTGGAATATGTGGGGGGTTAATTTGAGGAGCAGTGGAATATGTGGAGGTCTTACGTTGGGGAGCAGTGGAATATGTGGAGGGGTTACAATGGGGAACAGTGGGATATGTGGGTGTTAGATTGGGTAACAGTGGAATATGTGGGGGTTTCATTGTGGAGCGGTGGAATATGTAGGGGTTAGGTTGGGGAGCAGTGGAATATGTGGCAGTTAGATTGGGGAGCAGTGGAATACGTGGGGGTTAGATTGTGGAGCAGTGGAATATGTGGGGGTTAGATTGTGGAGCAGGGCAATATGTGGGGGTTAGGTTGGGGAACAGTGGAATACGTGGGGGTTAGATTGGGGAGCAGTGGAATATGTGGGGGTTAGATTGTGGAGCAGGGCAATATGTGGGGGTTAGGTTGGGGAACAGTGGAATACGTGGGGCTTAGATTGGGAAGCAGTGGAATATGTGGGGGTTAGATTGTGGAGTAGTGGAATATGTGGGGGTGAGATTGTGGAGCAGTGGAATATGTCGGGGCTTCATTGTGGAGCAGTGGAATATGTGGGGTTTAGATTGTGGAGCAGTAAAATATGTGGGGGTTAGATTGGGGAGCAGTAAAATATGTGGGGGTTAGATTGTGGAGCAGTGGAATATGTGGGGGTTAGATTGTGGAGCAGGGCAATAGGTGGGGATTAGGTTGGGGAACAGTGGAATACGTGGGGCTTAGATTGGGGAGCAGTGGAATATGTGGGGGTTAGATTGTGGAGCAGGGGAATATGTGGGGGTTAGATTGTGTAGCAGGGGAATATGTGGGGGTTAGATTGGGGAGCAGTGGAATATGTGGGGGATAGATTGGGGAGCAGTGGAATGTGTGGGGTGTTAGATTTTGGAGCAGTGCAATATGTGGGGGGTTAGATTGGGGAGCAGTGGAATATGTGGGGATTAGATTGTGGAGCAGGGGAATATGTGGGGGTTAGATTGTGGAGCAGGGGAATATGTGGGGGTTAGATTGGGGAGGAGTGGAATATGTGGGGGATAGATTGGGGAGCAGTGGAATGTGTGGGGAGTTAGATTTTGGAGCAGTGCAATATGTGGGGGGTTAGATTGGGGAGCAGTGGAATATGTGGGGGGTTACATTGAGGAGCAGTGGAATATGTGGGGCGTTAAATTGAGGAGCAGTGGAATATGTGGAGGTGTTACGTTGGGGAGAAGTGGAATATGTGGAGGCGTTACAATGGGGAACAGTGGGATATGTGGGTGTTAGTTTGGGGAACAGTGGAAAATGTGGGGGTTTCATTGTGGAGCGGTGGAATATGTGGGGGTTAGGTTGGGGATCAGTGGAATATGTGGGGGTTAGATTGGGGAGCAGTGGAATATGTGGGGGTTAGATTGTGGAGCAGTGGAATATGTGGGGTTAGATTGTGGACCAGGGCAATATGTGGGGGTTAGGTTGGGGAACAGTCGAATACGTGGGGGTTAGATTGGGGAGCAGTGGAATATGTGGGGGTTTCATTGTGGAGCGGTGGAATATGTGGGGGTTAGGTTGGGGATCAGTGGAATATGTGGGGGTTAGATTGGGGAGCAGTGGAATATGTGGGGGTTAGATTGTGGAGCAGTGGAATATGTGGGGTTAGATTGTGGACCAGGGCAATATGTGGGGGTTAGGTTGGGGAACAGTCGAATACGTGGGGGTTAGATTGGGGAGCAGTGGAATATGTGGGGGTTAGATTGTGGAGCAATGGAATATGTGGGGTTTAGATTGTGGAGCAGGGGAATATGTGGGGGTTAGATTGTGGAGCAGGGGAATATGTGGGGGATAGATTGGGGAGCAGTGGAATATGTGGGGAGTTAGATTTGGAGCAGTGCAATATGTGGGGGGTTAGATTGGGGAGCAGTGGAATATGTGGGGAGTTAGATATTGGAGCAGTGGAATATGTGGGGGGTTAGATTGGGGAGCACTGGAATATGTGGGGAGTTAGATTTTGGAGCAGTGGAATATGTGGGAGTTAGACTGGGGAGCGGTGGAATATGTGGGGGTTACATTGGGGAGCAGTGGAATATGTGGGGGCTTCATTGTGGAGCAGTGGAATATGTGGGGGTTAGATTGTGAAGCAGTAAAATATGTGGGGGTTAGATTGGGGAACAGTAAAATATGTGGGGGTCAGATTGTGGAGCAGTGGAATATGTGGGGGGTAACATTGGGGAGCAGTGTAATATGTGGGGGTATCATTGTGGAGCAGTGGAATGTGTGGGGGTTAGATTGGGGTACAGTGGAATATGTGGGGGTTAGGTTGGGGGGCAGTAAAATATGTGGGGGTTAGATTGGGGAGCAGTAAAATATGTGGGGGTTAGATTGTGGAGCAGTGGAATATGTGGGGGGTAACATTGGGGAGCAGTGTAATATGTGGGGGTATCATTGCGGAGCAGTGAAATATGTGGGGGTTAGATTGGGGTACAGTGGAACATGTGGGGGTTAGGTTGGGGAGCAGTGGAATATGTGGGTGTTAGATTGGGGAGCAGTGGTATATGTGGAGGGGTTACATTGTGGAGCTGTGGAATATGTAGAGGGGTTACATTGGGAAGCTGTGGAATGCGTGGTGTTTACGTTGGCGAACAGTGGAATATGTGGAGGGGTATCATTGGGGTGCAATGGAATACGTGGGGGTTACGTTAGGGAACAGTGGAATACGTTGGGGTTACGTTGGGGAACAGTGGAATATGTGGGGGTTACATTGGGGAGCAGTGGAATATGTGGAGAGGTTACATTGGGAAGCAGTAGAATGCGTGGGGGTGAGATTGGGGAGCAGTGGAATACGTGGGGGTTACATTGGGGAATAGTGGAATATGTGGGGGTTAGATTGGGGAACATGGAATATGTGGACGGGTTACATTGGGGAACAGTGGAATATGTGGAGGGGTTACATTCGGAAGCAGTGGAATGCATCGGGGTTACGTTAGGGAACAGTGGAATATGTGGGTGTTTCTTTGTGGAACATTGGAATATGTGGGGGCTATGATGGGGAACAGGGAATATGTGGGTGTTTCTTTGGGGAGCAGTGGAATATGTGGGGGTTAGGTTGGGGAGCAGTGGAATATGTGGGGGTTATATTGGGGAACAGTAGGATAAGTGTGGATGCCATTGGGGAGCAAGGGAATATGTGGGGGGTATGTTGGGGTACAGTGAATATGTGGAGGGGTTAGACTGGGGAGCAGTGGAATATGTGCATGGGTTACATTGGGGAGCAATGGAATATGTATGGGTCAGATAGGGTAACAGTGGAATATGTGGGGGGTTACATTGAGGAGCAGTGGAATATGTGAAGGGATTACATTGGGGAGCATTGGAATATGTGGGGGGTTACATTGGGGAACAGTGGAATATGTGGAGGGGTTATGTTGGGGAGCAGTCGATAATGTGGGGGGTTACATTGAGGAGCAGTGGAATATGTGGGGGGTTAATTTGAGGAGCAGTGGAATTTGTGGAGGTGTTACGTTGGGGAGCAGTGGAATATGTGGAGGGGTTACAATGGGGAACAGTGGGATATGTGGGTGTTAGATTGGGTAACAGTGGAATATGTGGGGGTTTCATTGTGGAGCAGTGGAATATGTAGGGGTTAGGTTGGGGAGCAGTGGAATATGTGGCGGTTAGATTGGGGAGCAGTGGAATATGTGGGGGTTAGATTGTGGAGCAGTGGAATATGTGGGGGTTAGATTGTGGAGCAGGGCAATATGTGGGGGGTAGGTTGGGGAACAGTGGAATACGTGGGGGTTAGATTGGGGAGCAGTGGAATATGTGGGGGTTATATTGTGGAGTAGTGGAATATGTGGGGGTTAGATTGTGGAGCAGGGGAATATGTGGGGGTTAGATTGTGGAGCAGGGGAATATGTGGGGGTTAGATTGGGGAGCAGTGGAATACGTGGGGGATAGATTGGAGAGCAGTGAAATATGTGGGGAGTTAGATTTTGGAGCATTGCAATATGTGGGGGGTTAGATTGGGGAGCAGTGGAATATGTGGGCAGTTAGATTTTGGAGCAGTGGAATATGTGCGAGTTAGATTGGGGAGCTGTGGAATATGTGGGGGTTACATTGGGGAGCAGTGGAATATGTGGGGGCTTCATTGTGGAGCAGTGGAATATGTGGCGGTTAGATTGGGGAGCAGTATAATATGTGGGGGTTAAATTGTGGAGCAGTGGAATATGTGGGGGTTAGATTGGGGAGCAGTATAATATGTGGGGGTTAGATTGTGGAGCAGTGGAATATGTGGGGGGTAACATTGGGGAGCAGTGGAATATGTGGGGGTATCATTGGGGAGCAGTGGAATGTGTGGGGGTTAAATTGGGGAGCAGTGGAATATGTGAGGGATTACATTGGGGAGCAGTGGAATATGTGAAGGGGTTACATTAGGGAGCAGTGGAACATGTGGAGGGGTTACATTGGGGAGCAGTGTAATATGTGAAGGGGTTACATTTGGGAGCAGAGGAATATGTGGAGGGGTTACATTGGGGAGCAGTGGAATTCGTGGGGGTGACATTGGGGAGCATTGGAATATGTGAAGGGGTTAGATTGGGGAGCAGTGGAATATGTGAAGGGGTTACATTAGGGAGCAGTGGAATATGTGGAGGGGTTACATTGGGAAGCAGTGGAATGCGTGGGGGTTTCGTTGTGGAACAGTGGAATATGTGGAGGGGTATCATTGGGGTGCAATGGAATACGTGGGAGTTACGTTAGAGAACAGTGGAATACGTTGGGGTTACGTTGGGGAACAGTGGAATATGTGGGGGTTACGTTGGGGTGCAGTGGAATATGTGGAGGGGTTATATTGGGGAGCAGTGGAATATGTGGAGAGGCTACATTGTGAAGCAGTAGAATGCGTGGTGGTGACATTGGGGAGCAGTGGAATACGTGGGGGTTTCGTTGGGGAATAGTGGAATATGTGGGGGTTAGATTGGGGAACATGGAATATGTGGAGGGGTAACATTGGGGAACAGTGGAATATGTGGGAGTTAAATTGGGGTGCAGTGGAATATGTGGGGGTTAGATTATGGAGCAGTGGAATATGTGGGGGTTAGATTGGGGAACATGGAATATGTGGAGGGGTTACATTGGGTAGCAGTGGAATGCGTGGGGGTTACGTTGGGGAACAGTGGAATATGTGGAGGGGTATCATTGGGGTGCAATGGAATACGTGGGGGTTGCGTTAGGGAACAGTGGAATACGTTGGGGTTACGTTGGGGAACAGTGGAATATGTGGGGTTACATTGGGGAGCAGTGGAATATGTGCATGGGTTATATTGGGGAGCAGTGGAATATGTGGAGGGGTTATATTGGGGAGCAGTGGAATATGTGGAGAGGTTACATTGGGAAGCAGTAGAATGCGTGGGGGTGACATTGGGGAGCAGTGGAATACGTGGGGGTTACGTTGGGGAATAGTGGAATATGTGGGGGTTAGATTGGGGAACATGGAATATGTGGAGGGGTTACATTGGGGAACAGTGGAATATGTGGGAGTTACATTGGGGTGCAGTGGAATATGTGGGGGTTAGATTGTGGAGCAGTGGAATATGTGGGGGTTTCATTGTGGAGCAGGGCAATATGTGGGGGTTAGGTTGGGGAGCAGTGGAATATGTGGGGGTTAGATTGGGGAGCAGTGGAATATGTGGGGGTTAGATTGTGGAGCAGTGGAATATGTGGGGGTTAGATTGTGGAGCAGGGCAATATGTGGGGGTTAGGTTGGGGAACAGTGGAATACGTGGGGCTTAGATTGGGGAGCAGTGGAATATGTAGGGGTTAGATTGTGGAGCAGTGCAATATGTGGGGGTTAGGTTGGGGAACAGTGGAATACGTGGGGCTTAGATTGGGGAGCAGTGGAATATGTGGGGGTTAGATTGTGGAGTAGTGGAATATGTGGGGGTTAGATTGTGGAGCAGGGGAATATGTGGGGGTTAGATTGTGGAGCTGGGGAATATGTGGGGGTTAGATTGGGGAGCAGTGGAATATGTGGGGGATAGATTGAGGAGCAGTGGAATATGTGGGGAGTTAGATTTTGGAGCAGTACAATATGCGGGGCGTTAAATTGGGGAGCAGTGGAATATGTGGGGGGTTACATTGAGGAGCAGTGGAATATGTGGGGCGTTAAATTGAGGAGCAGTGGAATATGTGGAGGTGTTACGTTGGGGAGCAGTGGAATATGAGGAGGGGTTACAATGGGGAACAGTGGGATATGTGGGTGTTAGTTTGGGGAACAGTGGAAAATGTGGGGGTTTCATTGTGGAGCGGTGGAATATGTGGGGGTGAGGTTGGGGAGCAGTGGAATATGTGGGGGTTAGATTGGGGAGCAGTGGAATATGTGGGGGTTAGATTGTGGAGCAATGGAATATGTGGGGTTTAGATTGTGGAGCAGGGGAATATGTGGGGTTTAGATTGGGGAGCAGTGGAATATGTGGGGAGTTAGATTTTGGAGCAGTGCAATATGTGGGGGGTTAGATTGGGGAGCAGTGAAATATGTGGGGAGTTAGATATTGGAGCAGTGGAATATGTGGGGGGTTAGATTGGGGAGCACTGGAATATGTGGGGAGTTAGATTTTGGAGCAGTGGAAAATGTGGGAGTTAGACTGGGGAGCTGTGGAATATGGGGGGTTACATTGGAGAGCAATGGAATATGTGGGGGCTTCATTGTGGAGCAGTGGAATATGAGGGGGTTAGATTGTGGAGCAGTAAAATATGTGGGGGTTAGATTGGGGAGCAGTAAAATATGTGGGGGTAGATTGTGGAGCAGTGGAATATGTGGGGGTAACATTGGGGAGCAGTGGAATATGTGGGGGTATCATTGGGGAGCAGTGGAATGTGTGGGGGTTAGATTGGGGAGCAGTGAAATATGTGGGGGTTAGATTGGGGTACAGTGGAATATGTGGGGGTTACATTGGGGAGCAGTGGAATATGTGGGGGTTAGGTTGGGGAGCAGTGGAATATGTGGGGGTTACATTGGGGAGCAGTGGAATATGTGGGGGTTAGGTTGGGGAACAGTGGAATATGTGGGGGTTAGATTGGGGAGCAGTGGAATATGTGGGGGTTAGATTGTGGAGCAATGGAATATGTGGGGTTTAGATTGTGGAGCAGGGGAATATGTGGGGTTTAGATTGGGGAGCAGTGGAATATGTGGGGAGTTAGATTTTGGAGCAGTGCAATATGTGGGGGGTTAGATTGGGGAGCAGTGAAATATGTGGGGAGTTAGATATTGGAGCAGTGGAATATGTGGGGGGTTAGATTGGGGAGCACTGGAATATGTGGGGAGTTAGATTTTGGAGCAGTGGAATATGTGGGAGTTAGACTGGGGAGCGGTGGAATATGGGGGGTTTCATTGGGGAGCAATGGAATATGTGGGGGCTTCATTGTGGAGCAGTGGAATATGAGGGGGTATAGATTGTGGAGCAGTAAAATATGTGGGGGTTAGATTGGGGAGCAGTAAAATATGTGGGGGTTAGATTGGGGAGCAGTATAATATGTGGGGGTTAAATTGTGGAGCAGTGGAATATGTGGGGGGTAACATTGTGGAGCAGTTGAATATGTGGGGGTTAGATTGGGGAGCAGTAAAATATGTAGGGGTTAGATTGTGGAGCAGTAAAATATGTGGGGGTTAGATTGGGGAGCAGTATAATATGTGGGGGTTAGATTGTGGAGCAGTGGAATATGTGGGGGGTAACATTGGGGAGCAGTGGAATATGTGGGGGTATCATTGGGGAGCAGTGGAATGTGTGGGGGTTAAATTGGGGAGCAGTGGAATATGTGAGGGATTACATTGGGGAGCAGTGGAATATGTGAAGGGGTTACATTAGGGAGCAGTGGAACATGTGGAGGGGTTACATTGGGGAGCAGTGTAATATGTGAACGGGTTACATTTGGGAGCAGAGGAATATGTGGAGGGGTTACATTGGGGAGCAGTGGAATGCGTGGGGGTGACATTGGGGAGCATTGGAATATGTGAAGGGGTTAGATTGGGGAGCAGTGGAATATGTGAAGGGGTTACATTAGGGAGCAGTGGAATATGTGGAGGGGTTACATTGGGAAGCAGTGGAATGCGTGGGGGTTTCGTTGGGGAACAGTGGAATATGTGGAGGGGTATCATTGGGGTGCAATGGAATACGTGGGAGTTACGTTAGAGAACAGTGGAATACGTTGGGGTTACGTTGGGGAACAGTGGAATATGTGGGGGTTACGTTGGGGTGCAGTGGAATATGTGGAGGGGTTATATTGGGGATCAGTGGAATATGTGGAGAGGCTACATTGGGAAGCAGTAGAATGCGTGGTGGTGACATTGGGGAGCAGTGGAATACGTGGGGGTTTCGTTGGGGAATAGTGGAATATGTGGGGGTTAGATTGGGGAACATGGAATATGTGGAGGGGTAACATTGGGGAACAGTGGAATATGTGGGAGTTAAATTGGGGTGCAGTGGAATATGTGGGGGTTAGATTATGGAGCAGTGGAATATGTGGGGGTTAGACTGGGGAACATGGAATATGTGGAGGGGTTACATTGGGTAGCAGTGGAATGCGTGGGGGTTACGTTGGGGAACAGTGGAATATGTGGAGGGGTATCATTGGGGTGCAATGGAATACGTGGGGGTTGCGTTAGGGAACAGTGGAATACGTTGGGGTTACGTTGGGGAACAGTGGAATATGTGGGGTTACATTGGGGAGCAGTGGAATATGTGCATGGGTTATATTGGGGAGCAGTGGAATATGTGGAGGGGTTATATTGGGGAGCAGTGGAATATGTGGAGAGGTTACATTGGGAAGCAGTAGAATGCGTGGGGGTGACATTGGGGAGCAGTGGAATACGTCGGGGTTACGTTGGGGAATAGTGGAATATGTGGGGGTTAGATTGGGGAACATGGAATATGTGGAGGGGTTACATTGGGGAACAGTGGAATATGTGGGAGTTACATTGGGGTGCAGTGGAATATGTGGGGGTTAGATTGTGGAGCAGTGGAATATGTGGGGGTTTCATTGTGGAGCAGGGCAATATGTGGGGGTTAGGTTGGGGAGCAGTGGAATATGTGGGGGTTAGATTGGGGAGCAGTGGAATATGTGGGGGTTAGATTGTGGAGCAGTGGAATATGTGGGGGTTAGATTGTGGAGCAGGGCAATATGTGGGGGTTAGGTTGGGGAACAGTGGAATACGTGGGGCTTAGATTGGGGAGCAGTGGAATATGTAGGGGTTAGATTGTGGAGCAGTGCAATATGTGGGGGTTAGGTTGGGGAACAGTGGAATACGTGGGGCTTAGATTGGGGAGCAGTGGAATATGTGGGGGTTAGATTGTGGAGTAGTGGAAGATGTGGGGGTTAGATTGTGGAGCAGGGGAATATGTGGGGGTTAGATTGTGGAGCTGGGGAATATGTGGGGGTTAGATTGGGGAGCAGTGGAATATGTGGGGGATAGATTGGGGAGCAGTGGAATATGTGGGGAGTTAGATTTTGGAGCAGTGCAATATGCGGGGCGTTAAATTGGGGAGCAGTGGAATATGTGGGGGGTTACATTGAGGAGCAGTGGAATATGTGGGGCGTTAAATTGAGGAGCAGTGGAATATGTGGAGGTGTTACGTTGGGGAGCAGTGGAATATGAGGAGTGGTTACAATGGGGAACAGTGGGATATGTGGGTGTTAGTTTGGGGAACAGTGGAAAATGTGGGGGTTTCATTGTGGAGCGGTGGAATATGTGGGGGTGAGGTTGGGGAGCAGTGGAATATGTGGGGGTTAGATTGGGGAGCAGTGGAATATGTGGGGGTTAGATTGTGGAGCAATGGAATACGTGGGGCTTAGATTGGGGAGCAGTGGAATATGTAGGGGTTAGATTGTGGAGCAGTGCAATATGTGGGGGTTAGGTTGGGGAACAGTGGAATACGTGGGGCTTAGATTGGGGAGCAGTGGAATATGTAGGGGTTAGATTGTGGAGCAGTGCAATATGTGGGGGTTAGGTTGGGGAACAGTGGAATACGTGGGGCTTAGATTGGGGAGCAGTGGAATATGTGGGGGTTAGATTGTGGAGTAGTGGAAGATGTGGGGGTTAGATTGTGGAGCAGGGGAATATGTGGGGGTTAGATTGTGGAGCTGGGGAATATGTGGGGGTTAGATTGGGGAGCAGTGGAATATGTGGGGGATAGATTGGGGAGCAGTGGAATATGTGGGGAGTTAGATTTTGGAGCAGTGCAATATGCGGGGCGTTAAATTGGGGAGCAGTGGAATATGTGGGGGGTTACATTGAGGAGCAGTGGAATATGTGGGGCGTTAAATTGAGGAGCAGTGGAATATGTGGAGGTGTTACGTTGGGGAGCAGTGGAATATGAGGAGTGGTTACAATGGGGAACAGTGGGATATGTGGGTGTTAGTTTGGGGAACAGTGGAAAATGTGGGAGTTTCATTGTGGAGCGGTGGAATATGTGGGGGTGAGGTTGGGGAGCAGTGGAATATGTGGGGGTTAGATTGGGGAGCAGTGGAATATGTGGGGGTTAGATTGTGGAGCAATGGAATATGTGGGGTTTAGATTGTGGAGCAGGGGAATATGTGGGGTTTAGATTGGGGAGCAGTGGAATATGTGGGGAGTTAGATTTTGGAGCAGTGCAATATGTGGGGGGTTAGATTGGGGAGCAGTGAAATATGTGGGGAGTTAGATATTGGAGCAGTGGAATATGTGGGGGGTTAGATTGGGGAGCACTGGAATATGTGGGGAGTTAGATTTTGGAGCAGTGGAAAATGTGGGAGTTAGACTGGGGAGCGGTGGAATATGGGGGGTTACATTGGAGAGCAATGGAATATGTGGGGGCTTCATTGTGGAGCAGTGGAATATGAGGGGGTTAGATTGTGGAGCAGTAAAATATGTGGGGGTTAGATTGGGGAGCAGTAAAATATGTGGGGGTAGATTGTGGAGCAGTGGAATATGTGGGGGTAACATTGGGGAGCAGTGGAATATGTGGGGGTATCATTGGGGAGCAGTGGAATGTGTGGGGGTTAGATTGGGGAGCAGTGAAATATGTGGGGGTTAGATTGGGGTACAGTGGAATATGTGGGGGTTACATTGGGGAGCAGTGGAATATGTGGGGGTTAGGTTGGGGAGCAGTGGAATATGTGGGGGTTACATTGGGGAGCAGTGGAATATGTGGGGGTTAGGTTGGGGAACAGTGGAATATGTGGGGGTTATATTGGGGAACAGTAGGATAAGTGTGGATGCCATTGGGGAGCAAGGGAATATGTGGGGGGTATGTTGGGGTACAGTGAATATGTGGAGGGGTTAGACTGGGGAGCAGTGGAATATGTGCATGGGTTACATTGGGGAGCAATGGAATATGTATGGGTCAGATAAGGTAACAGTGGAATATGTGGGGGGTTACATTGAGGAGCAGTGGAATATGTGAAGGGATTACATTGGGGAGCATTGGAATATGTGGGGGGTTACATTGGGGAACAGTGGAATATGTGGAGGGGTTATGTTGGGGAGCAGTGGAATATGTGGGGGGTTACATTGAGGAGCAGTGGAATATGTGGGGGGTTAATTTGAGGAGCAGTGGAATATGTGGAGGTCTTACGTTGGGGAGCAGTGGAATATGTGGAGGGGTTACAATGGGGAACAGTGGGATATGTGGGTGTTAGATTGGGTAACAGTGGAATATGTGGGGGTTTCATTGTGGAGCGGTGGAATATGTAGGGGTTAGGTTGGGGAGCAGTGGAATATGTGGCGGTTAGATTGGGGAGCAGTGGAATATGTGGGGGTTAGATTGTGGAGCAGTGGAATATGTGGGGGTTAGATTGTGAAGCAGGGCAATATGTGGGGGTTAGGTTGGGGAACAGTGGAATACGTGGGGGTTAGATTGGGGAGCAGTGGAATATGTGGGGGTTATATTGTGGAGTAGTGGAATATGTGGGGGTTAGATTGTGGAGCAGGGGAATATGTGGGGGTTAGATTGGGGAGCAGTGGAATACGTGGGGGATAGATTGGAGAGCAGTGAAATATGTGGGGAGTTAGATTTTGGAGCATTGCAATATGTGGGGGGTTAGATTGGGGAGCAGTGGAATATGTGGGCAGTTAGATTTTGGAGCAGTGGAATATGTGGGAGTTAGATTGGGGTGCGGTGGAATATGTGGGGGTTACATTGGGGAGCAGTGGAATATGTGGGGGCTTCATTGTGGAGCAGTGGAATATGTGGGGGTTAGATTGTGGAGCAGGGGAATATGTGGGGGGTTAAATTGGGGAGCAGTGGAATATGTGGGCAGTTAGATTTTGGAGCAGTGGAATATGTGCGAGTTAGATTGGGGAGCGGTGGAATATGTGGGGGTTACATTGGGGAGCAGTGGAATATGTGGGGGCTTCATTGTGGAGCAGTGGAATATGTGGGGGTTAGATTGGGGAGCAGTATAATATGTGGGGGTTAAATTGTGGAGCAGTGGAATATGTGGGGGGTAACATTGTGGAGCAGTTGAATATGTGGGGGTTAGATTGGGGAGCAGTAAAATATGTAGGGGTTAGATTGTGGAGCAGTAAAATATGTGGGGGTTAGATTGGGGAGCAGTATAATATGTGGGGGTTAGATTGTGGAGCAGTGGAATATGTGGGGGGTAACATTGGGGAGCAGTGGAATATGTGGGGGTATCATTGGGGAGCAGTGGAATGTGTGGGGGTTAAATTGGGGAGCAGTGGAATATGTGAGGGATTACATTGGGGAGCACTGGAATATGTGAAGGGGTTACATTAGGGAGCAGTGGAACATGTGGAGGGGTTACATTGGGGAGCAGTGTAATATGTGAAGGGGTTACATTTGGGAGCAGAGGAATATGTGGAGGGGTTACATTGGGGAGCAGTGGAATGCGTGGGGGTGACATTGGGGAGCATTGGAATATGTGAAGGGGGTACATTAGGGAGCAGTGGAACATGTGGAGGGGTTACATTGGGGAGCAGTGTAATATGTGAAGGGGTTACATTTGGGAGCAGTTGAATATGTGAAGGGGTTACATTAGGGAGCAGTGGAATATGTGGAGGGGTTACATTGGGAAGCAGTGGAATGCGTGGGGGTTTCGTTGGGGAACAGTGGAATATGTGGAGGGGTATCATTGGGGTGCAATGGAATACGTGGGAGTTACGTTAGAGAACAGTGGAATACGTTGGGGTTACGTTGGGGAACAGTGGAATATGTGGGGGTTACGTTGGGGTGCAGTGGAATATGTGGAGGGGTTATATTGGGGAGCAGTGGAATATGTGGAGAGGCTACATTGTGAAGCAGTAGAATGCGTGGTGGTGACATTGGGGAGCAGTGGAATACGTGGGGGTTTCGTTGGGGAATAGTGGAATATGTGGGGGTTAGATTGGGGAACATGGAATATGTGGAGGGGTAACATTGGGGAACAGTGGAATATGTGGGAGTTAAATTGGGGTGCAGTGGAATATGTGGGGGTTAGATTATGGAGCAGTGGAATATGTGGGGGTTAGATTGGGGAACATGGAATATGTGGAGGGGTTACATTGGGAAGCAGTGGAATGCGTGGGGGTTTCGTTGTGGAACAGTGGAATATGTGGAGGGGTATCATTGGGGTGCAATGGAATACGTGGGAGTTACGTTAGAGAACAGTGGAATACGTTGGGGTTACGTTGGGGAACAGTGGAATATGTGGGGGTTACGTTGGGGTGCAGTGGAATATGTGGAGGGGTTATATTGGGGAGCATTGGAATATGTGGAGAGGCTACATTGTGAAGCAGTAGAATGCGTGGTGGTGACATTGGGGAGCAGTGGAATACGTGGGGGTTTCGTTGGGGAATAGTGGAATATGTGGGGGTTAGATTGGGGAACATGGAATATGTGGAGGGGTAACATTGGGGAACAGTGGAATATGTGGGAGTTAAATTGGGGTGCAGTGGAATATGTGGGGGTTAGATTATGGAGCAGTGGAATATGTGGGGGTTAGACTGGGGAACATGGAATATGTGGAGGGGTTACATTGGGTAGCAGTGGAATGCGTGGGGGTTACGTTGGGGAACAGTGGAATATGTGGAGGGGTATCATTGGGGTGCAATGGAATACGTGGGGGTTGCGTTAGGGAACAGTGGAATACGTTGGGGTTACGTTGGGGAACAGTGGAATATGTGGGGTTACATTGGGGAGCAGTGGAATATGTGCATGGGTTATATTGGGGAGCAGTGGAATATGTGGAGGGGTTATATTGGGGAGCAGTGGAATATGTGGAGAGGTTACATTGGGAAGCAGTAGAATGCGTGGGGGTGACATTGGGGAGCAGTGGAATACGTGGGGGTTACGTTGGGGAATAGTGGAATATGTGGGGGTTAGATTGGGGAACATGGAATATGTGGAGGGGTTACATTGGGGAACAGTGGAATATGTGGGAGTTACATTGGGGTGCAGTGGAATATGTGGGGGTTAGATTATGGAGCAGTGGAATATGTGGGGCTTAGATTGGAGAACATGGAATATGTGGAGGGGTTGCATTGGGGAACATGGAATATGTGGAGGGGTTACATTCGGAAGCAATGGAATGCATGGGGGTTACTTTGGGGAACAGTGGAATATGTGGGTGTTTCTTTGTGGAACATTGGAATATGTGGGGGCTACGATGGGGAACAGTGGAATATGTGGGGGTTATATTGGGGAACAGTGGAATAAGTCTGGATGCCATTGGGGAACAATGGAATATGTGGGGGTATATTGGGGTACAGTGAATATGTGGAGGGGTTACACTGGGGAGCAGTGGAATATGCGGATGGGTTACATTGGGGAGCAATGGAATATATGTGGGTTAGATAGGGTAACAGTGGAATATGTGGGGGGGGTTACATTGAGGAGCAGTGGAATATGTGAAGGAGTTACATTGGGGAGCAGTGGAATAGTGGGGGGTTACATTGGGGAACCGTGGAGTATGTGGAGGGGTTACATTGGGGAGCAGTGGAATATGTGGGTGTTAGATTGGGGAGCAGTGGAATATGTGGGGGTTAGAATGTGGAGCAGTGGAATATGTGGGGGTTTCATTGTGGAGCAGGGCAATATGTGGGGGTTAGGTTGGGGAGCAGTGGAATATGTGCGGGTTAGATTGGGGAGCAGAGGAATATGTGGGGGTTAGATTGTGGAGCAGTGGAATATGTGGGGGTTAGATTGTGGAGCAGGGCAATATGTGGGGGTTAGGTTGGGGAACAGTGGAATACGTGGGGCTTAGATTGGGGAGCAGTGGAATATGTAGGGGTTAGATTGTGGAGCAGTGCAATATGTGGGGGTTAGGTTGGGGAGCAGTGGAATATGTGGGCAGTTGGATTTTGGAGCAGTGGAATATGTGGGATGTAGATGCGGAGCGGTGTAATATGTGGGGGTTACATTGGCGAGCAGTGGAATATGTGGGGGCGTCATTGTGGAGCAGTGGAATATGTGAGGGTTAGAATGGGGAGCAGTAAAATATGTAGGGGTTAGATTGTGGAGCAGTGGAATATGTGGGGCTTAGATTGGGGAACATGGAATATGTGGAGGGGTTGCATTGGGGAACATGGAATATGTGGAGGGGTTACATTGGGGAACAGTGGAATATGTGGGAGTTACATTGGGGTGCAGTGGAATATGTGGGGGTTAGATTATGGAGCAGTGGAATATGTGGGGCTTAGATTGGGGAACATGGAATATGTGGAGGGGTTGCATTGGGGAACATGGAATATGTGGAGGGGTTACATTCGGAAGCAATGGAATGCATGGGGGTTACTTTGGGGAACAGTGGAATATGTGGGTATTTCTTTGTGGAACATTGGAATATGTGGGGGCTACGATGGGGAACAGTGGAATATGTGGGTGTTATATTGGGGAACAGTGGAATAAGTCTGGATGCCATTGGGGAACAATGGAATATGTGGGGGTATTTTGGGGTACAGTGAATATGTGGAGGGGTTACACTGGGGAGCAGTGGAATATGCGGATGGGTTACATTGGGGAGCAATGGAATATGTGTGGGTTAGATAGGGTAACAGTGGAATATGTGGGGGGGTTACATTGGGGAGCAGTGGAATATGTGGGTGTTAGATTGGGGAGCAGTGGAATATGTGGGGGTTAGATTGTGGAGCAGTGGAATATGTGGGGGTTTCATTGTGGAGCAGGGCAATATGTGGGGGTTAGGTTGTGGAGCAGTGGAACCCCTCCACAATCTAACCCCCAACCTAACCCCCACATATTCCACCGCTCCCCAAGCTAACCCCCAAATATTCCACTGCTCCACAATCTAACCCCTCACATATTCCACTACTCCATAATCTAACCCCCATATATTCCACTGCTCCCCAACCTGACCCCCACATATTCCCCAATGTAACCCCCACATATTCCACTGTTCCCCAATCTAACCCCCCACATATTCCATTACTCCATAATCTAACCTCCACATATGCCACTGCTCCACAACCTAACCCCCCACATATACCCCTGCTCCCCAACCTGAACCCCACATATTCCACTGTTCCCCAATCTAACCTCCACATATTCCACTGCTCCCCAACCTAACCCCCACATATTCCACTGCTCCCCAATGAAACACCCACATATTCCACTGTTCCCCATCGTAGCCCCTACATATTCCAATGTTCCACAAAGAAACCGCCACATATTCCACTGCTCCCCAATGAAACACCCACATATTCCACTGTTCCCTAACGTAACCCCCACGCATTCCAAAGCTTCCCAATGTAACCCCTCCACATATTCCATGTTCCCCAATCTAACCCCCACATATTCCACTGCTCCATAATCTAACCTCCACATATTCCACTGCTCCCCAATGAAACACCCACATATTCCACTGTTCCCCATCGTAGCCCCCACATATTCCAATGTTCCACAAAGAAACCGCCACATATTTCACTGTTCCCTAACGTAACCCCCACGCATTCCACTGCTTCCCAATGTTACCCCTCCACATATTCCATGTTCCCCAATCTAACCCCCACATATTCCACTATTCCCCAACGTAACCCCCACGTATTCCACTGCTCCCCAATGTCACCACCACGCATTCTACTGCTTCCCAATGTAGCCTCTCCACATATTCCACTGCTCCCCAATATAACCCCTCCACATATTCCACTGCTCCCCAACGTAACCCCCACATATTCCACTGTTCCCCAACGTAACCCCAACGTATTCCACTGTTCTCTAACGTAACTCCCACGTATTCCATTGCACCCCAATGATACCCCTCCACATATTCCACTGTTCCCCAACGAAACCCCCATGCATTCCACTGCTTCCCAATGTAACCCCCACATATTATACAGCTCCCCAATCTAACCCCCACATATTTTACTGCTCCACAATCTAACCCCTACATATTTTACTGCTCCCCAATCTAACCCTCACATATTCCACTGCTCCACAATGACGCCCCCACATATTCCACTGCTCGCCAATGTAACCCCCACATATTACACCGCTCCGCATCTACATCCCACATATTCCACTGCTCCAAAATCCAACTGCCCACATATTCCACTGCTCCCCAATTTAACCCCCCACATATTGCACTGCTCCAAAATCTAACTCACATATTTCACTGCTCTACAATCTATCCCCCACGTATTCCACTGCTCCCCAATCTGACCCCTCCACATATTCCACTGCTCCCCAATGTAACCCCTCCACATATACCACTGTTCCCCAATCTAACACCCAAATATTCCACTGCTCCCCAATGTAACCCCTCCACATATTCCACTGCTCCCTAATGTAACCCCTTCACATATTCCACTGCTCCCCAATGTAATCCCTAACATATTACACTGCTCCCCAATTTAACCCCCACACATTCCACTGCTCCCCAATGATACCCCCACATATTCCACTGCTCCGCAATGTTACCCCCCACATATTCCACTGCTCCACAATCTAAACCCCACATATTATACAGCTCCCCAATCTAACCCCCACATATTTTACTGCTCCACAATCTAACCCCTACATATTTTACTGCTCCCCAATCTAACCCCCACATATTCCACTGCTCCACAATGAAGCCCCCACATATTCCACAGCTCCCCAATGTAACCCCCACATATTCCACTGTTCCCCAATCTAACACCCACATATCCCACTGTACCCCATTGTAACCCCTCCACATATTCCACTGCTCCCCAACGTAACACCTCCACATATTCCACTGCTCCTCAAATTAACCCCCCACATATTCCACTGCTCCTCAATGTAACCCCCCACATATTCCACTGCTCCCCTACATAACCCCTCCACATATTCCACTGTTCCCCAATGTAACCCCCGACATATTCCAGGGCTCCCCAATGTAATCCATTCACATATTCCACTGCTCCTCAATGTAACCCCCCACATATTCCACTGTTACCCTATCTAACCCATACATATTCCATTGCTCCCCAAAGTAACCCATGCAGATATTCCACTGCTCCCCAGTCTAACCCCTCCACATATTCACTGTACCCCAACATACCCCCCACATATTCCCTTGCTCCCCAATGGCATCCACACTTATCCCACTGTTCCCCAATATAACCCCCACATATTTCACTGCTCCCCAACCTAACCCCCATATATTCCACTGCTCCCCAATGAAACACCCACATATTCCACTGTTCCCCATCGTAGCCCCCACATATTCCAATGTTCCACAAAGAAACACCCACATATTCCACTGTTCCCTAACGTAACCCCCACGCATTCCATTGCATCCCAATGTAACCCCTCCACATATTCCACTGTTCCCCAATGTAACCCCTCCACATATTCCATGTTCCCCAATCTAACCCCCACATATTCCACTATTCCCCAACGTAACCCCCACGTATTCCACTGCTCCCCAATCTCACCCCCACGCATTCTACTGCTTCCCAATGCAACCTCTCCACATATTCCACTGCTCCCCAATGTAACCCCCACATATTCCACCGCTCCCCAGTCTAACTCCCACATATTCCACTGTTCCCCATCGTAACCCCAACGTATTCCACTGTTCCCTAACGTAACCCCCACGTATTCCATTGCACCCCAATGATACCCCTCCACATATTCCACTGTGTTGGGGAGCAATGGAATATGTATGGGTTAGATAGGGTAACAGTGGAATATGTGGGGGTTTACATTGAGGAGCAGTGGAATATGTGAAGGGGTTACATTGGGGAGCAGTGGAATATGTGGGGGGTTACATTGGGGAACAGTGGAATATGTGGATGGGTTATGTTGGGGAGCAGTGGAATATGTGGGGGGTTACATTGAGGAGCAGTGGAATATGTTGGGGGTTAAATTGAGGAGCAGTGGAATATGTGGAGAGGTTACATTGGGAAGCAGTAGAATGCGTGGTGGTGACATTGGGGGGCAGTGGAATACGTGGGGGTTACGTTGGGGAATAGTGGAATATGTGGGGGTTAGATTGGGGAACAGTGGAATATGTGGGAGTTACATTGGGGTGCAGTGGAATATGTGGGGGTTAGATTATGGAGCAGTGGAATATGTGGGGGTTAGATTGGGGAACATGGAATATGTGGAGGGGTTACATTGGGAAGCAGTGGAATGCGTGGGGGTTACGTTAGGGAACAGTGGAATATGTGGCGGTTTCTTTGTGGAACATTGGAATATGTGGGGGCTACAATGGGGAACAGTGGAATATGTGGGTTTTCATTGGGGAACAGTGGAATATGTGGGGGTTAGGTTGGGAAGCAGTGGAATATGTGGATTTTAGATTGGGGAACAGTGGAATATGTGGGGTTCAGGTTGGGGAGCAGTGGTATATGTGGGGGGTTAGATTGTGGAGCAGTGGCATATGTGGAGGTTAGATTATGGAGTAATGGAATATGTGGGGGGTTAGATTGGGGAACAGTGGAATATTTGGGGGTTACATTGGGGAATATGTGGGGGTCAGGTTGGGGAGCAGTGGAATATGTGGGGGTTAGATTATGGAGTAGTGGAATATGTGGGGGGTTAGATTGTGGAGCAGTGGAATATTTGGGGGTTAGCTTGGGGAGTGGTGGAATATGTGGGGGTTTCTTTGGGGAGCAGTGGAATATGTGGGGGTTAGATTGGTGAGCAGTGGAATATTTGGGGATTCCATTGGGGAACAGTGGAATGCGTGGGGTTTTCATTGGGAAACAGTGGAATATGTGGGGGTTAGTTTGGGGAGCAGTGAAATATGTGGGGGTTAGATTGGTGAGCAGTGGAATATGTGGGGGGCAACACTGGGGAGCAGTGGAATATGTGGGGTTTAGATTGGGGAGTAGTGGAATATGTGGGGGGTTACATTGGGGAGCAGTGCAATATGTCGAGGGGTTACGTTTGGGAGCATTGGAATACATGGAGGGGTTACTTTGGGGAGCAGTGGAATATGTCGAGGGGTTACATTGGGGAACAGTGTAATATGTGGAGGGGTTATATTGGGGAGCAGTGGAATATGTGGGGTTTAGATTGGGGTGCAGTGGAAAATGTGGAGGGGTTACGTTGGGGAGCAATGGAAAATGTGGAGGGGTCACGTTTGGGAGCAGTGGAATATGTGGAGGGGTTACATTGGGGAGCAGTGGAATATGTCGAGGGGTTACGTTGGGGAGCATTGGAATACATGGAGGGGTTACATTGGGGAACAGTGTAATATGTGGAGGGGTTATATTGGGGAGCAGTGGAATATGTGGGGGTTAGGTTGGGGAGCAGTGGAATATGTGGGGGTTAGATTGGGAAGCAGTGGAATATGTGGGGGTTAGATTGGGAAGCAGTGGAATATGTGGGGGTTAGATTGGGGAGCAGTAGAATATGTGGGGGTTACATTGGGGAGCAGTGGAATATGTGGGGGTTAGTTTGGGGAGCAGTGGAATATGTGGGGTTTAGATTGGGGAGCAGGGGAATATGTGGGGGTTAGATTGGGGAGCAGTAGAATATGTGGGGGTTACATTGGAGAGCAGTGAAATATGTGGGGGTTAGATTGGGGAGCAGTGAAATATGTGGGGGTTAGATTGGGAAGCAGTGGAATATGTGGGGGTTAGATTGGGGATCAGTGGAATATGTGGGGGTTAGATTGGGGAGCAGTAGAATATGTGGGGGTTACATTGGGGAGCAGTGGAATATGTGGCGATTAGTTTGGGGAGCAGTGGAATATGTGGGGTTTAGATTGGTGAGCAGGGGAATATGTGGGTGTTAGATTGGGGAGCAGTATAATATGTGGGGGTTACATTGGAGAGCAGTGAAATATGTGGGGGTTAGATTGGGGAGCAGTGAAATATGTGGGGGTTAGATTGGGGAGTAGTGGAATATGTGGGGGGTTACATTGGGGAGCAGTGCAATATGTCAGGGGTTGCATTGGCGTGCAGTGGAAAATGTGGAGGGGTTACGTTGGGGAGCAATGGAAAATGTGGAGGGGTCACGTTTGGGAGCAGTGGAATCTGTGGAGGGGATACATTTGGGAGCAGTGGAATATGTGGGGGTTACTTTGGGGAGCAGTGGAATATGTGGAGGGGTTACATTGGGGAACAGTGTAATATGTGGAGGGGTTACATTGGGGAACAGTGGAATATGTGGGGGTTAGGTTGGGGAGCAGTGGAATATGTGGGGGTTAGATTATGTAGCAGTGGAATATGTGGGGGTCAGGTTTGGGAACAGTGGAATATGTGGGGGTTAGATTATGGAGCAGTGGAGTATGTGGGGGGAAACATTGGGGAGTAGTGGAATGTGGGGAGGTTAGATTCGGGGGCAGTGAAATAAGTGGGTGTTAGATTGGGGATCAGTGGAATATGTGAATGAGTTAAATTGAGGAGCAGTGGAAAATGTGGAGGGGTTACGTTGGGGAGCAGTGGAAAATGTGGAGGGGTTACGTTGGGGAGCAGTGGAATATGTGGAGGGGTTACATTGGGGAGCAGTGGAATATGTGGAGGGGTAACGTCGGGGAGGAGTGGAATATGTGGAGGGTTTACGTTGGGGAGCAATGGAAAATGTGGAGGGGTTACATTGGGGAGCAGTGGAATATGTGGAGGGGTTACATTGGGGAACAGTGGAATATTTGGGGGTCACGATGGGGAACAGTGGAATATGTGGGTGTTTCATTGGGGAACAGTGGAATGTGTGGGGGTTTCATTGTGGAACAGTGGAATATGTGGGGGTTAGTTTGGGGAGCAGTGGAATATGTTGGGGTTAGATTGTGGAGCAGGGGAATATGTGGGGGTTAGATTGGGGAGCAGTGGAATATGTTGGGGTTAGATTGTGGAGCAGGGAAATATGTGGGGGTTAGATTGGGGAGCAGTGGAATATGTTGGGGTTAGATTGGGGAGCAGTGGAATATGTTGGGGTTAAATTGGGGAGCAGTGGAATATGTTGGGGTTAGATTGTGGAGCAGGGAAATATGTGGGGGTTAGATTGGGGAGCAGTGGAATATGTGGGGGTTAGATTGGGAAGCAGTGGAATATGTGGGGGGTGGATTGGAGAGCAGTGGAATATGTGGGGGTTAGATTGGGAAGCAATGGAATATGTGGGGGTTAGATTGAGAAGCAGTGGTATATGTGGGGGTTCAATTGTGGAACAGTGGAATATGTGGGGGTTAGATTGGGGAGCAGTGGAATATGCGGGGGTTCGATTGTGGAACAGTGGAATATGTGGGGGTTAGATTGGGGAGCAGTGGAATATGTGGGGGTTAGATTGGGAAGCAGTGGAATATGTGGGGGTTCAATTGGGGAGCAGTGGAATATGTGGGGGTTAGATTGGGAAGCAGTGGAATATGTGGGGGTTAGATTGTGGAACAGTGGAATATGTGGGGGTTAGATTGGGGAACAGTGGAATATGTGGGGGTCAGTTTAGGGAACAGTGGAATATGTGGGGGTCAGGTTGGGGAGCAGTGGAATATGTGGGGGTTGGATTGGGGAGCAGTGGAATATGTGGGGGTTAGATTGGGGAGCAGTGGAATATGTAGGGGTTAGATTGTGGAGCAGTGCAATATGTGGGGGTTAGGTTGGGGAACAGTGGCATATGTGGGGCTTAGATTGGGGAGCAGTGGAATATGTGGGGGTTAGATTGGGGAGCAGTGGAATGTGTGGAGGTTAGATTGTGGAGCATTGGAATATGTGGGGGTTAGGTTGGGGATCAGTGGAATATGTGGGGGTTACATTGGGGAGCAGTGGAATATGTGGAGGGGTTACATTGGGGAGCAGTGGAATATATGGAGGGGTTACATTGGGGAGCAGTGGAATATGTGGGGATGACATTGGGGAGCATTGGAATATGTGGAGGGGTTACATTGGGGAGCAGTGGAATATGTGGAGGGGTTACATTGGGGAACAGTGGAATATGTGGAGGGGTTACATTGGTGAGCAGTGGAATACGTGGCGGTTACTTTGGGGAACAGTGGAATATGTGGGGGTTAGATTGGGGAGCAGTGGAATATTTAGGGGGTTAGACTGGGGTACAGCAAATATGTGGAGGGGTCAGATTTGGGAGCAGTGGAATATGTGGGGGTTAGGTTGGGGAACAGTGGAATATGTGGGGGTTACTTTGGGGAGCAGTGGAATATATGGAGGGGTTACATTGGGAAGCAGTAGAATATGTGGGGGTTACATTGGGAAGCTGTGGAATATGAGGGGGGTGACATTGGGGAGCAGTGGAATTTGTGGGGGTTACATTGGGAAGCAGTGGAATATGTGGGGGTTACATTGGGGAGCATTGGAATATGTGGGGGTGACATTGGGGAACAGTGGTATATGTGGAGGGGTTACATTGGGAAGCAGTGGAATATGTGGAGGGGTTACATTGGGAAGCAGTGGAATATGTGGAGGGGTTACATTGGGAAGCGGTAAAATGCGTGGGGGTTTCATTGGGGAGCAGTGGAATATGTGGAGGGGTTACATTGGGAAGCAGTGGAATATGTGGAGGGGTTACATTGGGGAACAGTGGAATATGTGGAGGGGTTACGTTGGGGAGCAGTGGAATATGTAGGAGTGACATTGGGGAACAGTGGAATATGTGGAGGGGTTACGTAGGGGAGCAGTGGAATATGTGGGGGTTACATTGGGGTGCAATGGAATACGTGGGGGTGACATTGGGGAACAGTGGAATATGTGGAGGGGTGACATTGGGGAGCTGTGGAATATGTGGAGGGGTTACATTGGGGAGCTGTGGAATATGTGGGGGTGACATTGGGGAGCATTGGAATATGTGGAGGGGTTACATTGGGGAGCAGTGGAATATGTGGAGGGGTTACATTGGGGAGCTGTGGAATATATGGATGGGTTACATTGGGGAGCTTTGGAATATGTGGGGGTGACATTGGGGAGCATTGGAATATGTGGAGGGGTTACATTGGGGAGCAGTGGAATACGTGGCGGTTACTTCGGGGAACAGTGGAATATGTGGGGGTTAGATTGGGGAGCAGTGGAATATTTAGGGGGTTAGACTGGGGTACAGCGAATATGTGAATGGGTTAGATTGGAGAGCAGTGGAATATGTGGCGGTTAGATTGTGGAGCAGTGGAATATGTGGGGGTTAGGTTGGGGAACAGTGGAATATGTTGGGGTTACATTGGGGAGCAGTGGTATATATGAAGGGGTTACATTGGGGAGCAGTGGAATATGTGGGGGTGACATTGGGGAACAGTGGAATATGTGGAGGGGTTACATTGGGTAGCAGTGGAATATGTGGAGGGGTTACATTGGGAAGCAGTGGAATATGTGGGGGTGAAATTGGGGAGCAGTGGAATATATGGAGGGGTTACATTGGGAAGCAGTAGAATATGTGGGGGTTACATTGGGAAGCAGTGGAATACGTGGGGGTTACATTGGGAGGCAGTGGAATATGTGGAGGGATTACATTGTGAAACGGTAGAATGCGTGGGGGTTTCATTGGGGAGCAGTGGAAAATGTGGGGGTTACATTGGGGAGCAGTGAATTATGTGGAGAGGTTACGTTGGAAAACAGTGGAATATGTGGATGGGTTACATTGGGAAGCAGTGGAATATGTGGAGGGGTTACATTGGGAAGCAGTGGAATATGTGGGGGTTACGATGGGAAGCAGTAGAATGTGTTGGGGTGACATTGGGGAACAGTGGAATATGTGGAGGGGTTACGTTGGGGAACAGTGTAATATGTGGGGGGTTACATTGGGGAACAGTGGAATATGTGGAGAGGTTACATTGGGGAACAGTGGAATATGTGGAGGGGTTACATTGGGGAACAGTGGAATATGTGGGGGGTTACGATGGGGAACAGTGGAATATGTGGGGAGGTTACATTGGGGAACAGTGGAATATGTGGGGGGTTACATTGGGGAACAGTGGATTATGTGGAGAGGTTACATTGGGGAACAGTGGAATATGTGGAGGGGTTAGATTGGGGAACAGTGGAAGATGTGGAGGGGTTACATTGGGGAGCATTGGAATATGTGGAGGGGTTACATTGGGGAGCAGTGGAATACGTGGAGGGATTACATTGGGTAACAGTGGAATATGTGGGGGTTACGATGGGGAACAGTGGAATATGTGGGGGGTTATGTTGGGGAACAGTGGAATGTGTGGAGAGGTTACATTGGGGAACAGTGGAAAATGTGGAGGGGTTACATTGGGGAGCAGTGGAATATGTGGAGGGGTTACATTGGGGAACAGTGGAATATTTGGGGGTCACGATGGGGAACAGTGGAATATGTGGGTGTTTCATTGGGGAACAGTGGAATGTGTGGGGGTTTCATTGTGGAACAGTGGAATATGTGGGGGTTAGTTTGGGGAGCAGTGGAATATGTTGGGGTTAGATTGTGGAGCAGGGGAATATGTGGGGGTTAGATTGGGGAGCAGTGGAATATGTTGGGGTTAGATTGTGGAGCAGGGAAATATGTGGGGGTTAGATTGGGGAGCAGTGGAATATGTTCGAGTTAGATTGGGGAGCAGTGGAATATGTTGGGGTTAAATTGGGGAGCAGTGGAATATGTTGGGGTTAGATTGTGGAGCAGGGAAATATGTGGGGGTTAGATTGGGGAGCAGTGGAATATGTGGGGGTTAGATTGGGAAGCAGTGGAATATGTGGGGGGTGGATTGGAGAGCAGTGGAATATGTGGGGGTTAGATTGGGAAGCAATGGAATATGTGGGGGTTAGATTGAGAAGCAGTGGTATATGTGGGGGTTCAATTGTGGAACAGTGGAATATGTGGGGGTTAGATTGGGGAGCAGTGGAATATGCGGGGGTTCGATTGTGGAACAGTGGAATATGTGGGGGTTAGATTGGGGAGCAGTGGAATATGTGGGGGTTAGATTGGGAAGCAGTGGAATATGTGGGGGTTCGATTGGGGAGCAGTGGAATATGTGGGGGTTAGATTGGGAAGCAGTGGAATATGTGGGGGTTAGATTGTGGAACAGTGGAATATGTGGGGGTTAGATTGGGGAACAGTGGAATATGTGGGGGTCAGTTTAGGGAACAGTGGAATATGTGGGGGTCAGGTTGGGGAGCAGTGGAATATGTGGGGGTTGGATTGGGGAGCAGTGGAATATGTGGGGGTTAGATTGGGGAGCAGTGGAATATGTAGGGGTTAGATTGTGGAGCAGTGCAATATGTGGGGGTTAGGTTGGGGAACAGTGGCATATGTGGGGCTTAGATTGGGGAGCAGTGGAATATGTGGGGGTTAGATTGGGGAGCAGTGGAATGTGTGGAGGTTAGATTGTGGAGCATTGGAATATGTGGGGGTTAGGTTGGGGATCAGTGGAATATGTGGGGGTTACATTGGGGAGCAGTGGAATATGTGGAGGGGTTACATTGGGGAGCAGTGGAATATATGGAGGGGTTACATTGGGGAGCAGTGGAATATGTGGGGATGACATTGGGGAGCATTGGAATATGTGGAGGGGTTACATTGGGGAGCAGTGGAATATGTGGAGGGGTTACATTGGGGAACAGTGGAATATGTGGAGGGGTTACATTGGTGAGCAGTGGAATACGTGGCGGTTACTTTGGGGAACAGTGGAATATGTGGGGGTTAGATTGGGGAGCAGTGGAATATTTAGGGGGTTAGACTGGGGTACAGCAAATATGTGGAGGGGTCAGATTTGGGAGCAGTGGAATATGTGGGGGTTAGGTTGGGGAACAGTGGAATATGTGGGGGTTACTTTGGGGAGCAGTGGAATATATGGAGGGGTTACATTGGGAAGCAGTAGAATATGTGGGGGTTACATTGGGAAGCTGTGGAATATGAGGGGGGTGACATTGGGGAGCAGTGGAATTTGTGGGGGTTACGTTGGGAAGCAGTGGAATATGTGGGGGTTACATTGGGGAGCATTGGAATATGTGGGGGTGACATTGGGGAACAGTGGTATATGTGGAGGGGTTACATTGGGAAGCAGTGGAATATGTGGAGGGGTTACATTGGGAAGCAGTGGAATATGTGGAGGGGTTACATTGGGGAACAGTGGAATATGTGGAGGGGTTACGTTGGGGAGCAGTGGAATATGTAGGAGTGACATTGGGGAACAGTGGAATATGTGGAGGGGTTACGTAGGGGAGCAGTGGAATATGTGGGGGTTACATTGGGGTGCAATGGAATACGTGGGGGTGACATTGGGGAACAGTGGAATATGTGGAGGGGTGACATTGGGGAGCTGTGGAATATGTGGAGGGGTTACATTGGGGAGCTGTGGAATATGTGGGGGTGACATTGGGGAGCATTGGAATATGTGGAGGGGTTACATTGGGGAGCAGTGGAATATGTGGAGGGGTTACATTGGGGAGCTGTGGAATATATGGATGGGTTACATTGGGGAGCTTTGGAATATGTGGGGGTGACATTGGGGAGCATTGGAATATGTGGAGGGGTTACATTGGGGAGCAGTGGAATACGTGGCGGTTACTTCGGGGAACAGTGGAATATGTGGGGGTTAGATTAGGGAGCAGTGGAATATTTAGGGGGTTAGACTGGGGTACAGCGAATATGTGAATGGGTTAGATTGGAGAGCAGTGGAATATGTGGCGGTTAGATTGTGGAGCAGTGGAATATGTGGGGGTTAGGTTGGGGAACAGTGGAATATGTTGGGGTTACATTGGGGAGCAGTGGTATATATGAAGGGGTTACATTGGGGAGCAGTGGAATATGTGGGGGTGACATTGGGGAACAGTGGAATATGTGGAGGGGTTACATTGGGTAGCAGTGGAATATGTGGAGGGGTTACATTGGGAAGCAGTGGAATATGTGGGGGTGAAATTGGGGAGCAGTGGAATATATGGAGGGGTTACATTGGGAAGCAGTAGAATATGTGGGGGTTACATTGGGAAGCAGTGGAATACGTGGGGGTTACATTGGGAGGCAGTGGAATATGTGGAGGGATTACATTGTGAAACGGTAGAATGCGTGGGGGTTTCATTGGGGAGCAGTGGAAAATGTGGGGGTTACATTGGGGAGCAGTGAATTATGTGGAGAGGTTACGTTGGAAAACAGTGGAATATGTGGATGGGTTACATTGGGAAGCAGTGGAATATGTGGAGGGGTTACATTGGGAAGCAGTGGAATATGTGGGGGTTACGATGGGAAGCAGTAGAATGTGTTGGGGTGACATTGGGGAACAGTGGAATATGTGGAGGGGTTACGTTGGGGAACAGTGTAATATGTGGGGGGTTACATTGGGGAACAGTGGAATATGTGGAGAGGTTACATTGGGGAACAGTGGAATATGTGGAGGGGTTACATTGGGGAACAGTGGAATATGTGGGGGGTTACGATGGGGAACAGTGGAATATGTGGGGAGGTTACATTGGGGAACAGTGGAATATGTGGGGGGTTACATTGGGGAACAGTGGATTATGTGGAGAGGTTACATTGGGGAACAGTGGAATATGTGGAGGGGTTAGATTGGGGAACAGTGGAAGATGTGGAGGGGTTACATTGGGGAGCATTGGAATATGTGGAGGGGTTACATTGGGGAGCAGTGGAATACGTGGAGGGATTACATTGGGTAACAGTGGAATATGTGGGGGTTACGATGGGGAACAGTGGAATATGTGGGGGGTTATGTTGGGGAACAGTGGAATGTGTGGAGAGGTTACATTGGGGAACAGTGGAATATGTGGAGGGGTTACGTTGGGGAACAGTGGAATATGTGGATGGGTTACATTGGGGAACAGTGGAATATGTGGAGGGGTTACATTGGGGAACAGTGGAATATGTGGGGGTTACGATGGGGAACAGTGGAATATGTGGGGGGTTACATTGGGGAACAGTGGAATATGTGGAGGGGTTACATTGGGTAACAGTGGAATATGTGGGGGTTACGATGGGGAACAGTGGAATATGTGGGGGGTTATGTTGGGGAACAGTGGAATATGTGGATGGGTTACATTGGGGACCAGTGGAATATGTGGAGGGGTTACATTGGGGAACAGTGGAATATGTGGGGGTTACGATGGGGAACAGTGGAATATGTGGGGGGTTACATTGGGGAACAGTGGAATATGTGGGGGTTACGATGGGGAACAGTGGAATATGTGGGGAGTTATGTTGGGGAACAGTGGAATGTGTGGAGAGGTTACATTGGGGAACAGTGGAATATGTGGAGGGGTTACATTGGGGAACAGTGGAATATGTGGAGGGGTTACATTGGGGAACAGTGGAATATGTGGGGGTTACGATGGGGAACAGTGGAATATGTGGGGAGTTATGTTGGGGAACAGTGGAATGTGTGGAGAGGTTACATTGGGGAACAGTGGAATATGTGGAGGGGTTACATTGGGGAACAGTGGAATATGTGGAGGGGTTACATTGGGGAACAGTGGAATATGTGGGGGTTACGATGGGGAACAGTGGAATATGTGGGGAGTTATGTTGGGGAACAGTGGAATGTGTGGAGAGGTTACATTGGGGAACAGTGGAATATGTGGAGAGGTTACATTGGGGAACAGTGGAATATGTGGAGAGGTTACATTGGGGAACAGTGGAATATGTGGAGAGGTTACATTGGGGAACAGTGGAATATGTGGAGAGGTTACATTGGGGAGCAGTGGAATATGTGGAGAGGTTACATTGGGGAGCAGTGGAATATGTGGGGGTTACATTGGGGAACAGTGGAATATGTGGGGGGTTACGTTGGGGAACAGTGGAATATGTGGAGAGGTTACATTGGGGAACAGTGGAATATGTGGAGAGGGTACATTGGGGAGCAGTGGAATATGTGGAGGGGTTACATTGGGGAGCAGTGGAATATGTGGAGGGGTTACATTGGGGAGCAGTGGAATATGTGGAGGGGTTACATTGGGGAGCAGTGGAATATGTGGAGGTGTTACATTGGGGAGCAGTGGAATACGTGGAGGGGTTACGTTGGGGAACAGTTTAATATGTGGGGGGTTACATTGGGGAGGAGTGGAATATGTGAAGGGGTTACATTGGGGAGCAGTGGAATATGTGGAGGGGTTACATTGGGGAGCAGTGGAATCCGTGGGGGTTATATTGGGGAGCAGTGGAATATGTGGAGGGGTTACATTGGGGAGCAGTGGAATATGTGGAGGGGTTACATTGGGGAGCAGTGGAATATGTGGAGGTGTTACATTGGGGAGCAGTGGAATATGTGGAGAGGTTATGTTGTGGAACAGTGAAATACGTGGAGGGGTTACGTTGGGGAGCAGTGGAATATGTGGTGGGTTACATTGGGGAGCAGTGGAATACGTGGAGAGGTTACATTGGGGAACAGTGGAATATGTGGAGGGGTTACGTTGGGGAGCAGTGGAATATGTGGAGGGGTTACGTTGGGGAGCAGTGGAATATGTGGGGGTTACATTGGGGAACAGTGGAATATGTGGAGGGGTTACATTGGGGAACAATGGAATATGTGGAGGGGTTACATTGGGGAGCAGTGGAATACGTGGAGGGGTTACGTTGGGGAGCAGTGGAATATGTGGGGGTTACATTGGGGAACAGTGGAATATGTGGAGGGGTTACATTGGGGAACAATGGAATATGTGGAGGGGTTACATTGGGGAACAGTGGAATATGTGGAGGGCTTACATTGGGGAGCATTGGAATATGTGGGGGTTACATTGGGGAACAGTGGAATATGTGGAGGGCTTACATTGGGGAGCATTGGAAGATGTGGGGGTTACATTGGGGAACAGTGGAATATGTGGAGGGGTTACATTGGGGAGATGTGGAATATGTGGGGTGGTTACATTGGGGAGCATTGGAATATGTGGAGGGGTTACATTGGGGAACAGTGGAATATGTGGGGGTTGCATTGGGGCGCATTGGAATATGTGGAGGTGTTACATTGGGGAGCAGTGGAATACGTGGAGGGGTTACGTTGGGTAACAGTGGAATATGTGGGGGTTACGATGGGGAACAGTGGAATATGTGGGGGGTTATGTTGGGGAACAGTGGAATGTGTGGAGAGGTTACATTGGGGAACAGTGGAATATGTGGATGGGTTACATTGGGGAACAGTGGAATATGTGGAGGGGTTACATTGGGGAACAGTGGAATATGTGGGGGTTACGATGGGGAACAGTGGAATATGTGGGGGGTTACATTGGGGAGCAGTGGAATATGTGGAGAGGTTACATTGGGGAACAGTGGAATATGTGGAGGGGTTACATTGGGGAACAGTGGAATATGTGGAGGGCTTACATTGGGGAGCATTGGAATATGTGGGGGTTACATTGGGGAACAGTGGAATATGTGGAGGAGTTACATTGGGGAGCATTGGAATATGTGGAGGGGTTACATTGGGGAACAGTGGAATATGTGGGGGTTACATTGGGGAACAGTGCAATATGTGGAGGGGTTACATTGGGGAGCATTGGAATATGTGGGGGTTACATTGGGGAACAGTGGAATATGTGGAGGGGTTACATTGTGAAGCTGTGGATTATGTGGAGGGGTAACACTGGGGAACAGTGGAATATGTGGGGGTTATATTGGGGAGCAATGGAATACGTGGGGTTTACATTGGGGAGCAGTGGAATATGTGGGGGTTACGTTGGGGGACAGTGGAATATGTAGGAGTTAGATTGGGGAGCAGTGGAATATTTAGGGGATTAGACTGGGGAACAGTGGAATATGTGGAGGGCTTACATTGGGGAGCAATGGAATATGCGGAGGGGTTACATTGGTAAGCAGTAGAATACGTGTGGGAGACGTTGGGGACCAGTGGAATATGTGGGGGTACGTTGGGAAACAGTGGAATATGTGGGGTTTAGATTGGGGATAATAGAATATATGAGAGTTTGATGAGTATGATTAATTCAGCCACTTTCTATTGAATGCTGTGTGTGTTCTGGCACAATGCCTTAAGACTTGTTTTTTTAATGTTGCTTGCTCTATTTCCACCGCTTTATACTGTGATTGTGTTTGTTCTGGCCTTTGATTTCTCTGCCTATCACCTCTCTTATTCCCCTTCCTGTCATTATTCTTGTCCTTAATTCCCCTTCCTCTGATTCCTTGTATTGGTTCCCAGCTCCCTGTCAATTTCGTTTCAACATTCCTCAACCCCTTGAGCTAATACTTCTCCAGTCCATCAATCCTAGTCCTGCCCACATATAAACTGTCCAGTTTGTACTGTCCCACCTCACCCAGAAACAGGAATCTGAAACCCTCCTACAAATGCCATTTCTTTCATTACTTATTCATCCATTTATCCTCAACTTTCTACTCTGACCAGCATGTGGCACTGATTGCATCCAGAGATCATCACCTCTGAGCTCTTAACTTTCAGTTTGCTTGCTAACTCCCTGTATTCTGTTTGTAGGGCCACATTCCTTTCCCTACCTATGTCATTGGCGCCAAGATGTACCACAACCGCTGACTGTCCTATCTCCCCCTCCAAGATATCCTGTCTGATAACCTCCTGACTCTTGCACCAGGGAGACAGGCAGGAGGCTGGAAGAACACAGCAAGCCAGACAGCGTCCGAAGATAGAGAAGTCGACATTTCGGGTGTAACCCTCCTTCAGGAAAGGGGTGGGTGTAAGGGGGGAGCTGCAGATAAGGAGGCATGTAGGGGGAGGGTGGTGAAGTGGGGATACGTGAAGACAGGCAGAGGGTACACATAATAGATATCAGTGTCAAGAATAATGAAAATGGTTACCCAGAATGGTAAAGAATGGATTAATTCCGCAGTCCTTATTCAAATTACTCTCACTATTTGACTGCTTTACTTCTTGCAGTGATGGTATGAGAACTTACAGTTGGTCAATGGGAGGAATGAATCCAGTTGGTGGCACGGAGGACTGGAAGGGAGGGGGAGGGGCTGGGAAGGGAGTCAGGAGATGGGGAGGGAGGTTATTTGAAGTTGGAGAACTCAATGTTGAGTCCTCCGGGCTGGAGGCTGCCAAGGCGGAAGATGAGGTGTTGCTCCTCCAATAGGAGCTGTGGTTCGTTTAGGCAATGGAGGAGGCCAAGGATGGTCATGTTGGAAAGGGAGTGGTTGAGGGAATTAAAATGGGTGGTGACTGGGAGGTCAGGTTGGCCCCTGTGGGCCCGGCTGAGATGCTTGGTGAACTGTTCCCTAAGTTTACGTTCGGTCTCCCTGATGTAGAGAAGACCACATCGGGAGCACCTGATGCAGTAAACTAGGTGGAAGAGAGGCAGGTCTCATCTGGAAGGACTGTTTGGAGCCCTGGATGCAGGTGAGGGGGTGGTGCACTGGCAGGATTTGCATCTTTTCTGGTTGCAGGGAAGGTACTTGGGGGTTTGGTGGTGGGGGTGGCGCGAAGTTCATAGTTCCTTGAAAGTAGAGTTGCAGGTAGATAGGATAGTGAAGAAGGCGTTTAGTATGCTTTCCTTTATTGGTCAATGCATTGAATATTGGAGTTGGGAGGTCATATTGCGACTCTACAGGACGTTAGTTAGATCACTTTTGGAATATAGCATTCAGTTCTGGTTTCCTTCCTATCGGAAAGATGTTGTGAAACTTGAAAGGGTTCAGAAAGGATTTACAAGGATGTTGCTAGGGTTGGAGGAATCGAGCTATAAGGAGAGGCTGAACAGGTTGAGTCTGTTCTCCCTGGAGCATTGGAAGCTGAGGGGTGACCTTATAGAGGTTTACAAACTTATGAGGGGCATAGATAGGATAAACAGACAAGGTCTATTCCCCAGGGTGGGGGAGTCCATAATTAGAGGGCATAAACTTTAAGGTGAGAAGGGAAAGATTCAAAAGGGATCTAAGGGGCAATTCTTTTCACCCAGAGGGTAGTGCGTGTATGGAATGAGCTGCCAGAGGAAGTGGTGGAGGCTGGTACAATTACAGCATTTAAAAGGAATCTGGATAGGTACATGAATAGGAAGGGTTTGGAGGGATACAGACCAAGAAATATAGTCATTAGTTTGTAGATGACACCAAAATTGGAGCTGTACTGGACAGCGAAGAAGATTACCTCAGAACACAATGGGATCTTGACCAGATGGGCCAATGGGCTGAGTAGTGGTGGATGGAGTTTAATTTACATAAATGTGAAGTGCTGCATTTTGGAAAGGCAAATCAGGGCAGGACTTGTACACTTAATGGTAAGGTCCCAGAGAGTGTTGCTGAACAAAGACACCTTGGAGTGCAGGTTCATAGCTCCTTGAAAGTGGAGTCGCAGGTGGATAAGATAGTGAAGAAGGCGTTTGGTATGCTTTCCTTTATTGGTCAGAATATTAAGTATCGAAGTTGGGAGGTCATGTTGCAGCTGTACAGGACATTGGTTAGGTCACTGTCGGAATATTGTGTGCAATTCTGGTCTTCTTCCTATCGGAAAGATGTTGTGAAACTTGAAAGGGTTCAGATAAGATTTACAAGGATGTTTTTGGATTAGTGGTGCTGGAAGAGCACAGCAGTTCAGGCAGCATCCGAGGAGCAGCAAAATCGACATTTCGGGCAAAAGCCCTTCATCAGGAATAAAGGCAGTGAGACTGAAGCGTGGAGAGATAAGCGAGAGGAGGGTGGGGGTGGGGAAAAAGCAGCATAGAGTAAAATAGGTGAGTGGGGGAGGGGATGAAGGTGATAGGTCAGGGAGGAGGGTGGAGTGGATAGGTGGAAAAGACGATAGGCAGGTAGGACAAGTCATGGGGACAGTGTTGAGCTGGAAGTTTGGAACTAGGGTGAGGTGGGGGAAGGGGAAATGAGGAAGCTGTTGAAGTCCACATTGATGCCCTGGGGTTGAAGTGTTCCGAGGCGGAAGATGAGGTGTTCTTCTTCCAGGTGTCTGGTGGTGAGGGAGCGGCGGTGAAGGAGGCCCAGGACCTCCATGTCCTCGGCAGAGTGGGAGGGGGAGCTGAAATGTTGTGCCACGGGGCGGGTTGATTGGTGCGGGTGTCCCGGAGATATTCCCTTAAGCGCTCTGCTAGGAGGCGTCCAGACTCCCCAATGCAGAGGAGACCGCTTTGGGAGAAACGGATGCAAGAAATGATATTAGTGGATGAGCAAGTAAAACTTTGATGGATGTGGAAGGCTCCTTTAGGGCCTTGGATAGAGGTGAGGGAGGAGGTGTGGGCGCAGGTTTTGCAGTTCCTACGGTGGCAGGGGAAGGTGCCCGGATGGGAGGGTGGGTTGTAAGGGGGCGTGGACCTGACCAGGTAGTCACGGAGGGAACGGTCTTTGCGGAATTTGGAACGGGGTGGGGAGGGAAATATATCCCTGGTGGTGAGGTCTGTTTGGAGGTGATGGAAATGTCGGTGGATGATTTGGTTTATGCAAAGGTTGGTAGGGTGGAAGGTGAGCACCAGGGGCATTCTGTCCTTGTTACGGTTGGAGGGGTGAGGTCTGAGGGCGGAGGTGCAGGATGTGGACGAGATGCGTTGGAGAGCATCTTTAACCACGTGGGAAGGGAAATTGCGGTCTCTAAAGAAGGAGGCCATCTGGTGTGTTCTGTGGTGGAACTGGTCCTCCTGGGAGCAGATACGGCAGAGGTGGAGGAATTGGGAATACGGGATGGCATTTTTGCAGGAGGTGGGGTGGAAAGAGGTGTAATCCAGGTAGCTGTGGGAGACGGTGGGTTTGCAAAAAATGTCAGTGTCAAGTCGGTCGTCACTGATGGAGATGGAGAGGTCCAGAAAGGGGAGGGAGGTGTCAGAGATGGTCCAGGTAAATTTAAGGTCAGGATGGAATGTGTTGGTGAAGTTGATGAATTGCTCAACCTCCTTGCGGGAGCACGAGGTGGCGCCAATGCAGTCATCAATGTAGCGGAGGAAGAGGTGGGGAGTGGTGCCGGTGTAATTACGGAAGATCGACTGTTCTATGCAGCCAACAAAGAGACAGGCATAGCTGGGGCCCATACGTGTGCCCATGGCTACCCCTTTGGTCTGGAGGAAGTGGGAGGATTCGAAGGAGAAATTGTTAAGGGTGAGGACCAGTTCGGCCAAACGAATGAGAGTGTCGGTGGAAGGGTACTGTTGGGGACGTCGGGTGAGGAAAAAATGGAGGGCTTGGAGGCCCTGGTCATGGCGGATGGAGGTGTAGAGGGATTGGATATCCAGGGTGAAGATGAGGCATTGGGGGCCGGGGAAACGGAAGTCTTGGAGGAGGTGGAGGGCGTGGGTGGTGTTTCGAAAGTATGTGGGGAGTTCCTGGACTAGGGGGGATTGGACACTGTTGAGGTAGGTAGAGATAAGTTCAGTGGGGCAGGAGCATGCTGAGACAATGGGTCGGCCAGGGTGGTCAGGCTTGTGGATCTTGGGAAGGAGGTAGAACTGGGTAGTGCGGGGTTCCCGGACTGTGAGGTTGGAAGCTGTGGGTGGGAGATCTCCTGAGGTGATGAGGTTCTGTATGGTCTGGGAGATGACGGTTTGGTGATGGGGGGTGGGTCATGGTCGAGGGGGCAGTAGGAAGAGGTGTCCTCGAGTTGGCGTTTGGCTTCAGCGGTGTAGAGGTCAGTGCGCCAGACTACCACTGCGCCCCCTTTATCTGCTGGCTTGATGGTGAGGTTGGGATTAGAGTAGAGGGATTGGAGGGCTGCGCGTTGTGAGGGTGAGAGGTTGGAGTGGGGGAGGGAGGTAGACAGGTTGTGGTGGTTAATGTCCCGGTGGCAGTTGGAAATGAAGAGGTCGAGGGCAGGTAATAGGCCAGCGCGGGGTGTCCAGGTGGATGCAGTGTGTTGGAGGTGGGCGAAGGGGTCCCCGGAAGGTGGGCGGGAATCCTGATTGTGAAAGTAAGCTCGGAGGTGGAGGCGACGGAAGAAGTGTTCGATGTCACGGCGTGTATTAAATTCATTGATGCGTGGACGGAGGGGGATGAAGGTGAGTCCTTTGCTGAGGACTGATCGTTCGTCCTCAGTGAGTGGGAGGTCTGGAGGGATGGTGAAAACTCGGCAGGGCTGGGAGCTGGGACCTGGTGTGGGTGTGGAGCTGGGAGTGGGGGCGGTGCCTGTAACTGGAGTGGGTGTGATGGTGGGGGGAATGGGGGGTGGAGGCATGAGCAGGGGTGGTGTTCCCCTCAGGGTTCTGGGGGCCGGGAATGGTGACAGTGGGATCTATGGGGGCGTGTCAGCAGAATGCATGTGAGTGGCGTTGATGGGGGTGGAAGTGGTGGCAGACACGGCGGTAGGGGTGGCGGAAGTCCTCAGGACCACCTTTAAACCAGCAGAGTTCGGACCCGAACAGGACAAACAGTACAGACTACAGATTCAAAAACACCAGCAACGGTTCTCCATCAAGATCCTCCGCTCCACACTTGCAGCAATGCGCCGGTACCTAACCTCTCTACAGTCAGCCCTGCCTCAACTGAGGGCCACACTCTCTCAGAATTGCAAAGGACCCACTCTGTACTACATCCTCAGGAGAATTCATACTCTCAACAAACAGTATTTCAATTCCATCTCAAACATCAAAAACTGTAAGTACAATAAACTATTATCTACCCACCTCCATAACCAGCGCTCCTCAAACATTCCAGAAGATTCCCCCGGCCTCGGGAACTTCTTCGACTCCATTAGCCATGCGGCTGGTGCAGCAGCCACCCCCACACTGATTGATGATGTCACTTCCACCCCCATCATGGCCACTCCCACAACCACTTCCGCCCCTCACAATTCCTCATACACCACACGTGACATCACTTCCGGCCCTCACATCATCGCTGATGCCACACGCTCAGTGACTTCCGCCACCCCTACTGCCGTGTCTGCCACCACGTCCGCCCCCACCAGCGCCACTCACCTGCATTCTGCTGACACGCCCCCCACAGACCCCACTGTCACTATCCCCACCCCCCAGAACCCCGAGGGGAACACCACACCTGCTCATGCCTCCACCCCCATTCCCCCCACCATCACACCCACTCCAGCTACAGGTTCCACCCCCACTCCCAGCTCCACACCCACACCAGATCCCAGCTCCCAGCCCTCCAGACCTCCCCCTCACTGAGGACGAACGATCAGTCCTCAGCAAAGGACTCACCTTCATCCCCCTCCGTCCAAGCATCAATGAATTTACTACACGTCATGACGTCGAACACTTCTTCCGCCGCCTCCGCCTCCAAGCTTACTTTCACAATCAGGACTCCCGCCCACCTTCCGAGGACCCCTTCGCCCACCTCCAACACACTGCATCCACCTGGACACCCCGCGCTAGCCTATTACCTGCCCTCGACCTCTTCATTTCCAACTGCCACCGGGACATTAACCGCCTCAACCTGTCGACCCCCCTCCCCCACTCCAACCTCTCACCCTCACAACGCGCAGCCTTCCAATCCCTCTGTTCCAATCCCAACCTCACCATCAAGCCAGCAGATAAAGGGGGCGCAGTGGTAGTCTGGCGCACTGACCTCTACACCGCTGAAGCCAAACGCCAACTCGAGGACACCTCTTCCTACCGCCCCCTCGATCATGACCCCACCCTCCATCACCAAACCGTCATCTCCCAGACCATACAGAACCTCATCACCTCAGGAGATCTCCCACCCACAGCTTCCAAACTCAGTCCGGGAACCCCGCACTGCCTGGTTCTACCTCCTTCCCAAGATCCACAAGCCTGACCACCCTGGCCGACCCATTGTCTCAGCATGCTCCTGCCCCACTGAACTTATCTCTACCTACCTCGTCACTGTCCTATCCCCCCTAGTCCAGGAACTCCCCACATACGTTCGAGACACCACCCACGCCCTCCACCTCCTCCAAGACTTCCGTTTCCCCAGCCCCCAACGCCTCATCTTCACCATGGATATCCAATCCCTCTACACCTCCATCCGCCATGACCAGAGCCTCCAAGCCCTCCGTTTTTTCCTCTCCCAACGTCCCCAACAGTACCCTTCCACCGAAACTCTCATTCGTTTGGCTGAACTGGTCCTCACCCTTAACAATTTCTCCTTCGAATCCTCCCACTTCCTCCAGACCAAAGGGGTAGCCATGGGCACACGTATGGGCCCCAGCTATGCCTGTCTCTTTGTTGGCTACGTAGAACAGTCGATCTTCCATAATTACACCGGCACCACTCCCCACCTCTTCCTCCGCTACATTGACGACTGCACTGGCGCCACCTCGTGCTCCTGCGAGGAGGTTGCGCAATTCATCAACTTCACCAACATATTCCACCCTGACCTTAAATTTATCTGGACCATCTCTGACACCTCCCTCTCCTTCCTGGACCTCTCCATCTCCATTAATGACGACCGACTTGACACTGACTTTTTTTACAAACCCACCGACTCCCACAGCTACCTGGATTACACCTCTTCCCACCCTACCTCTTGCAAAAATGCCATCCCGTATTCCCAATTCCTCTGCCTCCGCCGTATCTGCTCCCAGGAGGACCAGTTCCACCACAGAACACACCAGATGGCCTCCTTCTTTAGGGACCGCAATTTCTCTTCCCACGTGGTTAAAGATGCCCTCCAATGCATCTCATCCACATCCCGCACCTCCATCCTCAGACCCCACCCCTCCAACCGCAACAAGGACAGAACCCCCCTGGTGCTTACCTTCCACCTTACAAACCTCCGCATAAACCAAATCATCCACCGACATTTCCGCCACCTCCAAAAAGACCCCACCACCAGGGATATATTTCCCTCCCTACCCCTTTCTGCCTTCCGCAAAGACCGTTCCCTCTGTGACTACCTGGTCAGGTCCACGCCCCCCTACGACCCACCCTCCCATCCTGGCACCTTCCCCTGCCACCGCAGGAACTGCAAAACCTGCGCCCACACCTCCTCCCTCACCTCCATCCAAGGCCCTAAAGGCCTAAAGGCTCCATCGGCATGGACGAAGGATCCATGCTGTACATCCCTATGACTGTAACCGCTTTGACTCCCTCCTCATGTCTTCCAGGTGAAGCAGCACTTTACCTAAACTTTCCATAATCTGGTCTACTACATTCGCTGTCCATAATGTGGTCTCCTCTACATTTGGAAAACAAAGTAAAGACTGAGGTGATCGCTTTGCAAAATATCTACGTTCTGCCCATAAAAATGACCCTGAGCTTCCAGTTGCCTGACACTTTAACACCCCACCATGTTCCCTGGCCAATGTCTCTGTCTCAGGCTTGCTGCTGTGCTCCAACGAAGCTCAGTACCTCATTTTACGCTTGGAGACCCTGCAGTCTTCTGGACTCAATATCAAGTTCAACAATTTTAGGGTTTGAGTCACCTTCTCCCATGTCTTACCCCAATCCCCAGACACCAGGCCTTGTTATCACATGCTCTGCTATTACACACAATCCATTGTTAGCCACTAATAGTCCCCATTAGTAGCTATTCATTCACCCAGGCTGATCATTATCCACTCCTTTGTCTGTCCAACTCTCCTTCTCTCTCACTTTAGGCTCGATCTCTACCTATTAAGTGCTCCTTACACCCTCCGCCCAGTCTAACGTCTGCATAAAAACTTTTTCCTAGCTACTACCAGTTCTGAGGAAGGGTCACTGGACACTGAAACGTTAACTCTGATTTCTCTCCACAGATGCTGCCAGACTTGCTGAGCTTTTCCAGTAGTTTCTGTTTTGGTTTTTGATTTCCGTCATCTACACTTCTTCAAGTTTTTATTTCGCAACAAAGGCACCTTACTCTGCTGTCTCCGCCAGGGCAGCACCCTCAGCCCCAGCCTCTACCTCTGCCTCCCCCTCGCCCCCCCCCCCCCCCCCCCCCGTCTCCCGAGACACTCCATCACAGGCAGGTGGCGATCAGTGGCACATGGACATTGCAGATGCTCCATGCAGCCTGACAGAACCCACTGTGCCTGAAGGAGGCAGCAGTGTGCAGCAATGTCATTCAAGAAGCAGCACAAAACCCCAGGTCAGTGTTCTGCGGTCATGTTCTTAAATCCAGCCATAAATCATTGAACATTACAATGCAGTCAATGGTGTACCAACCTGGGAAACCAATCTAAAGCCCATCTAACCTACACTATTCCAATATCATCCATATGTTTATCCAATAACCATTTAAATGCCCTCAATATTGGCGAGCCCATTACTGTTGCAGACAGGGCATTCCACGCCCCTACTACTCTCTGAGTAAAGAACCTACCTCTGACATCTGTCACCCCTCAACATAGCAAATGTGAATGCAATTTTAATCAGAAAAATTTCTGGAATAAAAAGCAGGCCTAGTGATGACTGTGCACAATAATACTGACGTGATGCCACATCTTGCAAATGCATAAACAAAACTTTAGTGCTGACAAAGGCCGTCTTGCCTTTATAGATAATCATTCTATTGTTATTAAGCTTTCCTCATGTGTAAGTGACCAATAAAACCAATGGCTGAAAGTTCAGTTGTCCAATTGCTTGAACATGGGTGTCAGGTCTTACATACAAGGAACAGGAATAGGCCACTCAACTGTTTGAGCCTGTCCCACCATTCAATAAGATCATGGTTGACCTGATATTAAAGGAGCAGGAGAATCGATGTTTCGGGCATGAGCCCTTCTTCAGGCTTACGCCCGAAACGTCGATTCTCCTGCTCCTTGGATGCTGCCTGACCTGCTGAGCTTTTCCAGCAACACATTTTCAGCTCCGATCTCCAGCATCTGCAGTCCTCACTTTCTCCTGACCTGATATTAACCAGAATCTAGATTAGAGTGGTGCTAGAAAAGCACAGCAGTTCAGGCAGCATCCTGATATTAACCATAACTGTCCATTCCCAGAGGTATACAGAGTCAGAGAGTCATGTGGCGCAGAAACAGACCCTTCAGTCTAACTTGTTCATGCCGACCAGATATCCTAAGCTGAACTAGTCCCACTTGCCTGTACTTGGTCTATATCCCTCTAAACCTTTCCCATCCACCTACCTAAGGGCGGCACGGTGGCTCAGTCGTTAGCACTGCAGCCTCACAGCACCAGGGACCTGGGTTTGATTCCATCCTCAGGTGACTGTCTGTGTGAAGAATGCACTTTCTCCCCGTTTCTGCGTAGGTTTCCTCCGGGTGCTCCGGTTTCTCCCCACAATCCAAAGATGTGCAGGCCAGGTGAATTGGCCATGCTAAATTGCCCATAGTGTTAGGCGCGTTAGTCAGAGCGAAATGGGTCTGGGTGGGTTACTCTTCGGAAGGTTGGTGTGGACTTGTTGGGCCGAAGGGCCTGTTTCCATACTGGAGCTAATCTAATCTACCTGACCAAATGTCTTTCAAGGTAATGTTTCAAGTCCGGTGACTCTTTATCAGAACTCTATGTTCTCTCCACAGATGCTGCCAGACCAGCTCATTGTCTGCACCAATTTCTGTTTTTGTTTCAGATCATTGGCATCTGTGATTCTTTGAATTATTTTGGGAAAAGTGCTATACAGTATGAACTAACTTCTGCAGAGTGTGTTAAAATGCTTCTTTAACTCTCAGGTAACAAGCTTTTATGTAATCTGCCGAGTGTTATGTAAGAGTCACTCACAAGTGAGCACTTGTATCATTAACTGTTACATAAGGCTAACAGTTAGTGACAAGTGCTAGTGTTATTTTGCTCTACGTAAGGTAACTACATTACATTGGGCTTAAAACCAACTCCGTCCAACATGTATCCAAAATCTCACAACACAAGGTTATAGTTCAACAGGTTTATTTGGAAGCACTAGCTTTTGGAGCGCTGCTCCTTCATTAGGTTGTGCACAACCACTTGATGAAGGAGTGGAAAGCTAGTGCTTCCAAATAAACCTGTTGGACTATAACGTGGTGTTGTGTGATTTTAAATTTTTTCCTATAGCAGGGAGACCAGAATTGATGAGATTGCAGCCACAGCCTGGGACAGGGGCAGTGGTCTTGCAGCCTTGGTGCAGAACTATCAAAGGGAGTCACTCTGGGTCATATATATGTATTTTATACATATATATATCCAACATGTATCTGTTCTATCTATATCTGAGCAGATTCTTATATCTTTCTTCCGCACAGAGAGGACAAAATAAATTAATTTTAAAGGACGAAGAAAATTGAACATATATTGAATTAATGGTTACAAATTGCACAAGTTTTACAACCAGGATGGAGGGAGTTGATGATGCATTAAGGCAAGTGATGAACAGAGTGAGTTTTATGAGCTCATTAGTGCACGTGTGGAGGAAGAAAGATTGCAGGAGCTTACGTTGCTGAACATTTTTCAATTATAAATTGCTGTACAGATACTCTGTCATTTTGCTGCTTGCGTTTCTCGTGCCATTGCTGCTTTGGTTAATGCGACTGGGTTAAAGCAGAAATTCATACAATGGCAGCCATGCCATGCCTCTGATTGGGTTCTATTCAGTGACCCAGAGCGACACCCTTTGATAGTTCTGCACCAAGCCACAGTCTGCAAGACCACCACCCCTTCTTTAGGCTGTGGCTGCAATCTCATCAAGTCTGGTCTCCCTGCTATAGGAAAAAAGTTAAAAATCACGCAACACCGGGTTATAGTCCAACAGGTTTCTTTGGAAATACAGCTTTTGGAGCGCCATTCCTTCATCAGGTTGTGCACAACCACCTCCGAAAGCAGCGCTCCGAAAGCTAGTGCTTCTAATTAAACCTGTTGGACTATAACCTGATGTGGTGTGATTTTTAACTTTGTACACCCCAGTCTAACACCAGCTCCTCCAAGTCATGCTATAGGAAAGACATTGCTAAACTTGAAAGAGTTCAGTAAAGATTTACAAAGATGTTGCCAGGGTTGGAGGATTTGAGCGATAGGGAGAGGCTGAATAGGATGAGGCTGTTTTCCCTGGAGTGTCAGAGGCTGAGGAGTGAACTTATAGAGGTTTATAAAATCATGAGGGGCATGGATAGAGTAAATAGACAAGGTCTCTTCCTTGGATGGAGGAGTCCAGAACTACAGGGCATAGATTTAGTGTGAGAAGGGAAATATATATTAGGGACCTAAGGGACAATTTTTTCAAGTAGAGGGTGATACATGCATGGAATGAACTGTCAGAGGAAGTGGTACAATTACAACATTTAAAAGGCATCTAGATGGTATATGAATAGGAAGGGTTGGGAGGGATTTGGGCCAAGTGCTGTCAAATGGACCTAGTTTAATTTAGGATATCTGGTTGGCATGGACAGGCTGAACCAAAGGGTCTGTTTCCATGCCGTACATCTCTATGATTCTATGAATTTAGGTGGAGGGGTCTCACCAGCAGGATGGAGGGATAGTGAGATACCAAAGTTGCCTCTTCTATGGAAGGACAATTGGGCCCTGACCAGAGCACCATTGGCCCTACAATGGAATAAAGGTCCTTGTGATAGAGCTCCCACCCAGAGCAAGCTTCTGGTCAGTCCAAGGTTGGAATCTCTTACTTTCACTACCACAATGGAAAAGACAAAAGTTACTGCCCAAAAAGTACATGGAAGCATAAACATTCGAGATGTAAGCTATGCGATTTATTTTGTGGGGGAATGAGGGGGTTGGAGCAGTCAAGGTGCCTGGTGTTGACAGTCATGAGGTGAATGGGGAAGGGGCATCAGAGCCAAAGCACATTGTACCCCTCAGTCCTACATTCAATTTCTAAGGACCATTCATCGAGGACCTCCCCCTGCCTGCTGTTGACAAGTTGCCTGCCCACCTTGAGCTGTTGAACCATTACATGGCGACACATCTGCTTGTAGCTGAGTTAATCTCAGTAACAGAAGCAGAAACGATTCCTGAAGAAGGGCTCATGCCCAAAATGTCGATTCTCCTGCTTCTTGGATGCTGCCTGACCTGCTGCGCTTTTCCAGCAACAGATTTTCAGCTTAATCTCAGTAACGTCAGGATGAGGTCCTTAAGTAATCCAGTGTTGGCAGCTGGGCCGAGAATATCGAACATGGACCATCCCACCCCACTACCCCCACCTACTTAAAGCCATTCCTGCGTCCAGTCGAGAGTGTGGTGCTGGAAAAGCACAGCAGGTCAGGCAGCATCCAAGAAGCAGGAGGATTAACATTTCGGGCATAAGCACTTCATCAGGAAACATTTCTACTTCCAAGTTTACCACCTCTGGGGGCTTATGATTCTATTTACTACCTCTATGGGCATGTGATTCCATTTACCACTTCTAGGGGCAGGAAATTCCTTTTCCCATCTCTCGGGGCAGACAATTCCATTTACCACCTCTAGGGGCAGGTGATTCCATATGCCACCTCACAGGGCAGGTGATTCCATTTACCACCTTTAGGGGCTGGTGATTCCATTTACCACCTCTAGGGGCAGGTGATTCCATTTACCACCTCTAGGGGCAGGAAATTCCATTTACCACCTCTTGGGGCAGGGGATTCCATTTACTACCTCTAGGGGGCAGGGGATTCCATTTACCACCTCTAGGGGTATGTGATTCCATTTACCACCTGTACAGGCATGTGATTCCATTTACCACCTCTAGGGGCAGGAAATTCCATTTACCACCTCTTGGGGCAGGGGATTCCATTTACTACCTCTAGGGGGCAGGGGATTCCATTTACCACCTCTAGGGGCATGTGATTCCATTTACCACCTCTAAGGGCAGGCGATTCCATTCGTGTTTCTCTCTTCTTTCATCATTGACCAAACTGGAATGTGTCATAATCTCTGTTCTTAATGCCAGACCTCACTCGGCTACTGTGCTGGAAATCAACCCCACTATTCCCAGAGTCATCACAAAAGGTAAAGATCAAAGTGTACAGAATTCCTCAATTTATCAAAGGCTTTGTGGGAACGTAGAACATAGAACAATACAGCGCAGAACAGGCCCTTCAGCCCTCGATGTTGCACCGACCTGTGAACTAATCTAAGCCCATCCCCCTACACTATCCCATTATCATCCATGTGCTTATCCAGGACTGTTTAAATCTCCCTAATGTGGCTGAGTTAACTACATTGGCAGGCAGGGCATGCCACACCTTTACCACTCTCTGAGTAAAGAACCTTCCCCTGACATCTGTCTTAAATCTATCACCCCTCAATTTGTAGTTATGCCCCGTCGTACAAGCTGACGTCATCATCCTAGGAAAAACACTCTCAAAGTCCACCTATCTAATCCTCTGATCATCTTTTATGTCTCTATCAAATCCACTCTTAGCCTACTTCTCTCCAATGAGAACAGACCCAAGTCCCTCAGCCTTTCCTCGTAAGACCTTCCCTCCAGACCAGGCGACATCCTGGTAAATCTCCTCTGCACCTTTTCCAATGCTTCCACATCCTTCCTGAAATGGGGTGACCAGAACTGTACACAATATTCAAAGTTCAGCCGCACCAGCATTTTGTAAGTTGCAGCATGACATCACGGCTCCGGAACTCAATCCCTCTACGAATGAAACCTAACACACCGTATGCCTTCTTAACAGCTCTATCAACCTGGATGGCAACTTTTAGGGATCTATGTACATGGACACCAAGATCTCTCTGCACATTCACACTACCAAGAATCTTTCCATTGACCCAGTATTCTGCCTTCCTGTTATTCTTTACAAAGTGAATCACCTCACATTTATCTGCATTGAACTCCATTTGCCACCTCTCAGCCCAATTCAGCAGTTTATCCAAGTCCTCCTGCAACCTGCAACATTCTTCCACACTTTCCACCACTCCACTGACTTTATGTCATCTGCAAACGTAGTAACACATCCACCTATGCCTGTGTCCAAGTTATTTATAAAAATGACAAACAGCAGTGGTCCCAAAACAGGACCTTGTGTCCCAAAACACACCACTAGTAACCGGTTGAATATTTTCCATCAACCACCAGTGGTTGCCTTCTTACAGAAAGCCAGTTTCTAATCCAAACTGCTAAATCACCCTCAATCCCATGCCTCCGCATTTTCTCCAACAGCCTACCATGTGGAACCTTATCAAAGGCTTTACTGAAGACCATGTACACCACGTCAACTTCCTTACCCTCATCTACATGCTTGGTCACCTTCTCAAAAAACTTAATGAGGTTTGTGAGACACGGCCTGTCCATGACGAAACCATGTTGACTATCTCCAATCAAATTGTTGCTTGCAAGATGATTATAAATCCTATCTCTTATAATCCTTTCCAAAACATTTCCTACAACAGCCATAAGGCTCACTGGTCTATAATTACCTGGGTCATCTCTACTGCCCTTCTTGAACAACTGCACAACATTTACAATCCTCCAGTCCTCTGGTATGAAACCTGTAGACAATGACGATTCAAAGATCAAGGCCAAAGGCTCCACCATCTCCTCACTAGCTTCCCAGAAAATCCTTGGATAAATCCCATCCGGCCCGGGGAATACCTACTTTCACACCTTCTAGAATTGATAACACCTCCTCCTTACTAACCTCAATCCCTTCCAGTCTAATAGCCCTTATTTCAGTCTTCTTCTCTACAATATTTCCTTGACCTGAGTGAAAACAGAAATATTCATTTAGCACCTCTCCAATCTCCATAAGGTCCACACACAACTTCCCACTTCTGTATTTAACTGGCCCTATTCCTGCCCAAGTCATCCTTTTATTCCTCACATAAAAATCCCAGCAAGCAGACAAAACACACCCAGAAACCCTAGCACTCTCCCCTACATCAAAGACATCTTGGAAATGACTGCCAGACTACTCAGACCCCTTGGCATCATGGTAGTCCACAAACCCACCAACACACTAAAACAGCAGCTAATTAACTTGAAAGACCTTATACAGACAACAACAAAACTAATGTCATTTACAAGATAGCTTACAAGAACTGTAACAAACTCTACTTTGGACAAAGAGGCAGAAAACTAGCCACCAGGATACATGAACATCAACTAGCCACAAAAAGACATGACCCTCTCTCACTAGTATCCTTACAGATGGATGAGGGAGGACACAACTTCGACTGGGGCAACACATCCATCCTAGGACAAACCAAACAGAGACACACACAAGAATTCCTAGAAGCATGACATTCCAACCAGAACTCTATGAACAAAAACTTTGACTTGGATCCCATTTACCACCCCTGAGAAAAAGAGCAGGAAATGACATCACCACAGGAAATGATGTCACCAAAGAAAATGACACCACCAATCCAAGGAAACTGAAACACATAATTAGAAAGTGGGCCATACCACATGCTTTATCTGGAGGCTCACTGATGATGTTACCTAGTGTGGTGACAAAATGTCTGAAAATGAGCCTTCCAGCTCAGCGAGCAAACCTACATCCAGAGATTCAACCTGAGCTACAAATCTTCTCAAAACTCGCTAATTCCTCACGTACCTATAGAAAGCTTTAGGGTTCTCCTTTATTCTATCTGATAATTACTGCTCATGTCTCTTCCTTGCTCTTCTTAATTCTCTCTTTAAATCCGTCCTAGCTAATCTGTAACTCTCCATCACCATCTGAACCATCTTGTCTCAACATCACATAAGCCTCCCTCTTCTACTCATCAAGAGATACGATTTATTTAGTAAACCATGGTTCCCTTACCTTATCACTTACTCCTTGCCTGACAGTGGCATTCCTATCAAGGACACACAAATTCTGCTCTTTAAACCAGCCCCACATTTTGAATGTCCCCATCTCCTGCATTTTGCTGCCCCATTCTATGCCTCCTAAGTCTTGCCTAATCCCATTATAATTGCCTGACAGTGACATTCCTATCAAGGACACACAATATCTGCTCTTTAAACCAGCTCCACATTTTGAATGACCCCATCTCCTGCATTTTGCTGCCCCATTCTATGCCTCCTAAGTCTTGCCTAATCCCATTATAATTGCCCTTCCCCCATCTAGAACTCTTGCCATGTACCATCCCTTTCCATCGCTAAACTAAACGTAAACAAATTATGGTCACTCTCTCCAAAGTACTCACCTACAATTAAATCAAATGCCTGGCCTAGTTCATTACCAAGCACCAGATCCAGTGTGGCCTCCCCTCTTGTTGACCCTTTGACATACTGTGTCAGGAAACCCTCCTGTACACATTGGACAAAAACTGATCCATTCAACATACGAGAGTTATTTCATTTCCAGTCAATGTTGGGAAAGTTAAAGACCCCATAATGACCACCCTGTTCCTTTCACTCCTACCCAGAATCATTTTTCCAATCCTCTTCTCCACATCCCTAGAACTTTGCCTATAAAAACTCACAGCAGCATGACCTCTCTTCTCCTGTTTCTAACCTCAGTCCATATCACCTCAGTAGACGAGTCCTTGTCAAAAGTTCTTTCAGCCACCTTGACTATTGTTCTTGACTAACAAAGCCACACCTCCCCCTCTTTTACCACCTTCTCTAATCTTAATGAAAGATCTAAACCCTGGAACCTGCAACATCTATCCCTCACCCTGCTTTATCCATGTATCCGAAATGGCCACAACATTGAAGTCCACGAATGTGCAGTTAAGGTGAAAATCAGATCAATCGTGGTCTTAGTGAATGTGGAAGCAGGCTCGAAGGGGTGAGTGGTTTACTTTTGTTCCTTGTTCATGTGTTTGGGTGTTCATATTCCTTGAGGATGAAGATATTTCCTTGAACAGACATAACATTTCCCTTTTTGTTAGCAAGTGGAGGGTTTCCCTCTGACTTGAGCTTCTTGGTGCCACACTCAGCCAGACATGGCCTTAATATCAAGGGCAGTCACTCTCACCTCACATCTGAACTCAGCTCTTGTATCAAAAACAGACATTGTTACAGAAACTCAGCAGGTCTGGCAGCATCTGTCGAGACAGAAAGTCGAGGCAATGTTTCGGGTCTAGTTCTGATGCAGGGTCACTGGACCCAAAATGTTAACTCTGCTCTCTCTCCACAGATGCTGCCAGACCTGCTGAGTTTCTCCAGCAATTTCTGTTCTTGTTTCTGGTTTCCATTATCCATGTTTTAGTCAAGTCTGTAAAGAGGTCAGGAGCACTATGGTCCAGAGGGGTGTGTGTGTGTGTGTGTGTGCGTGCGTGCGTGCGTGCGTGCGTGCGTGCGTGCGTGTGTGTGTGTGTGTGTGTGTGTGTTTTACGAGTCAATGACATAATTGGCTGGTTTGGATGTGTACAGTTTTTCTCAGATGGGGAGCATACCTGGACAATGCCTGCAATCGCTCCCGGTTATGTTCAGTGCTTCCAAACAGAGGAAAGATTAAATCTTTTTTCCATTAAATAAATGTCCTTTTAGTTTACAATTACATGACCAACGCGCACCCTGAGGCCTATTACCATCAGTGAACTTATTCCAGCTGTTAAAATCCCTCAACTCCAATTACTATTTATAAATTAAAGTCTTAGTGACTGGAAAGTAGCTATGGTAGAAATCCGACAATATTTGGTAAGGTCCAAGCTTTCATAACTGTCAATCCTCATGTCCCAGTCTCACCGATGATCAGAATTTACCATTAAGCGTTTACCCTTGCATAAAGTTTCTATGGTTTTGCAGTTCAGATGAAAAAATGTGTTATTTCATGAACTAATGGCTACTCTCAAACCTGAAGTACTGTCATACAAACAGGCAAACTGGTAATTAACTTGTGAGCAACAGCTTTCCCTTTTACAACTGTGCATAATTGGGCATTGCAGAGTCTGGACCTCATGAGTGTTTAATTGGATGGTTGCACCATGCATTTCTCGTGCAGCATCAGGAAGATATAGCAAAGGCCTTTTGGTACTGTAAGAAAATTACTGGAAACATCTCCAGTTACGCTCCATTGGTGTATAACTACCACATTTGTCTTTAGTGACAGTGTTACGTGCTTTCCCTGGTAATGGTTCTGTTCAGGTTTCGTTTGAATTGGTGTGAGCTGCTCCATTTCATTCACTGATTAAACTTTGTTGAAGCACAGATGAAGAGCCCACAGGGACCCCCAGCATTCACAGTGACAAGAAACTTCACGATACACCCACGGAGGGTCTGATAAGAGGGTACCAGGAGCTGGGCAATCTGTAATCTAATTTAGAAATGGAACATATTAATGGAATCAGAAAAGCAATTGGTGTAAATTTAATGGAATGTTCATTTCTTGTCAAGCATAAGTTTAAAATTGAAATGAAGTCCTTTTCGAAAGGTTAGCTTTTGGTTTTTAATGCAACTTGGTCCTGCCCCTGTTTCCTGGTAGTGATGACCATCACAGGGTAACAGAGTGAGGTTGTAAATCATTGACACCTAGTTAATGCACACTGGTACTGAAGCGATTATCTCTACCTCACTGTGCCTAAAATTTAACTTCTATTTACCTTCATTTAACTTCCAGTCATGGAGGTCGATAGCACAGAGAAAGGGCTTCTGAGTCCATCAAGCCTGCGCTAGTCAAAAACAAGCACCTACTTGTTGTAACCACATTTCCCAATATTTAGTCCATAGCCTGAAATGGTAAAGGTAAATTTGCCATAATCCTACCAGCCCAAAGGCTGCTCTCCCATTAGAGAGGGGTGGTACTGGGTGTGGGATAACCGAGGGATCACCGTATCTCAGGCAAGAGTGTGGTGGCGAGGTTGAGAAAGTGGGAGCTTCACAACAAACCTCAGCTGGTGCAGGAGTTGAACCCACATTGTTGGTATCACTCTGCATTATAAACCAGGCAACAGAGCTGACTGGCATTGCCAGGGATCATCTAAATACTTCCTGAATAGCAGGAGGCTTCCTACCTCTATCACCTTTATAAACAGTGAGTTCCAGATCCAGAAAAAAGTTTTTCCTCACATCTGCACTAAACCCTCTGCCCCTTACCTAAAATCTACGGCCCCCACCCTCCACCCCGGCTATTGACCCTCCATCGAGGGGAAAGGTTCCTTCCAGTCTACTCTATCTATGCCTCTCATCATTTTCTCCATCTCAATTATGCCCCTTTCAGTCTCCTCTGCTCTAAGGAAAGCAACCCCAGTCTGTCTGATCTCTCGGTGTAGCTGAGACTCTCCAGGCCAGGGAACATCCTGGTAAATCACCTCTGCACCCTGACCAATGCAATCACATTGCTCCTGTAATATGGGTTCCGGAACTGCACACAATATTCTGGCTGTGGCCCAGGCTCTGAAGGGCTCCTATGCTCGAAACGTCGATTCCTCTACCCCTCGGATGCTGTCTGGCCTGCTGTGCTTTTCCAACACCACACTCTTGACTCTGATCTCCAGCATCTGCTGTCCTCACTTTCATCCAGCATCACAGTGGCTCAGTGGTTAGCACTGCTGCCTCATAGCAACAGGGTCCCAGGTTCGATTCCAGCCTCAGACGACTGTCTGAGTGGAGTTTGCACATTCTCCCCGTGTCTGTCTGTGTGGGTTTCCTCTGGGTGCTCCGGTTTCCTCCCACAGTCCAAAATGTGCAGATTAGGTGAATTGGCCATGCTAAATTGCCCATAGTGTTAGGTGAATTGGCCATGCTAAATTGCCCATAGTGTTAGGTGCATTAGTCAGAGGGAGATGGGTCAGAGTGGGTTACTCTTCAGAGGGTTGGTGTGGACTGGTTGGGCCAAAGGGCCTGTTTCCACTCTGTAGGGAATCTAATCATCTAATCACTTCCCTGCTCTTAAACTTAAGCTCTGTGTCTTGACTAATAAAGACAAGTACAAGTGCTCCCCACCCCCCATATCCACAGGTGGTACTTTCCAAGAGCTACCATGGATGCCCAAAACCGCGGTTAGTAGGAAACCCTCTCACTGAAATGGGAAATGGTTGCCCCCTGGAATTATTTCTGGAATGTTCTGTGGATATGGTGGAGGATTCTACTGTATTCCCTATGCCTTCTTAACCAATTTACCCACCTGTCCCATGGCAAAGTCTCTCTGATCCTACGTACTTCCCAAATCCCAGTAAACCCTGGCCTTGTTTGTCCCACCAAAGCACATCACCTCACCTGGGAGAGTTGCCAGATCTTTCAAATACCCCTTTGGAAGAAGTTAATTTCCTGCTCACTCACCCATCCAGTAATAACCCATGAGTTAACTCCTGGAGATGTCCAACCAGTGAACATCTTAAGCATCCCAATCAGAGTAGGCCTATCTCCTTTGAATACTGCTATGTCAGGGTAAGGTGGAAAGCCCCCAAGGATGCTAGAAAATTATTACCTGACTGAGATCATGCTTCACATTTTTAAGGCTTTGGGAATGCAATTTTGTCTCTAAATTCAATCCTTATTGCACATAATTTGGGTTTGTAAAGCAGGAATGAACCAAATAGCCACTTTCTGCTCTATATTGTTAATGATAAGAATGTAAGAAACAGGAGAAGGAGTAAGCCGTTTGGCCCATCGAGCCAGATCCGTCAATCACTAAGATCATGGCTGAGCTTTTCATGGACTCAGCTCCACTTACTGACCGTTCACCATAATCCTTAATTCATATACTGTTCAAAAATCTATCAGTCTTTGCCTTAAAAATATTTAATGGGGGTAGTCTCAACTGCTTCACTGGGGAGGGAATTCCACAGATTCACAACCCTTTGGGTGACAAAATTCCTCCTCAACTCAGTCCTAAATTTGCTCCCCCTTATTTTGAGGCTATACCCCCTTGTTCTAGTTTCACCCGCGAATGGAAACAACCTCCCTGCTTCTATCTTACGTAAAATTATGAAGGGAGTAGATTAAAACATAGTGTTTTAATAAGATCCTCCTTCGTTCTTCTAAATTCCAATGAGTATGGTCCCAGTCTACTCAATCTCTCCTCTTAAGCCTGTCCTCTCAACTCTGGAATCAACCTAGTGAAACTCCTCTGCACCCCCTCCAGTGCCAGTACATCCTTTCTTAAGTAAAGAGATCAAAACTGTACACAATACATCAGGTGTGGCCTCACCAGCACCCTACACAGCTGCAACATAACCTCCCTGTTTTAGGACAATATTCCATTTGCTTTCTTCATTACCTGTTGCAATGATTTCTAGTCACTCTCTGCCCAGCATTGAGACTTACAGTCTAAAGATCAGCTGATGGACTCATCACGTTGACCTCAATTTGTGAAATAATAATTTTTCAAAAGTCAAAATGATCATTTTTAACATCTAAGTTGTCAACAACAGAATTGTAATATCAGCAAGTGCACAGCAATGTGAGAATTGGGTGTTCAATGGCAATGATTGAGATGGCAGTGAGGAACTAGGCTTGACAAGATTTAAAAGGAAGGAAACTGCATGCCGAAGTTTGGCTGGGATTTGGGGCATTGGAATTTAGACACATAGAGACATGGAGATGCACAGCACAGAAACAGACCCTTCAGTCCAACTCATCCATGCTGACCTGTACGATTGAGCAAAAATTCCCATCGTCTAAAATACTGGGACAAAACCATGGACTTTCCAAAATCTTTTAAGCATCATAAAAGCCATTTGGCTGGGACCCTGGGAAAAATTGGCAGACACTGAGGTGGTTGCTTGCGACTATTGTTCAGCCTGAAAATCCAATTCACGTCTCAATTCGAAGAGAGCAATTAACCAAACCTAACACCACCCAACACAGACTGAACGGGGTATCTACACATACCAGACCTTCAACTTAAATCAATATTCACTCATCGGCATTCAACTTAAATCAAAATACATTCACACCTTCTCTTAATTGCCAGGAAATCAATTGACCTCAAAGGGAACACTGGTAACAAAGGCAAATGCAGATTTGGCGTGAAGGTAAGAGGCCCACAATTAGTATAATTACAGGCTCTGATCTCATCTGTGAGAGCTATCTCCCCGAGAGCGAGCCCCATAGCTATCTCCAGGGGAGGGGTCCAAGAGAGCTATCTCCCCGAGAGCACGACTCACAGCTACCTCCAGGAGAGGAATCCTGACAACAATTCCGAAATCTACCGACACATGCCCGTTATTTACGAGGGGAATAACGGGAACTGATCACGATCAGCAGTCCTGAGAACATTCCTGAAGAAGGGCTCATGCCCAAAACGTCGATTCTCCTGCTCCTTGGATGCTGCCTGACCTGCTGCGCTTTTCCAGCAACACATTTTCAGCTCTGATCTCCAGCAACCTCCGAAAACCACTGACCTGACTGACACCACAAGGCCCTCATGCACATCCTGAGGTGGAAACCAGCTCACATAACCCACCAGAAAGTAAGGAAAACCAAGTACTCACCCGTAACATACAAAGCACGTCCTACCGTGTCAGGTGCACTGAAGGCCTACACCATCCGAAAGACTTCATCGAGGCACCGAGTAAGGCAAGTGAGGACAGCCACATTCTAGATTAGAGTGGTGCTGGAAAAGCACAGCAGTTCAGGCAGCATCCAAGGAGCAGGAAAATCGACGTTTCGGGCAAAAGCCCTTCAACAGGACAGCCACATGTCCTTCAAAATCGTGAGGCAGTAGTGCTAACCACTGAGCCTCCGAGATGCTGATGTCCTGGTGAATGACAATGTAAGGATAGAAGCAAACCCTGTGATATATTCAGCTACCTGGTGAGACACCTGACCCAAACAGGCCTTCCAATTCCAACATCTCACAGCTTGTGTGGGGAAGGCCATCCTCTCTTGTGCTAACCCAATTGATTTTCAATTCCACCATTAAAATAAAACTTGGAGAAGTTCCGTAAAACCCAGCCCAGTGGTAACATAGATAAATCAATCCCTCTTTATTCAGAATCGCTGATTCATTCTCTCACCAGCTGAGACTCTGAAGAAGAAATCAAAAGCAGAGTATTTACTTTTCATTCACTGAACCACCAAGGAATTCAGAATTGGCAACCTCGTAAATCATTATTTATTTTGGGAAACTAAATTTTGCAAGGGTTCAATCACTTATTGCTATAAGAAAGAACTTTGTGAACTTTGAGTTTAGGAGATAGTAGTTTAATGATCATCTCAGTAGATTTAGTAATCTAGATTAACCCTGCTACAGTAAAAATACCATCATGCAACTGGGAGAATTTAAATTCAGCCATTAATAGTCTGGAATAAAATGCTACTCTCGGTCATAATGACCATGTAATTATTGGATTGTAAGCTTACAAACATCCTTCAGATGAGGAGATTTGCTGATACATATCTAGATCGGGTTTACATCTAATTTCAGAACCACACCAATGTGGTTGTCTCTTAAATGCCCTCTGAGATACATTAGCAAGCCATTCAATTGTATTAAACCATGACTGAAAAGCTCAGTTAAAAAAAACAATTGACAATCCATCTGGCAAATGCCTGGACACTGAGAACTATAAAGTCACAGCCCACCACCATCAACTCAGCGAAAACCCTCCACATTGAGATCTGAGGATTTGCATCCAATTTGCAAGAGTTGATTGATTGATTGTCACATGTACCAAAGTACAGTGAAAAACTTTGTTTATGATCAGTACAGGCAGATCATAGTAAGCAAAGATGTACACAACAAAAGAGTTAGACAGATGCATACAGGTAACATTGCATAGGGTGTACAAGAGAGATCAATGTTAGCAAGATCAGCATTGTTTGAGGCTGGAGAGTCCATTCAATAGTTCTAATAACAACCTGTAAGAAGCTGTTCCTGAATCTACTGAAGCACGTATTTAGGCTTCTCTATCTTCTGCCTGACCAACAGCTCAGTCAATCAGCAGCCTGACATTGTCTATCATGTAAAATTTAATAAGTATGAGCATGGTCCAGACATCACCATATTATACCCTGTCTCATCAGAAGGACAGAACTAGCAGAGGTGGCTATACAGGTGAGAGTTGGTCTGGGAGTCCTCAACGCTCACAATGGACCCAACAAAGTTTCCCAGCATCATGTAAAACATAGACAAGGAGAGTCCCAAAGCTTAGTATGTACTGTTTTTACCATCTGTTAAATATGTATTGTACCAAGTCAAACACATTTACAAGAATTACAGAGAGTAACCAGTGGCACAGGGAGCATTCTGGATGGTTTCTGTTACTACCCGTGACTAGCAGTGGCTTGGGAAATGACTATTCACTGAGCTGAGTGTGTAGTTGTCTGATTGAATAACAGCAGATAGTAAAAGGGTCAACAAAAGAGAAAAAACAATTTGGCCTCATCCTTGCCAATCTCTCTATTATACTGGTATCTTTCCATGACCATTTTTGTACGAACCAATTGATGGACATGGAATACTTTGGAATAACCATCACACATCCCTGTCTAAATGAGAATGTGCCTTCACCCTGTGTGATGAGGAGTGCCTTTACGAGGAATTTGTCCTGTACTGTTTCTCTTTTTACCCAAAATGTCGACTTCTCCAGCCTCCTGATGCTGCCTGGCCTGCTGTGTCCCTCTCCCTCCTGATGCTGCCTGGCTTGTTGTGTTCCTACCCCTCTTGATGCTGCCTGCCTTGCTGTATTCCTCTCCCTCCTGATGCTGCCTGGCCTGCTGTGTCCCTCTCCCTCCTGATGCTGCCTGGCTTGTTGTGTTCCTACCCCTCTTGATGCTACCTGCCTTGCTGTATTCCTCTCCCTCCTGATGCTGCCTGGCCTGCTGTGTCCCTCTCCCTCCTGATGCTGCCTGGCTTGTTGTGTTCCTACCCCTCTTGATGCTGCCTGCCTTGCTGTGTTCCTCTCCCTCCTGATGCTGCCTGGCCTGCTGTGTCCCTCTCCCTCCTGATGCTGCCTGGCTTGTTGTGTTCCTACCCCTCTTGATGCTGCCTGCCTTGCTGTGTTCCTCTCCCTCCTGATGCTGCCTGGCCTGCTGTGTCCCTCTCCCTCCTGATGCTGCCTGCCTTGCTGTGTTCCCCCAGTCTCCTGCCTGTCTGCACTGTTTCTCCTGAAAGCAAGTGTTGTGAACCTGGAGCTGAGGCTGTTTGCTCTATGCCAGCAGTGTAGCTAGGTTTGTTTTTTTCAAATGTAGACAACAGATGCATGAATACGTGGAGTCAGGTGCACACAGACCCAGGGTTGCCAGATTTTGCTTTCAATTGGTGAGGCTGGAATGTTTGAAGAAGTCACATCTCTCCCTCGCTCTCTCTCTCTCTCTCTGCAAAAGCTTGTGCCCTCTCCTTACAGCTAAGTTCATGTTTTCGAGTTTTCCTTTCTATTTGACTTTGCCAAGGGTGTTTCTGGGAAGCTGCAATATTGGAACAGGCGAAAGCAAGGACTGCCGATGCTGGAGATCAGAGTCAAGATTAGAGTGGTGCTGGAAAAGCACAGCAGGACAGGCAGCATCCGAGGAGCAGGAAAATTGAAGGTTCGGGCAAAAGCCCTTCATCAGGAATGGGCCTGAAAGCCTCGGGGGTGGAGAGATAAATGGGAAGGGGCTGGGCTGGGGAGAAGGTAGCTGAGAGTGCAGTAGGTGAATGGGGTTGGGGGTAAAGATGATAGGTCGGAGGGGAGGGTGGAGCAGACAGGTGGGAGGAAGATGGACAAATGGGACAGGTCATGAGGGCGGTGCTGAGCTGGAAGGTTGGAACTGGGATAAGGTGGGGGGGAGGGAAATGAGAAAACTAGTGAAGTCCACATTGATGCTGTGGGGTTGGAAGGTCCCGAGGTGGAAGATGAGGCATTCTTCCTCCAGGCGTCGGGTGGTGAGGGAGTGGTGATGGAGTAGGCCCAGGACCTGCATGTCCTTGGCAGAGTGGGAGGGGGAGTTAAAGTGTTCAGGGGTATATTTATCTCCCCACCCCGATCTGCTTTCCATAAAGACCATTCACTCCACGACTACCTGGTCAGGTCCACGCCCCCCAACAACCCACCCTCCCTTCCTGGCACCTTCCCCTGCCACCACAGGAATTGCAAATCCTGCAGAGCACTTCAGAGAACATCTCCGGGACACTCGCACCAATCAACCCCACCGCCCCATGGCTGTACATTTCAACTCCCCCCTCCCACTGTGCCGAGGACATGCAGGTCCTGGGCCTCCTCCATCACCACTCACTCACCACCCAACACCTGGAGGAAGAACGTCTCATCTTCCGCTCGGGACCCTTCAACCCCAGGGCATCAATGTGGATTTCAACAGTTTCTTCATTTCCCCTCCCCTCACCTTACCCCAGTTCCAACCTTCCAGCTCAGCACTGTGCTCATGACCTGTCATACCTGCCAATCTTCTTTCCCACCTATCTGCTCCACTCTCCCCTCTGACCTATCATCTTCACCCCCACGTCCATCCTCTTATTGCACTTTCAGCTACCTTCTTCCCAGCCCCAACTCCCTCCCATTTATCTCTCCACCTCCGAGGCTCCCAGCCTCATTCTTGATGAAGGACTTCAGCCCGAAACATTGATTTTCCTACTCCTCGGATGCTGCCTGACCTGTTGTGCTTTTCCAGCAACACACTCTCAACTGTGGTTCATGGTACATGGAATGGAACTGACTGTGGTACATGGTACATGGAATTGATTTTTTGACAGAGCTAGCAGCTCAAAACTTGAAATTAACTGGGGCCATCAGCAGCAGCAGAATTGTATTCTACCATAGTCTGTAACCTCAGGGTCTGACTTATCAATGAAAGGCAGACCCAAACTCGGACTACCAAGCTGGTGTCACTGCAGAACAGTTTTGCATGCATGCAATGTGCTATGAACAAGTCTAGTAGATCCTGAAATGAACCAGGCCTGGGGTTTACAGTCTTTTCACATCGAATAGTAAACAGTGTTGACCAGTTAGATCAGAGGAGGAGACTCCAAAACATCCCATTCTCAACAGTGGGGCAGCCCAGTATTTCAGTGCAAGGTCAATGCTGAAGTATCTGCAATCATCTTCAGTCAAAGCTCTGAGTGCATGATCCTTCACAATCACCTCCTAAAGTCCCCACTGTCATGGATCTTAGTCTTTAAACAATTCGGATCCCTCCATCTGATATTCAGAATCAACTGAGATGTTAGATACTGCAGGGACTGTGGGCCTGGGGAAGCCCGTAGCAGCAGTACTGCAGACCTGTGCTCCAGTGCTAACATTACCTTTAGCTAAGCTATTCTGGTGCAGATGCAGCTACAACTCAACAATAGGGAAAATTGCACAGACATACCCTGTCCACCAATCGGGTAAATCCAATCCAGTGAATTATTACCTGGTCAGTCTACATTTAATCACCAGAAAAGTGTCAGAAAGGATCATCTTCAATATTATTAAGTTTGCTCAGCAATAATGTGCTCCCCAGTGTGGAGGAGCAGCAACCCAGCCAAGTTCCTTCAGTACTACCGTCCAAATCTGTAATAACTACCACCTCGAAGGACAAACGGCAGCAAATGCATAGGAATGCCATCTACAAGTTTACCTTTAGTCATAGAGCACCCTGAGCTGAAATTGTATCACTGCTAATTCAGTGTCGTCAGGTCAAAACCTTAGAACTCCCTCCTTAACATCATTTGGGTGTTCCTACACCAAGGTGGCAGCCTTATCAGGGCTAATAACGGATGGGCAATAGATGGTGACCGCGCCAAGGCATGACATGCAAAATACATATGTTAAAAAAGGCTCAAGGTGAGTGACATTTTCCAAAGCTTCCATGGTTGGTCCATTGTCATTCAAGCCAATGAGCAGGAGAGTCTTTGTAACAATATATTCCCTGTAGATGTAATCTAATGGAGGTGGCAGTGTGAACCCGTGACTGGTGTTTCATATTTTTGGTGATTGTTAACAAAAACAATGTATTGAGCAGCTGCAACAGCATCAGACAATAAACAGCCAAAGAGCAGGCTTTCTTTTCAGTGTGGACCTGCTGGTAATCTGAAAAGCGATTTCTCTTTTTCATGTAATTCGCTTCTAAAAGCTAGTGATAACAGCAAGTGCCATGAGATAGCTTTATCTAGTTGGTGCTGGGTTATTGATTGGGAGGTATTGTTAGAGGTTACTGCATTAAGGCTGCAGCTCCATATTCACTGCTGTCACTGGATCTGAACACGATGAAGCAAAGGGTAGTTAAATAGACTGTGTATCAGGTAAATACACAAAGGGATCAAGTCTAAAACCTAAAGATACTCCATCATAACATTTGCCGATGGTATGAATTAACAGAATTTATGTATTTATTTATTTACTCTAACGAATAAACTTGTTTGGTGTAGCCTTTCTTTATGAGAATATAAGAAACAGAAGCAGGAGGAGGCCATTTGGCCCATCGAGCCTGTTCCACCATTCAATAAGACCATGGCTCACCTTTTCACATCCTCAGCTCCACTTACCAGACAGCTCTCCATAACCCTTAATTCCTTTGCCTGTTCAAAAATCTATCTACCTTTGGCTTTAAAACATTCAACAAGGTCGCCTCAACTGCTTCACTGGGCAGGAACTTCCACAGATTCACAACCCTCTGGGTGAACAAGTTCCTCCTCAACTCTGTCCGAAATCTGCTCCCCCTTATTTTGAGGCTATGTCTGCTAGTTATAGTTTCACCCACCAGTGGAAGCACCCTCCCTGCTTCTGTCTTATCTGTTCTGTTGCTTTTAACATTCTGTAATTCACAGCATTGAAACAGGCCATACAAGCCTGTGCTAGCTATGGGGATGGTTAGCTCACTTAGCTGGATGGCTGGCTTTGCAGTGGAGAGGAACTCTAACACTGTAATTTCCATTCCAGTCCCAGTTGAAGTTAACATTGAAGGTCCTACCATCTGAACCTGAGGCAGGGTTAGACTCACTACCTGTTGTCTCTCCCTAGGGAGACAGTGGCCTCAGAATTCTCTGGCACTATATGACCTTATCGACCTAAGGAAGCATTTATGAATCTCCACATGCTCTCCAACATCTAATCCGGCAAATATCACATTCTTCTATTTGGATTTTCTCTCATGTACATAGAAGATAAATACTAGGAACAGGAGGAGGCCATTCAGCCCCTCGAGCCTGCTCCGCCATTTATTATATCTTGGCTGATTAGATTAGATTACATTACATTACATTACAGTGTGGAAACAGGCCCTTCGGCCCAACAAGTCCACACTGACCCGCCGAAGCGCAACCCACCCATACCCCTACATTTTCCCCTTACCTAACACTACGGGCAATTTAGCATGGCCAATTCACCTGACCTACACATCTTTGGACTGTGGGAGGAAACCGGAGCACCCGGAGGAAACCCACGCAGACACGGGGAGAACGTGCAAACTCCACATAGTCTGTCGCCTGAGTCGGGAATTGAACGCGGGTCTCAGGCGCTGTGAGGCAGCAGTACTAACCACTGTGCCACCGTGCCGCCCTCGATCTCACCTTGGCCTCAACCCCACTTTGCTTCCCACTCTTTATAACCCATTGCTCATGAAAAATCTGTCTTTTACCCCCTTACATTTACTCAACGTCACAGCATTCACCATACTCTGGAGGAGTGAATTCCACAGATTTGTGACCTTTTGAGAGCAGTAATTCTTCCTCATCTCTGGTTTAAAACCACTGCTCCTGGTCCAAAATATGCCCTCTCATTCTAGATTGTCCCACAAGGGGAAACATCTGCACTACATCTAGTTGGTCAATGCCCTTAAACATCTTACGTAGCTCAATTAGATTTTGATTTGATTTGGTTTGATTTATTATTGTCACATGTACCTGGGTACAGGATCATGATTTGAACGAGCATTGCGTGGGTCTCATGGATAATGAGTTCCCTGGTTGGATTGTTAACCTGGTCATCAGGGAGCCCTGGCTGACAGATATAAACAGGAGATTTAAGGAGGACGGGCTGTCCTATAGGTGGTCAGAAGGTGTGTCACCGTGGACTGAGAACTAGAAGGGGCATGGGGTGGACCGAGAGCTTGAAGGTGCATAGGGGTGGGCTGCCTCAGAGTGGCCGGAAAGTGGGAGGGATGGGGGTCTGCATTGTACGCACTTTATGTAATTGGACTGTCTCGTATGTACTTGTCACGGTTACTGTTTTGTGGTGATTGCAAGTAGTATTTGAGGTTTGTCCTCATTTCCCTGAAAACTGGTTGAACAGTGGGGTTCGGGCCCTGGCTTTGCTGCTCCTCTCTCTTGTAAAATTGCTGTTTCTCTGTACACAGCTGTTAATGTTAATTGTTTTGTAAACTGGGAATTGTTTAATAAAATATAAACAGGAGATTCAGAGAGTCTCTTCATTCTGGGGACTGCTCCAAGTTGGCTGGTCAGAGCACGTGTAAATAAAGGGTAACTTATTAACGAGATGCCTGCCTCCTTGGAGTTATTACATACAGTGAACAGTTTTGTTTTGTGTGCAGTACAGGCAGATCATATAAATACATGAAGGGAATAGAACACTGTGAGGAATACGGTGTTACAGCTGCAGAGATCTCCTCTTATTCTTTTAAATTCTAGAGAGTATCGACCTAAACTGCTCAATATCTTCCCCTTAAACTTATCCACGTTACTCACCTCAACAACTCCTTGTGGTGGCATGTTCCTTACTCTAAAGCATTCTTTGGAGAAAGAGTGTTCTCCTGAGTTTCTGATGGATTTATTAACAGATACGGGGAATGACCACAGAAAGCCACAGCACAGAGGGATTATGTATGAATGCTAAAAAGCTAGAGCACAAGTTCCGCAGGTAATAGGAAAGGAAAATGGTCTGTTGCACTTTATTCCAAGGGGAATGGACTATGTAAGTTAGTGGGGGGGCGGGGGGGTGTTGCTAAAACTATACAAAGCACCAGCCAGACCACAGTTGGAAAACAGTGAACAGTTTTGGGCCCCTTACCTAAGGCAAGACATTAGAGGCAGTTCAGAGAGGTATCACTAGACTGATCCTAGTTATGGAGGGACTGTCCAATGAGGAGAGGTTGAGTAGGTTGGGCCTGTACTTAATACAGTTTAGAAGAATGAGAGGCAACTTTAATGAAACACAAGATTCGTCGGGGTCTTGGCAGGATAGACGCAGAAAAGACTAGCGGGAGAGGCTACGACTAGGAGGGTATAATCTAAGGGTAAGGAGTCACGCCCTTCAGACAAAGATGAGAAGGAATTTCTTCTCTCGGAGAATTTCTTCTCTTGGAGGGTAATGGATGTGGAATTCTTTACCACAGAGGGCTGTCGAGGCTGGGCCATTAAGTATGTCCGAGGCTGAGACACCCGATTGTTAATCAGTAAGGGAATCCAGAGTTACAGTAAAAAGGCAGGAAAGTGAAGTTGAGGATTATCAAATCAGTCATGATTGCATTGAATGGCAGAGCAGACTCAATGGGCTGAATGGCCTATTCTGCTCTTATGTCTATTAGATATATTATATTTATGACTCCTAAGTTTGGTCTCCCTTACAAGTGGAACAAAGTCAAAGTTCAGCCTACCAGTATCTATCATACAGTCACAGAGACATAGAGGTGTATAGCACAGAAACTGCTGTCCAACTCGTCCATGCTGACCAGATATCCTAACCTAATCTAGTCCCATTTGCCAGCATTTCACCCATATCCCTCCAAACTCTTCCTATTCATATACCCATCCAGATGCCTATTAAATGCTGCAATTGTACCAGCCTCCACCACATCCTCTGGCAGCTCATTCCGTACACTCACCACCCTCTGTGAGAAAATGTTGCCCCATTGGTCCCCTTTAAATTTTTCCCCTCTTACCTTAAACCTATGCCCTCTAATTCTGGACTCCCCCACCCCATGGAAAAGACCTTGTCTATTTTTTCCATGTCCCACATGATTTTATAAACCTCTATAACGTCACCCCTCAGCCTCCGACACTCCAGGAAAAATAGCCCCAGCCTGTTCAGCCTCTCTCTGTAGCTCAAATCCTCCAACCCTGGCAACAGCCTTGTAAATATTTTCTGAACCCTTTCAAGTTTCACAACATCCTTCCAATAGGAGGGAGACCAGAATTGCACACAATATTCCAACAGTGGCCTAACCAATGTCCTGTACAGCCGCAACATGACCTCCCAACTCCTGTACTCAATACTCTGACCAATAAAGGAAAGCAAACCAAACGCCTTCTTCACTATCCTATCTACCTGCGACTCCACTTTCAAGGAGCTATGAACCCACTCCGAGGTCTCTTTGTTCAGCAACACCCTCCAGGACCATACCATTAAGTGTATAAGTCCTGCTCTGATTTGCTTTTCCAAAATGCAATACCTCGGTCATTTTTTCTACTAATAGTAAAGCTCAGACTATTAAACCTTTATGTTTGTTATGCTGAAGTGACAGTAATATAAATGTCCTGTTAATGTCTTTCAAATGTAATGTAAATAGTAGTCCAGGAGAGATGTCTTAGTTAATTGGGCCAATACATTGTTGAGGCCAATAGGTTAGGAATGTCAGTATAGTACAATTCTAGAAGAGACCAATAGTTTATTTTTTACAAATTACAATTCCTAATGGCCAATGGAAGTGACCAAAAGGAGAAGATTCAGGTGTTAAGGCTTTTACTGTAGCAAACAACTAAAATTCAAAATGGACCAAAGAATTATTAGCAAACTAAAGAAAATCTACTCTTATGTTTAATTCATTTATGGGATGTGGGCATCACTGGCTGGGCCAGTATTCATCAGAGAATCCCTACAGTTTGGAAGCAGGCCATTCAGCCCATCAAACCAACACTGACACTGTGAAGAACATCCCAGCCAGACCAATTCCCCTACTCCATCCGTGTAACCCTGCATTTCCCACAGCCAATCCACCTAACCTGCACAGCTTTGGTGTGTGGCACCTGGAGGGGGGGCCCACACAGACACGGGGAGAATGTGCAAACGCCACACAGAGACAGTCACTCAAGGCTATAATCAAACCTGAATCCCAGGCTTTAGGGTGGCATGGTGTCTGAGTGGTTAGCACTGCTGCCTCCCAGGACCAGGAACCTGCCTCTGTGTGGAGTTTGCACATTCTTCCCTTGTCTGCGTGGGTTTCCTCCGGGGGCTCCAGTTTCCTCCCATAATCCAAAGATGTGCAGGTTAGGGTGGATTGCCCGTGTTAAATTGCCCATTGTGTTCAAAGTTGCGTAGGTTCGGTGCATTAGTCAAGGGGTAAATTTGGGTATGGGTCCGGGTGAGTTACTCTTTAGAGAGTCATTATGGATGTGTTGGGTCGAAGGGCCTGCTTCCACACTGTAGGGATTCCATTCTATTCATACTATGAGGCAGCAGTACTAACCACTGAGCCACCAACCTACCCCATTTATTGCCTTTCCCTAGTTGGTCTTTAGAGGGCGAGCTGCCTTCTTGAATTACTGCAGTCCATGTGCTTTGGGTTGACCCACAGGGAGGGAATTCCAGGATTTTGACCCAATCCAATTAAGGCATATTTTACAATCCCCTTCACTGGGCACCAATCTTCTGATCAACACGTAGAAGCACAAGAACAATCCAAAATTACCCTCAGCTCTCCAACAAGCTCACTCCATATAAACCATCAGGACCTATCAAAGTAGTTAGCAGCAGACATTAAATGTTATTAGAACAAAGCATATTTGTTGGAAGAGATGCATGGACTCTAACAAAACTAAATCAATCTTTAGTGGGGCCCACAGGATTTCTGAACTCAGAAACCAACGCTCAAAAGCCCGTCACCAGTCAGATGAAGAATCTGAGCAGCTGCCGTCAACTGCCTGTGAAATCATAGGGGGTTCCATCGGTTTGGGAGTATTTACCGATCAATTGCACAGCCCCCCTCACTGTCTGCTGTACTCACATTGCTTTCTCTGGGTGAGTGTCAGGCACTCGGAGAAAACTGATCACCCACAGTTACATCACAGAGCCCATGCTACCCTCAACTCACTATTGGTTATTCCAGCTTCCTGTCATCTATTGGGAATGCAGCAAACCAAATCCTTTGACAGATGAGGCGGCTTTGAATGCCATGACCCCACATTGAAGGGACCAATTCCCCAGTGGCAGATTCTGCAACAATTTCCACAAATGAAACTACATGGGCAGCAGCGATGGCATCGTGGGGAGCTTGGCAGCGTTGGTGGGGTCTAATAGTGCCAGCTGGAGGTAATAGAGTCAGAAAGATGTACAGCACGGAAACAGACACTTCAGTCCAACTTGTCCACGTTGACCAGATATCCTAATCTAATCTAGCCCCATTTGCCAGCATTTGGCCTATATCCCTCCAAACCCTTCCTATTCATATAACCATCCAAATGCCTTTCAAATGCTGTGATTATACCAGACTCCACCGCTTCTTCTGGCAGCTCACTCCATACACGCAGCACCCTCTGTGTGAAAATGTTGCCCCTCAGGTCTTTTTTATATCTTTCCCCCTCACCCTAAACCTGTGCCCTCTACATAGAACATAGAACATAGAACAATACAGCACAGAACAGGCCCTTCGGCCCACGATGTTGTGCCGAACATTTGTCCTAGCTTAAGCACCCATCCATATACCTATCCAATTGCCGCTTAAAGGTCACCAAAGATTATGACTCTACCACTCCCACAGGCAGCACATTCCATGCCCCCACCACTCTCTGAGTAAAGAATCCACCCCTGACATCTCCCCTATACCTTCCACCCTTCACCTTAAATTTATGTCCCCTTGTAACACTCTGTTGCACCCGGGGAAAAAGTTTCTGACTGTCTACTCTATCTAATCCTCTGATCATCTTATAAACCTGTATCAACCTGTATCAACCCTCATCCTTCGGCGTTCCAACGAGAAAAGGGCTAGCACTCTCAACCTATCCTCGTACGACCTATTCTCCATTCCAGGCAACATCCTGGTAAATCTTCTCTGCACCCTCTCCAAAGCTTCCACATCTTTCCTAAAGTGAGGCGACCAGAACTGCACACAGTACTCCAAATGTGGCCTAACCAAAGTCCTGTACAGTTGCAACATCACTTCACGACTCTTGAATTCAATCCCTCTGCTAATGAACGCTAATACACCATAGGCCTTCTTACAAGCTCTATCCACCTGAGTGGCAACTTTCAAAGATCTATGAACAAAAATCCCAAGATACCTTTGTTCCTCCACCACACTAAGAACCCTACCATTAACCCTGTATTCCGCATTCTTGTCTTTCCAAAATGGACAACCTCACACTTGGCAGGGTTGAACTCCATCTGCCACTCCTCAGTCCAGCTCTGCATCATATCTAAGTCTCTTTGCAGCCGACAACAGCCCTCCTCACTATCCACAACTCCACCAATCTTCGTATCATCTGCAAATTTACTGACCGACCCTTCGACTCCCTCATCCAAGTCATTAATAAAAATTACAAACAGCAGAGGATCCAGAACTGATCCCTATGGAACTCCACTTGTAACTGGGCTCCAGGCTGAATATTTGCCATCTACCACCACTCTCTGACTTCGACCGGTTAGCCAGTTTTCTATCCAATTGGCCAAATTTCCCTCTATCCCAGGCCTCCTGACTTTCCGCATAAGCCTACCATGGGGAACCTTATCAAATGCCTTACTAAAATCCATGTATACTACATCCACTGCTCTACCCTCATCCACATGCTTGGTCACCTCCTCAAAGAATTCAATAAGACTTGTAAGGTAAGACCTACCCTTCACAAATCCGTGCTGGCTGTCCCTAATCAAGCAGTGTCTTTCCAGATACTCATAAATCCTATCCCTCAGTACCCCTTCCATTACTTTGCCTACCACCGAAGCAAGACTAATTGGCCTGTAATTCCCGGGGTTATCCCTATTCCCTTTTTTGAACAGGGACACAACATTCGCCACTCTCCAGTCCCCGGGTACCACCCCCGTTGACAGTGAAGATGAAAAGATCATTGCCAACGGTACTGCAATTTCCTCTCTTGCTTCCCATATAATCCTAGGATATATCCCGTCAGGCCCGGGGGACTTGTCTATCCTCAAGTTGTTCAAAATGTCCAACACATCTTCCTTCCTAACAAGTATCTCCTCTAGCTTACCAGTCCGTTTCATACTCTCCTCTTCAACAATACAGTCCCTCTCGTTCGTAAATACTGAAGAAAAGTACTCATTCAAGACCTCTCCTATCTCTTCCGACTCAATACACAGTCTCCCACTACTGTCCTTGATCGGACCTACCCTCGTTCTCGTCATTCTCATGTTTCTCACATACGCATAAAATGCCTTTGGGTTATCCTTGATCCTATCCGCCAATCTCTAGTTCTGGATTCCCCAAACCAGAGGAAAGACCTTGTCTATTTACCCTATCCGTGCCCCTCATAATTTTGTAAACCTCTATAAGGTCACCCCCTCAGCCTCTGATGCTCCAGGGAAAACAGCCCCAACCTGTTCAGCCTCTCCTTATAGCTCAAACTCTCCAACCCGGGCAACATCCTTGTAAATCTTTTCTGAACCCTTTCAAGTTTCACGACACCCTGCCGATAGCCAGGAGACCAGAATTGCACGCAATATTCCAACAGTGGCTGAACCAATGTCCTGTACAGCCGCAACATGACCTCCCAACTCCTGTACTTAATGCCAATGTGGGAAAGCAGCTGCGGGCCTGAGCACAACATGGTTACAGCGGGCCAGAATTGTCAGTGAGAGAGGTCCCCCAGCATCAATGGCATTGAAAGCGAGCCAAAGTAAAGGAGACCTAACCCTTGGAGGGAGTGCACTTAACAAAGACTGCTGAACTTTTACCTTTATTCCTTTACTTTTGCACTTAATACTAGGACAGACTGTTATGTTAACTTTTAACTTTATTTTTCTATTTATTACAAGATCAATGGCAATGCTTTACTTTTAACTTTGTTTCTCCGTGTTACTACTTCGTACCCAGGTTTTGTACTTAGGTACAAGATGGCGATATTGTACACTTTTGATTGGGTTCCTATACTCCTGTATGTGACATGACAATAAGGCGTGACAGTAAACATCCATCTGACAAACATGATCCCTTACGCTGGCGCACTAATTAAAGATCTGACATATGAATATTTCCTTGTACTAACGAATTTTATATTGTTGTGATGCATTTCAACTTCCTTACAAATTAACTTGTGAGTGGACTCAAGAATGGAACCCGTTTGCGATCTGGGAACTGCTTGTGCCAAGGGTCTCGTGGGCTGTTGTTTTAGCCATGGTCTCTGTTCCCAAGCTGTTGTAGCCCCTGGTCCATTGCCAGCCTTCAGGAGCTGACACTATTTCCTTCTCATCTGCTAGCGACTTCCATGAAAGCTGCAAACATCCTTGAAGTGGAGCTCTGCGCATCTTATTGTTCACCTGGCTCTGGCTAACTCCCCATATGGAAAGCCTTTGGGGATGTGACCATCTTCCTTTGTGTGGATGTGCCCGAAACCATCAATGCTGCTTCTCCTTGCTGCAGCTGAACAAGTGAGCACTGTCTTTAGAAAGACAGCTGCATTCATGTTTTTATCCCCCTCAGATAAACCACAAATTTCCACAGACAATGGAGATGGAAATTACAGTCATAGAGGAAACAGACCCTTCAGTCCAATTCATCCATCCCAACCAGAAATCCTAACCTAATCTAGTCCCGTTTGCCAGCACTTGGCCCATATCCCTCTCCACCCTTCTTATTCACGTATCCATCCAGATGCCTTTTAAATTGTTGAGATTCTTCTTTCAATAGCTGCGAAGTTTTTGCCTATCATGGTCATACAAGTTGAGAGTATGCAGGCCTCATAAACCATCAGCTTTTTCCTAAAGATTAACTTAATATTATTGCATGCATAGTTCGTCGGTTAGTTGAAGGTGGTAGCTGCTTTCCTGTGCTTCTATCAGTTCCTACATCTTGAGCAGATGGATATTTGGAATTAACAATCTGTCTTTGCTGAGTAGATTGCTCACACAGGCAAGCATTAAAGGACCAAGAACAAATGGGGCATAGATTTAAAGCAATCCACAATCAGAACAAGGATGATGTGAGGAAAAGCTTTTTCACTCGGGTGTGGAACGCACTGCCTGGAAATGTGGTGGAGGCAGGTTCAATCGGGGCATTCAAGAGATCATCAGATCATTATTTGGATAGAAAGGGAAAAGGCAGAAGATTGGCACTGGGTATTACAGCTGGACCAGAAAATACAGACAGTTCAGGCACAAGGACCTAAATGTGGAAAAATGCAGGAGGATATATGTTTTGAAGATGTTGGAGCGAATTATTGCAGAAGCTGGAATCTGAACTGAAAACAAAAATACCGGAGATCAGAGCAGGTCAGGCTGCATCCACGGAGAGAGAGCAAGCAACCTTTTGAGTGCAGACAACTCTTCGTCAGAGCTGATGTGTGGTGTGGAGAGGGCAGCATTTATGCAACAGCGGGAGGTGGTGGAGTGCTGGGGGATAAAAGATGTTGATAGTTCAGATTAAATAATTGGAATGTGAGAATGACAGAACACTAGTGTGTCTAACCGCCAGACTGGAAAGAACAGACAGTTCCACGGCGGGGGGAGGGCGGGGAGAGGACATGGTGACAGAGAATGTAAAAGCTAATCGAAAGGGAAGGAATGAGAATGAGTTCACAATGTGAAGGTGTTGAACTCAATATTAAAACTCGGTATTCTGGACTCAATATTTATTGAGTTCTACACCTTCAAGTTGTGAAGCCATTCCCATTCCTTGCTCCCTCCCCCACTATTGCTGTCCCCTCCACACTACTCGACAGCTCTGATGAATGATTTACATAAATGATTTGGATGCGAGCATAAGAGGTACAGTTAGTAAGTTTGCAGATGACACCAAAATTGGAGGTGTCATGGACAGCAAAGAGGGTTACCTCAGATTACAACAGGATCTTGATCAGATGGGCCAATGGGCTGAGAAGTGCCAGATGGAGTTTAATTTAGATAAATGTGAGGTGCTGCATTTTGGAAAAGCTAGTCTTGACAGGACTTATACACTTAATGGTAAGGTCCTGGGGAGTGTTGCTGAACAAAGAGACCTTGGAGTGCAGGTTCGTAGCTCCTTGAAAGAGGAGTTGCAGGTAGATCGGATAGTGAAGAAGGCGTTTGGTATGCTTTCCTTTACTGGTCGGAGTATTGAGTACAGGAGTTGGAAGGTCATGATGTGGCTGTACAGAATATTGGTTAGGCCACTGTTGGAATATTGCATGCAATTTTGGTCTCCTTACTTTTAAAAGGTTGTTGTGAAACTTGAAAGGGTTCAGAAAAGATTTGCGAGGGTTGGCCTCATAGAGGTTTATAAAATCCTGGGGAGCATGGACAGGGTAAATAGACAAGGTCTTTTCCCTAGTATGGGGGAGTCCAGACTGGAGGACATGGGTTTAGGGTGAGAGGGGAAAGATATAAAAGAGACTGAAGGGGCAACAGCTTCACACAGAAGGTGATGTGTGTGTGTGGAATGAGCTGCCAGGGGACATGGTAGAGGCTGATACAATTGCAACATTTAAAAGGCATTTGGATGGGTATTTGAATAGGAAGGGTTTGGAGGGTTATGGGCCGGGTGCTGACAGGTGGGACTAGATTGGGTTGGGATATCTTGTCGGCATGGACGGGTTGGACCAAAGGGTCTGTTTCCATGCTGTACATCTCTATGACTCTATGACTCTATGACTCTAAGAGTCATTGAGATTCGAAATGTTAGCTTGCTCTGACCCACAGTGACATTTCTGCTTGCAGCTGAGGTCAGCACTAAGCCTCCTCAACATGGGACAGTCACTAAAAAATTAAAAATCACACAACACCAGGTTATAGTCCAACAGGTTTAATTGGAAGCACACTAGCTTTCGGAGCGATGCTCCTTCATCAGGTGATTGTGGAGGGCTTGATCGTAACACAGAATTTATAGCAAAAATTTGCAGTGTGATGTAACTGAAATTATACATTGAAGAATTGATTGTTTGTTAAGCCTTTCATCTGTTAGAATTCTTAAAGGCAAGTAGTGGAGGTGTGGGGAAGGTCTTGGTGAGGTGCTCATCATTCTAACATCATTCTAACAGATGAAAGGCTTAACAGACAATCAATTCTTCAATGTATAATTTCAGTTACATCACACTGCAAATTTTTGCTATAAATTCTGTGTTACGATCGAGCCCTCCACAATCACCTGATGAAGGAGCATCGCTCTGAAAGCTAGTGTGCTTCCAATTAAACCTGTTGGACTATAACCTGGTGTCGTGTGATTTTTAACTTTGCACACCCCAGTCCAACACCGGCATCTCCGAATCATGACTAAAAAACTAAATGGTGAGCTCAGGAGAGATAAATTTTAATTAATTTCACTGAGCCCAGAGATGGTTTTGAATGGGGAACTCAAGGATTGATTAAGTAGAAAGTACAAGTGGAATCTCATTGAAGTGAGTACCAATGTTTTCATTGATAGGAGAGACAAGGACCCAAGGGCACAGACTTAGAGTAAAGAGAAGACATTTTAGAATGGAGATAAGGAGAGACTTGTTCAGCCAGAGAGTAACGAATTAATGGAATTCACTGTCACAGAAGGCTGCGGACGTGCAGGGGACTAGAAGAACCGAGCAAGCCGGGCAGCATCAGGAGGTGGAGAAGTCAATGTTATGGGTGTAATCCTTCTTCAGGACATGTAACATTGACTTCTCCACCTCCTGAGGCTGCCTGGCTTGCTGTGTTCTTCCAGCCTCCTCCTTGTCTACCTTGGATTCCAGCATCTGCAGGGTTTTTTTCATCTTTAACAGATGGCTGGGAGGCCAGGTCATTGAGTATGTTTAAGATGGCGATAGATAGGTTGTTGATTGTCAAGGGAATAAAGGGTTACAGAGAGAAAGCGAGAGAGTGGGGTTGAGAAACTTATCAGCCATGATTGAATGGTGGAGCAGACTCGATGGGCTGAATGGCCTAATTTCTGCTCCTACATCTTAGGGTCTTATGTCTTAAACAGATGAGGGAGAAAGGAATAGGGTATGATGATAGGGCGAAAGGAGGTGGGATAGGGGGAGACTCAAATAATCTCCAGCACTGACATGTTGTCGAGCACCATGTGCTCCTTTGCTGTAAATACTCCCTGGCATTTTGTAACCTTGGATCACTAAATTTAAAAGCTGAAGGGCTCGAAGGAATTAAGCATTATTAGAAAAATACCCTCACAGCCTTACAGTTCTTTCCATTTATGGTTCAACTTAGCAAATCTGGCGGAAATTCTTTTTAAATTATTCAGAAAACTTTCATATCTTCAAGCAACATTTTTCATTAAATTTTATTGAAAATGCCTATATTTTGCAGTTAATGAGAAAATGTACTTTTGTAAAAGTGAGTGCTTGTTGCTCTGACTCTCTGTGCACAGACACTGGTATGTGCAGCGTCTACAAAAATCACTATCTGTCTTTCTAAGAGAAATCATATATAACTGGCATTACAATAGAACTGCTTAAAACTTTAGCCTGAAGATAAATAAGGACGGAAAGGGGAAGCTTCGACAACAGCGACAGTTCTCCCTAGACTCTGATTTGTCCTCTGTGTGAAACATTTATTTTCACAACCACAACATAGGTATCTCTCTACAAGGAACACATCCATCCTAGGGCAAGCCAAACGGAGACACGCATGAGAATTCCTAAGAGCATGGCATTCCAACCGGAACTCTATCAACAAACACATTGACTTGGATCCCATTTACCACCCCCTGAGAAAGAGAACAGGGCATGACATCACCATTAGAAATGATGTCACCACAGGAAATGACATCACCAACCCCAGGAAACTCAAATATATAAATAGAAAGTGGGCTACACCACCAGTGCTTCATCCGGTGGCTCACTGATGAGGTTACCTAGTATGGTGACGAAACATCTGAAAATGAACCTTCCAGCTCATCGAGCAAACCCACATCCAGAACCTCAATCTGAGCTACAAATCGTCTCAAAACTCACCAGTAACAATTTTGTTGGGCAATGATGCTTGGCTGTTCTGCATCACTTTGATACTGCACCAAGAGACATGGTTATTAAATGACAATGAGGTGAGGGGAAAGAGTGCAAAGATTCATGAATTTAAAAGGTTCTCTTTACAATTCAACAGAATACATTTGTGTTCAGCTCCAAGTGCGTAGGTTCCCAAACGTACTCCAGCATGACTTCATTTCGAATCATTGCCTCAACTCAGTGGGAAGAAGGGAATGAGTTTTGAGGCTGAGGGAGTAGGTTTTGGGGCTGAGGAGGTAGGTTTTGAGGCTGAGGGAGTGGGTTTTGAGGCTGAGGGGTAGGTTTTGAGGCTGACGGGGTAGGTTTTGAGGCAGAGGGAATGGGTTTTAGGGGCAGAGGGATTGGGTTATGGGGGCTGAGGGAATGGGTTTCGGGGCTGAGGAAGTGGGTTTTCATTCTGAGGGAGTAGGTTTTGAGGCTGAGGGAGTGCGTTTTGAGGCTGAGGGAGTGGGTTTGGGGCTGAGGGAGTGGGTTTTGGGGCGGAGTGAGTGGGGTTTGAAGCTGAGGGAGTGGGTTTTGAGGCTGAGGGAGTGGGTTTTGAGGGTGAGTGAGTGGGGTTTGAAGCTGAGGGAGTGGGTTTTGAGGCTGATGGAGTGGGTTTTTGGGGCTGTGGGAGTGGGTTTTGAGGCTGAGGGAGTGGGTTTTGAGGCTGAGTGAGTGGGGTTTGAAGCTGAGGGAGAGGGTTTTGAGGCTGAGAGAGTGGGTTTTTGGGCTGAGGGAGTGGGATTTGGGGCTGAGGGGGTAGGCTTTGAGGCTGAAGGAGTGGGTTTTGAGGCTGAGGGAATGGTTTTGAGGCTGAGTGGGTTTTGGGGCTGAGGGAGTGTGTTTTGAGGCTGAGGGAGTGGGTTTTGAGGCTTAGGGAGTGTGGTTTGGGGATGAGGGAGCTGGTTTTGAAGCTGAGTGAGTGGGTTTGGGGGCTGAGGGAGTGGGTTTTGAGGCTGAGGAAGTGGGTATGGGGGCTGAGGGAATGGGTTCTGAGGCTGAGTGGGTTTTGGGGCTGAGGGAGTGGGTTTGGGGGCTGAGGGAGTGGGTTTTGAGGCTGAGGGAGTGGGTTTTGGGGCTGAGGGAGTGTGTTTTGAGGCTGAGGGAGTGGGTTTGGGGCTGAGGGAGTGGGTTTTGAGGCTGAGGGAGTGGGTTTTGGGGCTGAGGGAGTGTGTTTTGAGGCTGAGGGAGTGGGTTTTGAGGCTTAGGGAGTGGGGTTTGGGGCTGAGGGAGCGGTTTTTGAGGCTGAGGGAGTGGGTTTGGGGGCTGAGGGAGTGGGTTTTGGGGCTGAGGGAGTGTGTTTTGAGGCTGAGGTAGTGGGTTTTGAGGCTGAGGGAATGGGTTTTGGGGCTGAAGGAGTGGGTTTTGAGGCTGAGGAAGTGGGTTTTGGGGCTGAGGGAGTGTGTTTTGAGGCTGAGGGAGTGGGTTTGGGGCTGAGGGAGTGGGTTTTGAGGCTGAGGGAGTGGGTTTTGGGGCTGAGGGAGTGTGTTTTGAGGCTGAGGGAGTGGGTTTTGAGGCTTAGGGAGTGGGGTTTGGGGCTGAGGGAGCGGTTTTTGAGGCTGAGGGAGTGGGTTTGGGGGCTGAGGGAGTGGGTTTTGGGGCTGAGGGAGTGTGTTTTGAGGCTGAGGTAGTGGGTTTTGAGGCTGAGGGAATGGGTTTTGGGGCTGAAGGAGTGGGTTTTGAGGCTGAGGAAGTGGGTTTTGGGGCTGAGGGAGTGTGTTTTGAGGCTGAGGGAGTGGTTTTTGAGGCTGAGGGAGTGGGTTTGAGGCTGAGGGAGTGGGTTTTGGGGCTGGGGGAGTGGGTTTTGAGGCTGAGGAAATTGGTTTTAAGGCTGAGGGAATGGGGTTTTGGGGCTGAGGGAGTGGGTTTTGTGGCTGAGGGAGTGGGCTTAGAGGCTGAGTGAGTGGGCTTAGAGGCTGAGGGAGTGGGTTTTGGGACTGAGGGAGTGGATTTTGAGGCTGAGGGAGTGGGTTTTGAGGCTGAGGGAGTGGGGTTTGGGGATAAGGGAATAGGTTGTGAGGCTGAAGGAGTAGGTTTTGAGGCTGAGGGGGTAGGTTTTGAGGCTGAGGGAGTGGGTTTTTGGGCTGTGGGAGTGGGTTTAGGGGCTGAGGGAGTGGGTTTTGGGGCTGAGGGGGTAGGCTTTGAGGCTGAGGGAGTGGGTTTTGGGGCTGAGGGTGTGGCTTTTGAGGCTGAGGGAGTGGATTTTGAGGTGGAGGGAGTGGGTTTTGTGGCTGAGGGAGTGGGTTTTGGGGCTGAGGGAGTGGGTCTTTGGGCTGAGGGAGTGGGTTTTGAGGCTGAGGGAGTGGGTTTTGGGGCTGAGGGAGTGGGATGTGATGCTGAGGGAGTGGGTTTTTTGGGCTGAGGGAGTGTGTTTTGAGGCTGCGGGAGTGGGTTTTGGGGCTGAGGGAGTGGGTTTTG